>NC_135345.1:49066368-49389394 GCF_023851605.1 Tamandua tetradactyla | reverse complement strand
GCCATAATTTTGTTCAATCAGAACAGCAAATGTGAAGTGTGGATTTGAAATAGTTTAAAAGTTTTCTAAGACATATGGGTCTGCTATGGAAAATGTGGTTTCCTACAAATTACTTATTTCTTGAGCTTGTAACAATCACATTTGACCCTCTGAAATTGATGAAACAATACTAAGATCATTACTCTGGTATATTATATTGAAGAGCACATTGTAATTTGATTTTAGTTTTTCAAATTTGTTTTGAAAGAAGTGACATAAAATTTGAGTTAGCAATTTAAAATAATAAATAACGTTTTGATGCTGTCCCTTTAAGCAAACTTTCTTTGCTTCTCTAAAAACCAAATTTATTATTCATGGTAATAAGCTTTCTTTTCTGCTTAAAACAAAATGTATATCTATAATAAATGATCATAATATTGTGGAATAATTCAGTTCTGAATTTTTCACTGGAAAGAGCCTCTTTAAAAGAATGATAATTTAAATTTCTGTAAAATTTAATCCAAGATATATGTACATTTTAAGACAAATGCTCTGGAGCCGAACTCTGGAATCATTAAAACCATTAATCTATCTAATGCATTTTTCTATTTAAATTGAAAATAATAAACACAAATATCTTTGGAATATTGTTTTGGTTTCAGAATATTTTTCTTCCTATAAACATCCTTCATTTAAATCAGTCATAGTGTTATTAATGTGATGATATTCTACCTTCGGAAACCCTCCTCCTGTCATGAGTATTCTCAGATTTTCACTTACCTCTGAATCCCTGTATGACTAATACCACTATCTAGACTTCAGTTTTGCAATTTTCATGGCTGGGAAAATGTTCTGTGGGTTACATGTTTGAAGAAAAGTTATAGATCTTATGATATCTGATGCGACATAAGACAAATTTTTTGATCTGTGATTTCCATTATCTAAAGGTATATCATATATATGATGCATTCAACTTGAACGAGAGGGTCAAGAGTGATAAAGTACAGCAATGTATAACTTAATCTTAACTTGGAAGTACAAGGTAAATTTTTGAGACGCTGGAGGGGACTATTTTAATTTTAAAAATGAGTTTATACTTTTAAATATCCAGCTCAGAATATTAGCTGTAAATATTTTGATGACATAAAGCATACTGAGCACTGTAACAGTCCTTGAGGAAAGTTTTTTCATTTTGTTTTACATTTAACAATGTACCAGGAAACATTCTGAATGTAATCTTCCTAGTTCTGAAGCAACTGTTTTCTGAAGAAAAACCCTAGCACTAGTCATAAATGCAACCATAAATAGAGTTGCCAATAAAATAAATTAATGGAAGATATGGAGGTATAATGACCATTCACTTCAATCATTTAAATTATCCTGGTTCCTTTGTTTTAATCCTCAATAGATAATTTCTATGTAAGCTCATTTTTTTTTGAGGAGTGTACTAGTCAAAGGTTAATTTTCTTCTGATTAATTGGAAGCAGAAGCAGAAGCTTAATGCTAATCACTTGGTTTTAAAATAAACCTAGGGTAATATTTACACACTGGTGTTTACTGTGGCATTGTTCATGATTCACAATGTATGGAGACGGCCTAAGGGTACAATGAAGGAGGAATGGAACGGTGAACTCTGGTGTATACATACAATGCACTACTGAGCAGCTGAAAGAGGGAATGTTGTAAAGCATGCAACTGGTGAATGAAACTTGAGGACAGTATATTGAATGAAATATCAGAAATGAAAAGATTAATATCATCATGCCTCATGCATATGGGCTAACTGTCATATACAAACTTGGACAATTGAAGTTGAGAGCATGTGTTTTCAGATTGGGGTCTATTGCAAAGTTTCCTAGATTGTAAATTCTTATAGCAGTCACATCTGTTCTGGAGTTGTAATGCTTATTTTTAAATTCTTAGATACTGACCTATTTGTGTATAACCTGGTCGTTCCCTGAAACTTTGGGTATTTGTGTGACATGTGAGACTCAGAGTTAGAGCTCTGAAGCTATGAAAGTCAGCATTACTTCATATGGTAACTGTTAAAAAATTGAAAAGGTGAGCAGACTTCAACCTTCAACTAGATATATGAAGGAAGCTGATCTAGACTAAGGATTAAGATGAATCAGAATACAGTGTAAAGGATGATATAGTCTGTATGTTAAAACTTCAAGTTCTGTGTGAGACCAAAGGAAGAGATGTTTATTTGGTGCAAAAATTGTATTTTGGGTAGTGCATCACCTAATTTAACTTGTATGGTCAGTTTATTTGAACACCATAATTACATGGAATCTTTAATAGAGTATGAAATCTTGGTGGTTTGTCCAGGTTAGTGTGATGTCCAAATACATACCAGAGTAATTTGGGCAGTGAATAAAGAAGTATTTGCAAAGTTCCCTTTGGGTACTGGGGAGAAAGGAAGAAATATTCAACTTTGAACTCTTGATATTCTTGCAAGCAATGGGGACAATCAATTCAATAGGCTGAGCTCTCAATCTTGGCAATCATCCCTATGAAACTTATTCCTGCATTAAGGAATTTAATAAAATTTAATAATAAATTTTAAGTAGGCTTAGCCTACTTAAAATTATGCCCTGAGAGTCACCCCCAGAGAACCTCTTTTGTTGCTCAGATGTGGCCTCTTGAAGCCAACTTGGTGGTGAACCCAGTGCCCTCTCTTATATGGAATGACTCTCTGGGGTGTAAATCTCCCTGGAAGTGTGGGGCAAGACTCCTGAAATGAACCAGGACCTGGCATCATGGGATTGAGGAAACCTTCTTGACTGAAAGGGGAAAGAGAGAAATGAGACAAAATAAAATTTCAGTGACTGAGAGATTTCAGACAGAATCAAGAGGTTATACTGGAGGTTACTTTTATTTGTTACACAGATATTCTTATTAGTTTGTGGTGTTTTGGAGTGGTTAGAAGGATATACCTGAAACTGTTGAGTTGTGTTCCAGTAGTTGTGACACTTGAAGATGATTGTATGACTATATGGCTTTAACAGTGTGACTGTGTAGTTGTGAAAACCTTGTGGCTGATGCTCCCTTTATCCAGAATATGGACAGATGAGTTTTAAAAAAATAAGGACAAAAGATAAATAAATAATAGGTGCATAATAAAAAAAAATGGGTATATTGCAATACTTATTGTCAATGAAAGGGATGGGTATGGGGTATGGGACATATGGATTTTTTTCTTTTTTTATGTTTTTTTTTCTGGAGTGATGCAAATGCTCTAAAAATAATGACAGTGATGAATACACAACTATGTGATGATATTGTGAGCCGTTGATTGTATACATTGAATGGACTGTATGTAAGTGAAGATATCTCAATTAAAATATTAAAACAAGAAAACTGGAGGTAGTTCAGTAATAGTGAACTTGTTTGCAATGTCAACTAATCTGCATTATCATCTTCTGTATATTTAGAAAATTAATTTCTCCCAAGAAAAATTACTTGAAGTTGTTGCTATTTTGTAAGTATGTTTTGCTGATATCAAAGATGCATCCATCATGTGAGTGTTTAAATGTTACCTCTCTCATTTTGATCTGGTGAATGTAAAATATTATCATCCACTTAACAGTGGTTTGGATTGCATTGACATTTGAAAATACTTCAGGGTTACATTTATCAACTGGACATTCTAAGCAAAGGGATTCATAAATCTGTATCATTACCATTAAGATAAATGCTAATCAGCCACATCATTTATTAAATAAGGCCCATATGGCTATTTGTGTAATAATATTATCATTAAGGTGCTTCATGTGCATTTATCAGTTGAATACTAAATAGATTGATATATGCGTACTTTTACAGAGGAAGATACCTCAGTTGGCATGAAACACCAGCATTTCTTCCTTGCTTTCCTTTTCCTCCACTTTGCCTGCTCTCCCCTTAATGTGAGTGAACAAAGTGTTAAAAATCCCACCCGTATAGTTTGTGGTGTTCCCACCAGTGCCACAGAGAAAAGAGAACAAAAGTCACTTTATTATTTATTATTTCATGCAAAATGTAAAGGGTGGAGGCATATTTCATTTTTATATATTTTCAAGTGCACTATTTTCTAAACAATACATCATTTCATATATAATACCCCTCCACAAATGCAATGCGTTTTTCACTCATAAATGAGACTAGGAATAGTTTTCTTTTATCAGAAAAGCAAATATGAGGGGTGGGTGGAAGCTATTGCTGTTTATTTTGGAAAAGGTTGCGTTGTTATTAGAATAATACCTTCTGGCCATTCTAAGAATAAACCGCATATAGAATAGAAAAATGCCCTTTAGCGACCATGCTAATTGAATTACTCAAATATATTCCTCAAAGAACATAAATACATTCATCATTAAATTTGAATGAATAATTTTCCATTACACAATTAGTTGTTGTGTTTGTGCTCAAATAGTGGCCTTCTAACCAGCTTCTCAATCTCTGGTCTCTCGAACCCTGCCCATTCTATGACCTTCTGTCAGAATATTTCTAAAGGACGTCTCAGATGATTTCACACTTGCCTTAAAATTCCTGTTGGTTGCCCATTACCTTTGGGATAAAAGATGAATTCTTTACCATTGCATTCAGGACCCAACACAATCCAACTTGAACATCACCCCCACCCTCTCCCTCCACCAAAGACTTAACTCCCAAATATGTGCCATTCTGTGAAAGTATCATCATGACAGTACCTTGGTGTCTTTTGTTAAGTAAATCTTTTGCCCGAATTGCCTTTCTTCTGCTCTGGTATTGCTGGTAATCTTGCATAAACTGCAGCAAGAATTTCCCATTCACAGAAGCAATTCTGATTCTCCGAAGTAGAATTAATACCTGGCAATTTATTATGTCCCTCACACCTATTTTGTAGACTCTTTCATACGAAATTGGATAAAGAACGAATAAGATATGCTCCCTTATCACAAGGAGTTCACATTTTTATAAGTTTAACAAGATAAATGTTAATATACCTACTTGTCTGTTTGAAACGAGGATCCTAATATGGTGCGTAGTAGGTTCAGTTACATAGAAAATTCGAATTTTAGGTTTACTTGATTAACAAAGAGGACAGGTGGCTTGACAGTATCAAAACTCAACTTCTAGGTTTGATTAGCAATGTTTTACATTTAAAATAGTTATGCTGAAACTAACATCCTCACTAGCATGTCACCTAGTATAATAGTTGATAAAACCTTGATTAAAAAAATCTCAGAACTGACCTATGTCAGGAAACCTCAAATGTACAGATTTTAAAATTATTAAAAGTTATTAATAAGCTTATAGATTTTTACTATTCTATTTTTTTGTTTTTATTTTGTTTCTAGTATCTGTAGTTTTTTATATTTACTTTTTGGGGGGGATTTACAGAACAGTCATACATAAAATACAGGATGCCATATACCACCATATATATACCACCATATAAAACAATACTTGCATTGGTGTGGAAAGATTGTTACAATTAATGACAACAGTTCTTTTTGTAATTCTATTTTTTAACAGCAGTTACATTTGCTACAATTAATGAAAGATTGTTAAAGTAGTACTATACTATTGCCCATAATTTATGTAGGGTTATTTTCCCATATTCCTGACATATAACTATCATTATTATTATTATTCTAATTTCATCTACCCATACGCTGGATGAAGGGAGTGTCAGTCACAAGGCTTTTACAATCACATTGTCACAGGATAAAAACTATGCAGTTATACAATTATTATCAAAGATCAAGGGATAAAAAAGTATTTGTAAAGTCCCCTTGGGGAAATGGTGAGAAAGGGGGAAAATTCAACTTCCCCAAGTAGAGAATTCTCGATATTCTCACAAGCAGCAGGAACAAGCAAACTCATTGCCCTCCCCCTCTCTATGTGGGACATGATTCCCAGGGGTGTGGACCTTCCTGGCAATGTGGGACAGAAATCCAAGAATGAGCTGGAACTCAGCATCAAGGGATGAAGAAAGCTTTCTCGACCAAAAACGGGAAGAGAGAAATGAGACAAAGTGTCAATAGCTGAGAGATTCCAAACAGAGTTGAGAAGTTATCCTGGAGGTTATTCTTATGCATCAAATCGATATCACCTTTTTAGTTAAGGTATAACAGAGAGGCTGGAGGGAACCACCTGAAAATGTGGAGCTGTGCTCCGGTGACTATGTTTCTTGAAGATGATTGTGTGATGATATGGCTGTCGCAGTGTGACTGTGTGATTGTGAAAGCCTTGTGTCTGACGCTCCTTTTAGCTACCTTATCTATGGACAAGTAAAACATATGGATTAAAAATAAATAAATAATAGGGGGGAAATTTTAAAAATAAATTTAGTAGATTGAAATGCTAGTTATCAATGAAAGGGAGGGGTAAGGGGTATGGAATGTATGAATTTTTTTCCGTTTTCTTTTTATTTCTTTTTCTGAATTGATGCAGATGTTCTAAGAAATGATCATTATGATGAGTATACAACTATGTGATGAAAAAAGAATGTTCATATTGTATATTGATTGGTTTTATTAATAAAAAATTTTTAAAAATTAAAAAAAGATCAAGGTTACTAGATTACATTTCAATAATATCATGTATTTCCTTTTGGCTATTCTAACACATTAAAAACTAAAAAAGAAACATATATATACATATACATATATATATAAATATGTACACACACACACACATACATATATATATAAAATGAGTCAGTAGTAATAATCATTTCTTACATTCTAATTTCTCAGTTACACCTCCTCTGTCTAATCTGATCATTCTCTCAATTTTCAGGAATCTGGGCAATGACCATTCTAGTGTCTTTGTGCTGAAAAGGGAAGGGGTGTTGACATTATGAGGCAGAGGAATGAAACTGGTTGATGTTCTTGGAGAGACTTGTACTTCTGGATTTCAGGCCTTACCTGGCATAAGAACCATCTGCTGGCCTTATGTTTCTGAAAAATAAATTAACTAAGTAAAACTTTCATAGTATAAGCTTGAGCCCAAGGTATTCTTTAAGGTTTTCATGAATACTGTTGGTTTGGGCTTGGCAATTTGCAATATCTGGCTGAAGTTTGCATAAGAGGAACCTCCAGAATGACCTTTAGACTCTATTTGAAATATCTTGCTTCTGAAACTTTATTTTGTTTTATTTATTTTCTCCCTTTTGGCCAAGAAGGCATTCTTAGTCCCATGATGCCTGGGCCAGGCTCATCCCTGAAAGTCATGCCCCACGATGCCAGGGAGCCTTTAATTATTGGGCCTTTAATTATTGGGAGTCATGTCCTATGTAGGGGGTAGGGCAGTGAGTTAATCTGTGAACTTGGCTTAGAGAGGGAGGCCACATCTGAGAAACAAAAGAGGTTCTCTGGAGAGAGACAAAATTATGAGTAGACTTAGCTTCACCGTTGTGGAATTAAATTTCATAAGGACAAGCTTCAAGATCAAGGGTTTGGTTTATTAAATTGGGAGTATCTAATGCTTGAGAGATTATCCAGAATTCCCCATGTGGGAAAGTTTAATATTTCCACATTTTCTCTCATCCCCTCAAGGGAACTTTACAAATGATTTTTTTAGTTTCTGCCACAAATACCTAGGAATGTATCAGGGTGTTATATCAACCTGTACAGAATAATGGGATCTCATTCCCTATTCTGGGGTCTATGAATTAAGTTGTTTAAATTGACTAGACAGGTTAAATTTGATAGTACACTACAGAAAATTTAAATTTTTGTACTAAATAAACATCTCTTCCTTTAGTCTCATACCGAAGTTTAAGTTTTAAAATACAGACATTATCCTTTGCCCTGTATTCTGATTTACCTTAGTCCTAATCAGATCTGCTGCACTGATGTCTCTTATTTAAGTCTGAACTCTTTGCAACTTCTTTAACAGTTGCTGTGTAGAATAATGCTGACTTTCAGAGCTGCAAAACTCTAACTCTTAGGCTCAGGTATCACACAGAAACATAAAGTTCCAGGGAAATACCAGGTTATCCACAAAGAGCACAGCATCTCAGAATTTAGAAATAAGAGATAAAACTCAGCAATAAATGTGACTGCCATAAGAGCTTACAGTCTATTGACTAATATTAGCCTTATTGAACATTCTGTAATCCCTAATCATCAATTGCTCAGTCTCTGCCCATTTTCTATTCCCTGATAATCTATGCTTTTGAATAAAATTCACAGAGTTTGCTCATTATATTTAGTTTATATTAGTGAGACCATACAATATTTGCCCTTTTATTTCTGGTTTATTTCATTCAACATAATGTCATCAAGGTTCATTCATGTAGTTGCATGCCTCCGGACTTCATTTCTTTTGCAGATGCTAATTATTCCATCATATGCATAAATCACACTTTGCCTTTCCATTCATCAGTTGATGGACACTTAGGCCACCTCCATCTTTCGGCAATCATAAACAATGCTGCCATATAAATTAATATGCAAATGTCTATTCAAGTCCCTGCTTTCAGTTCTTCCTAGTATATACCTGATAACGAGGTTGAAAGATCTTTTTGAATTATTTTTATTGATATATATTATATAATCACATACCATGTAATCATCCAAAGTGTACAATCAATGGTTCACAATATCATCATATAGCTGTGTATTTATGATCAGAATTGACTTTTTTCTTTTTTGTGAAAAATAACATATATACAAATAAGAAAAATATTTCAAAGCACATCACAACAATTAGTTCTAAAATAGATTTCAGGGTTTGGTGTGGGCTATAATTCCACAATTTTAGGTTTTTACTTCTAGCTGCTTCAAGATGCTAAAGACTAAAAGAAATAACAATATAATGATTCAGAAACCACACTCATTTGTTAAAGCTTACCTTCTCTGTATAACTCCAACATCACCTTTGATCTTTCTCTCACTCTGTAGAGGTATTTGGGCTATGCCCATTCTAGCTTTTTCATCTTGGAAGAGGCTGTTGATAATATGGGACAGGGGGACAGAACTATGTGAAATTCTTGAGAGGCTGGCCCCTATGCATTTCAGGATTTACCTAGTTCAGGGACCCATCTGGTTGTTGTAGGTTTCAGGAAAGTATTTCTAGTACATGTAACTTTTGTAGAATCTTATGTAATGCACTAGGTGTTCTTTAAGATTGGCAGAAATGATTTTGGTTGGCATTTGGCAAGCTATGATAAATAACAATGTCTAACTGAAGCTTGCATAAGAGTGACCTCCAGAGTAGCCTCTCTCAGCCACTGATACCTTATATGTTACACTTCTTTTACCCCTTTGAGTGAGTATGGCATTGTTGATCCCATGGTGCCAGGGACAGAGAGACTTTCACCGCTGGATGTCACATTCCATGTATGGGAGAAGGCAATTATTTCACTTGCAGAGTGGGACTTAGAGAGAGAGAAGCTACATCTGAGCAACAAAATAGGTCCTCCAGAATAGGTGTTCTTATGCATAACTATAGGTAGACTAAGATTCTCCACTATTTGCATAAGCTTCACAAGAGCACGCCTCAAGATCAAGGGCTTGGCCTAGTGATTTGGGTATCCCTAATGTCTGACACAGTATCAGGGATTTCCCCTGTGGTAAAGTTTAATAGCACCATGTTTTTTTCTCCTATCCTTTAAGGGACCTTGCCAATATTTTCAATTATCTGCTTAATATACTCTTGGATTTATCCCGGCATTACATTAAGTTATACATGATTAAAGGCCCTCATTCTCATTCTGGGCTTCCTGTGTTTGGATTGTTTAAATGATCTATCCAAACAGGTTGAGTTAGATTATGTGCTACAGAAAATATAGGCTCTGGACAAAATAAATTTTCCTGCCTTTGATCTCAAAGAGTAGATGAGGTTCTACAATACAGACAATGTCTTTCTTACCCCTATGTTCTGAATTACCTTAATCCTAATCTGATTGTTTTTGTTCTTATCTCTAAAAACCAGGTTACACATATATGAAACAGCTTCTCAAAATCCATAAATAACAATTTCCACGCTGAACTAAATGTGACTGCTATAAGAACTTACAACTTAGACCCCCTGTTTTCTTATAAGTATTTTTTAAATGAGCCCATATAATATTTGCTCTTTGGTTTCTGGCTTATTTTGCCTCATAAAATGTTCCACAGGTTGATATACAATGTTGCATGTCTCACAACTTCATTCCTTTTTGTAGCAGCGCAATATTCGATCATATATATACACTATCACTCACCAATCTATTTCTCAGTCAGTGCACCGTTCAGCCACCTCCATTCCTTGGGCATCATGTATAACGTTCAGAGTCAATGGTCCATCAACACTCTCGATTTTAGATAATTTTATTGTTCCCAAGAGAAAGATAACCAATAAGCACACCCTCACCAATAGAAAATCCAAACGTCCTCTTAAATCTTGTCCCTCACCCCCATTTTTGACCCTTGGTGTTGCTGTAGTACTGCTGATGTTTTCCTGTTAAACATAGCCCATAGGATGCAACAGCAGTTTCTTTGTATACCCCAAACTTATAGACTCTTTGTACAAGATTCTTACCTTTTCAATAGCTCATGTAAGAACTTATTTGTAATAGTCAGTGAGACACATGGGTCTATACATCTCCTTTCAATCTTGTTCACCTTCAATATGGCAATATTACTTATAGACCCACTAGTGAACCACCTGCACATTGATCTATTCCCTTACATTTAAGTTCAACCTCATTAACTAAACATTCACCCATCTCCAGCTTCCCTATGTCTCTAAGTCCCCTATGTTCTGTATTAGAAACTCCTGATTTACCTTAACCATGGACATAAAAGTGGAATCATACAGTTCCTATCCTTTTGTGCTTGATTTATTTGATTCAGCATTATGTCCTCAAGGCACATCCATCTTTTCATGTACTTCAGAAAGTCATTTCAACTTATTGCTGCATAATATTCTGTCGTATGTACATACACATTTTGTTAAACCATTAATCTGTGGATGGGCATTTGGATTGTTTCCATTTTTTGGCAATTGTGAATAATCTTCTGTGAACATTGGTATGCAAATGTATGTGTCACTGCTCTCAGCTTTTCAGTAGTGGTATTGCCGGATCATAGGGCAACTCGATATTTACTCTCCAAAGAAAAAGCCACTATCTTCCATAGTGGTTATACCATTATAAATTCCCAGCAGCAGTACATAAGTGTCCTGATTTCTCCACATCCTCTACAACATAGTTTCCTGTTTAATAGCCGCCATTCTTATAGGTGTGAAGTGGTATCCCACTGCAGTCTTGACTTGCATTTCCTTTATAGCTAATAAAACTGAGCATCTCTTCATATGGGTTTTAGCCATCTGTATTTGCTCTTCAGAAAAATGCCTATTCATATCTTTAGCCTATTTATAATGTGATGTTTGTTCTTTTGTTTTGAGTTGTATGATTTTTTTTATGTATACAGAATATCAAACCATTATCTGATGTGTGAGTTCCAAATATTTTCTCCCATTGAGTTGGCTGCCTCTTACCATTTTGACTAAGTTGTTCTAGTTTACTAACTGCTGGAATGCAATATACCAGAAACGGAATGGCTTTTAAAAAGAGGAATTCAATGAGTTGCTAGTCAACAGTTCTAAGGCTGAGAAAATGTCCCAATTGAAACAAGTCTATAGAAATATCCAATCAAAGGCATCCAGGGAAAGATACCTTGGTTCAAGAAGGCTGATGAACTTCAGGGTTTCTCTCTCATCTGAGAAAGCACATGATGAACACAGTCACAGTTTCTCCCTCATCTGAAAGGGCACATGGCTAGCACAGCATCATCTGCTAGTTTTCTCTCCTGACTTCCTGTTTAATGGAACTCCCTGGGAGGCATTTTCCTTCTTCATCTCCAAAGCACTGGCTGATGGACTCTCAGCTTCTTGGTACTGCAGGATTCTCTGCTCTGTCTGAATTGCCTTCATTCTTCAAAATGTTTCCTCTTTTTATAGGACTCCAGAAACTTATCAAGACCCACCCAAATGGGTGGAGACATGTCATCACCTAATCTAGTTTATCAACCACTCTTGATTAAATCACATCTCCAGGGAGATGACCATTGTGACTTTATAAGTTTTAAAATCAGGAAGTGTTTAATTCTCCCACTTTTTTCTACTTCTTTAGGATGGTTTTAGCTATTTGACATCTCTTTCCCTTCCAGATGAATTTGATAATTAGCTTCTCCCCGTCTCAGAGTAGGTTGTTGGAATTTTGATTGATACTGCATTGAATCTGTAGGTCAATTTGAGTAGAATTTACACTATAACTACATTTAATCTTCCTATCCATGAGCAGGGACATTCCCTGCCCATGGCATTCCACCTATTTAGGTTTTTTTTTTGATTTCTTTTAGCAATGTTATGTAGTTTTCTGTGTACAAGTCCTTTACATTTCTAGTGAAGTTCATTCTGAGATATTTCATTATTTTAGTTGCTATTTTTAATGGAATTTTGCCCTTTATTGACACCTCAGTTAGGTCACTGCTTGTGTGTAGAGACATTACTGATTTTTTGCGTATTAATTCTATATCCTGCTTCCTTGCTGAATTTGTTTATTAGCTCATGTAGCTTTGTTGTAGATTTCTCAGGATTTTCCAAGTATAGTATCATGTCATCTGCAAATAATGAACATTTTACTTCTTCCTTTCTGACTTGGATGCCTTTTATTTCTTCGTCCTGCTTGATTGCTCTAGCTAGAAGTTCTAGTACAATGTTGAATAATGGTGATGACAGAGGGCATCCTATTCCCTATCTTAGGGGGCTAGGTTTTAGTTTCTCACCTTTGAGTATATGTCAGCTATGTGTTTTCATATATGCCCTTTATCACACTGAGGAAATTACCTTTGATTCCTACCTTTTGAAGCATTTTTATCAGAAAATGATATCGAATTTTGTCAAATGCTTTTCAACATAAACCGAGATGATCTTGTGATTTTTCTCTATCAATTTGTTAATGTGCTGTCTTACATTAATTGATTTTCTTGTGTTGAGCTGTCCTTGTATTCCTGGTATAAACCACACTCGGTCATAATGTATAATTCTTTTAATGTGTTATTCGATTTCATTTGCTAGTACTTTGTTGGGAAATTTTATATCTATGTTCATTAGGGAGATTGGACTGTAGTTTTCCTTTCTTACAGCATCTTTTACCTGGCTGCGGTATTAAATGATGTTAGCTTCATAAAATGTGTTCAGTAATGTTCCTTTTTCCTCAATATTTTGGAAAAGTTTGAGTAAGATTGGTATTAGTTCTTTTTGGAATGTTTGATAAGATTACGCTGTGAAGTCATCTGGCTCTTGGCTTTGGCTTTTCTTTGTAGGAAAATTTTTGATGACTAAGTGAATCTCTTTCCTTGCAGTCCAAATGCAGTCTTATGTTATTTGCCTTGTATGTAGTAGATTGTTTTTCTCTAGCTGCTTTCAGGATTTTCTGCTTCTCTTCAACATTTGATAGACTGATTACTATGTGCCATGGAATAGACCTATTTGGATTTATTCTGTTTGGAATTCATTGTGTTCTTTGATTTGCATATTTATGCTTTTTATAAGGATTGGGAAATTCACCACCATTATAACTAATCTTCCTAGCCTTTTACTCTTCTCTTCTCCTTCTGTGACACCATGATTCTTACTTTTGTGCACTTTGCTTTGTCCATCATTTCCTGAGATACAATTCAAATGTCTCCTTTTTTTTTTTTGCCATTTGCTGTTTTGTGAATTCAAAATCAGTTGTCCTATTCTGTAGTTCACTTACTCTTTCTTTGGCCTCTTCAAATCTGTTGTTATGTGTCTCTATTACATTTTTGGTTTGGCTGTATCATCTTTAATCTCTGTGATATCTGTTATTTTTCTACTTATTCTTTCAAATTCTCTTTTATGCTCTTCTTGATCTCCTTTATGTCATTAGCCACCCACTGATTTTATTTAGTAGAGTTATATGAACATCTTTGATTATTTGTTCCAAAGTCTGTTTATCCTCTGATTTTTAATTTGGTCATTAGGCTGGGCTATAACTGTCTGCATCTGCATATGCATAGTGATCTTTTGTTTTTGTCTTCAAGTCATACAACTATCTTGATAGGGATACTTTGGAAGCTGATTTCCTTCAGTAATCTAAAATTTTGTATTTCTGGGGTGGTTCCTTGTCTCCATCTCCCTGTCCATGTATTTCTGAGGGAAATGGGCTTCCATTTGGAAAGGGACCCAATATGCTGTTGTCACTAACTGTGCTGTCTTTGGTTCTCTGCATCTTAATTATTCAACTTTTGTAAATGGGGCCTCCTAGCTCTAGGCACAGCTGGCAGAGAGCTGTCTGTTCTAACCTCGTTGACAACTGCAACAAAGTTGACTTTTTGCAGGATCTTATGGTAACCCAGCATTTAACCTCCTGTGAGACCACCACACTGCCCTGCAGATTGGCTATACCAGTTAACTTCCTTACCAAAAGTGAATAGGTATATATCTCTCAATATCTTGTCTAACACTTGTATCTTTCTGTTTCTTTTTTTAAATACAATAGAAAAATACTGTTCACTGGTTTATTTTTCCAAATAAATAGTAGACTATTTAAAATAATTATATCTCCAGTGACTTATATTAAAGTGGTAGTCCTGTCATTGTTTGAAATCTAGATGTTTAAAAACAATATTAAGGCAGATTTGATCTGCAAGTTTAAAACAAACTTTCTGATGCAATGACAGATTCATTTACTTTTGTCCTCTCCAAACACATGAACACTGAAATTGTCAAAGACAATATTTAGTAAAATGGTAAGGAACATAAAAATTAAGGAGGGGAATATTTTCAAAAGATTCTTTGGAGATCAGTTTACTTCAAGTAAAACATACTAAACAGTGAATGCACACTCCTGACACACATAGATACTAATATCTTTTTATTTTTAAGCAGGTTCATTCACACACCATGCAATCAATCCTAAGTGTACAACCAATGCCTCCTGGTACAAGTACATAGTTATGCATTTACCAACACAATCTATATGAAAACATTTATATTTCTTCTACAAAGAAAGAAAAGAAAAAAAAGAAAAAACAAGAGAGAAAACACAAGAAATGGCACCAGCAAAAATCCCATACCCTTCCCCATATTCTTATTTCAATCAATATTATGACTTCAAATTCATTGACATTTTTGCATGTTTCAGAACTTCATTCCTTTTTATAACTGAATAAGATTCCATTGTGCATATATATATATATATATATATATATATATATATATATATAACATTTTGTTTTTCCATACATTGGTTGAAAGACAAATGGGTTGCTTCCATCTTTTGGTGATTGCATATAATGCCACAATGAATGTTGATGCACAAATATGTGTTGAGGACCCTGCTTTTAATCTTTTTGGGTATATCTTTAGAAGTGGAATTGTCATGTTATATATATATATCTTAAATAAATAAAAAGACAACGGAAAAAGAAATAAAACGATAACAGAAAAAAAAAGATTATACATATCATACCCCTTACCCCTCACTTTCATTTATCACTAGCATTTCAAATTAAATTTATTTTAACATTTGTTCCCCCTATTATTTATTTTTATTCCATGCCCTGTTATATTGTAATTCTATACTTAACTCTCTGAGGAACTGCCAAACTGACTTCCACAGTGAGTGCACCATTTTACATTCCCACCAGAGATGAATGGTCTTCTATTTCTCCACATTCTCTCCAGCACTTGTTCACTATCTCTCTTTTAACTGAGAAGTTAAACCACTTATGCTTAAAGTTACTACTGATGACACAAGTCTTTCTTTGACCATTTTGTTACTTAATCTTTTTAAGCCTTATTCTTCTTAGAAGCCATTTCTTCTCCTAATGCCTACTTTTATATTTATTTGATTGTTATGTGTTTTACTATATTGTGTGCCTTTTCCTTTCTATATGTATATATTTTTCATATATTTTCCTTCTTGTTATATTGGATTTACATTTACCCTTTTAACTATGTAGCAATCAGGTTTGGTTTGATACTAACTTGACTTCAATAGCATACATATACAATTTTCCTGTACTCCTCTGAACCCCCACCATTTTTGTACATGTTACTACTTATATCTTTGGAAAATGTATTTCTTAAACTGTAGATTTATCATTTCTTTTTATGCATTTGTATATGAGTACCTGAAGGAAGTAAGAAGTGGAGTTGCACATCAAACAATGAAATACAGTAGTAGTGGCATTTATAATTACCAAAATGGTTATCTTTATTGCAGGTCTTTATTTCTTTATGTTGTTTTGAACCAACATCTGGTGCTCTTTACTTTCAGTTGGACAAACTCCCTTTAACATTGCTTATAGGTTAAATCTAGTGGTGATGAACTCTCTATTTTTCTTTTTTTTTTTAATGAGAATACCTTACTTTGACCCTCATTTTTAAAGAAAGTCTCACTGCATATAAAATTATTGGTTGGCAGTTATTTTCTTACTTAACATTAAGTATTTCAACTGAGTACCTTCTTGCCTCTGGATTTCTGATGAGAAATTGGTATTCAATCCACTTGAGACCTTCTTGTGAATCACTTATTGTTTTATTCTTGCAGCTTACAGAACTCTCTCCATGTCTTTTGCAATTGACAGCTTGATCAATATGTTACAGAGTGTATTTTTCTTCAGGTTTATCCTGTTTGGTGTTCTTCTTGGAGGTGCTTATTCATACCTTTTGGTGAGTTTGGAAGTTTTTTGTCACTATTTGTTTGAATATCCTTATTTCCCCTCTGTTTTAGTTTATGTGGCTGCTCAAGTATATACCATGGAATGCACTGACATAAACAATGGGGGTTTATTATCCATATGGATTTGAGCCTAAAAGAAAGTGCAAATCAATGCATCAGTGATGTGATGCTTTCTTCCTGAAAGGTAGCACTCTTAGGCTGGTTGTTGGGGCTCCTTGGTCTTAAACTTGTCACATGGCAATGCACATGTGGCCTCTCCAGTCTTCTCCCTTCTTTTCATGGTTCTGTTGACTTTCATCTTCTAGATGTTCCCTTTGGCTTTCTCTCTGTGTGTCTGAATATCTGAATTTCACACTGTTTTTAAAGGACTCTAGCAAATGAAGTAAGTCCCTTTCTGATTGAGGTGGGTTGCACCTTAACTAAAGTGACTTTTTACAAAAGGGACTTAATAAGTTAGAAGTTCACAGTTCTATGGCCTTAAAAAGGTTCAAACTAAGGCATCCAGAGAAAGATACCTTGGCTCCAAAGAAAGGCCAAATGGCCTCTGGGATTTCTCTGTCAGCTTGGAAGACATGTGGCTGGTGTGTGAGATCCTTGCTCCTGGTTCATTGCCTTGTGCTTCTGATGCCAGGGGTTTGCTCTCTTAACACCTGTGGGCCCTCACTTAGCTTCTCCAACACAAACTCTGGGTTCTGGCTTGCTTAGTATCTCACAAGAGGGAACATAGCAATGTATGCTGTTCCTATTCTGGCTGCTTGTTTCATGTGTCTCTTGCATATCCTGTAAATGCCTTCTGGCATTTTCCTCTGCATCTCCAAACATCTGGGTATGAGCTTTCTCCTAAATATTTCTCCTTTTAAAGCACTCCAGTAAACTAATTAAGACCCACTTTGAATGGGCCAAGTCACATCTCTCTATCTAATCAAAAGTTCATACTCATAATCAGATGTGTCACATCTCCATGAAAACAACCTAATCAAGAGATCCTTTCCTGCAATATTGGATCAGAATTAAAAGAACATGGCTGCATGTCAGATTCCAGCTTAAGGAGCAGTTGCTCTGGTCTGGTAGCAAATTGTAAGAAAGCACAAGGAGCTGCTGGTACAGTGGTCATCATTAATCATTCCCTCTGCTCTGATGCTTAAAGAACAGTTGTCTCTTATATACTAAATCACATAAAAGTGGCATTTTTCCAACAGGTGACTTCATTCATGGGATACATGATTAGATACATGCATATTGCATCATTGGTTACGTAAGCTAAGCTGTATCATGCTCCCCCAGAACTTATGAAGGCCATCTTAGCAGGCTGTTTATAATGAGTATTTTTTATGGGCCTGACACTCCACCACTTAAATGCCTGCATTCTAGTGGAAGGGGATGCCTTATCCCACAGGGCTGCTCCTTAGGCCCATAGTCCACAACAGTAGTAAAGTGAGCAACAAAATATTGCTAGAAATCTGGATAGGCACGCTAAGGTTACTATTACCCAATGCCAAGTCCCTGTCATAGAGTTCTACCAGGACTGCAAGGGATCCTGTGAGAGGGACTGAACGGCTTGTACTTCCCCATCCATTTCATACATGGCACCTTCAACAGAATCCTGATTGTCAGGAACATCCACACAATGTTTTACATGTAACATTGCACAAGTTTCCCTTGAGCAGCTGTCAAGAGATCTAAAAACCATTCTGTTTTGCAAATCAACCTTTCTCATCTGAGTATTTTCATCCACCCTTACATATGAGTGGCCATCCTACCACCTTTTGGGAACTGTAGACATTATGGTCTTATGAAAAAAAGACTAAGAAGTCCACCCTACTATCCGCTGGGGATCGCCCTGATGTTGCTAAATGCACATGGTGCTGTTCTCTTAAATCCACATGTTAAGCCATAAACCAACTCTAATCATTTTGGATGCATACCCAAAAGCGGGGGGTGGGAAATTGTACAGGTCCTGGATGAGCAAAGAGTCAACTGCTCACCGTACTTCCTTCCAAGCTGGAGAACTGTGAATATCTCATTCTAGCCATGTCCAGTTTTGTTCAATGGCTGGTGCTATCTGCCATGGGAGCCCTTCAGCTGCATCTTCTGGAAACTCAATATACACCCAGCAATGAGAGACATTGTGGACCTCTGCATAGGTGCCTATTCTTCCAGGCTGTTAGCCACAATCAGCCTGGTCAGAGAAACAGTAAAGCTTTAGAAATCATTAGAGACAAAGTCCTGAGCTACCAACCCAAGGCATACAGTAGGACTATGTTTATAGCCCTGTGGCAGCAGCACAAATGCCCATTGCCACCCTTTCCATGTGAATCCAAACTGGTCCTGGCTCTTTGGAGCCAGGTCAATGGAGAAAAATGCATTTGTCAAGTCCACAATGTAGTGGTACTGTCTCAAGAAAAGAATCAGTTGATCCATCATATCGGTCATTGATGATACTGCAGCATGCATGGGAGGAATGACTTTATTGAATTCCTGGTAATCAACAGTCATTCTCCATGTGCTGTCTGGCATTTGGACAGGCCAAAATGGGGAGTTGTAAGGACCATGGGCTAGCCTCATGATCCCAGCCTTTTCCAATTGCAGGATTTTGTGCCCAATTTCCTCATGTCCTCCAGGTAACTGATATTGCCTCACCTTAACAAATCTTTGGGGCTCAGGCAGGTGCGCTGGAGAATGATGAAGATGATCTCTAAGCACAGATTTTACTACTCACACCCATAACTGAAATTCTCCTTGGGTGGTTTTTAAAGTTAGTCCTTGCAAAATATCCATGCCCAATTCAGGAATAGCAGATATATATATATATATATATACTGTGTAGACTTGGGGCAGCAAGCCACCAATGCAAAGCACTATTGTGGCTGGTCTCAAATGGACCATGCACCCTCTAAACCTGGCAGTGTGAGTCAGAAGGCCATCAAACTGGCCTGGGTTTCCAAACAACAGTGTGAATTCTGCCCCTGTGCCCACTAGAGCCAAGACATGCTGTCCATTGCAGGAGGACCAGTATATTGAAAGTTCTATATGTAGCCTTCAGCCCCCTGCTCCCCTGCCACCCATGCTCTGCATCCAGCATATCAGTTAATAAAGTCTACATCATGCTCAGTGCTCAAGCGCATAACAGCATGTAAGTACAAGGAGTGGAGTTCAGTCTGCCTTTTCCCACTTAGCTTAGTGAATCACTGCTCCTGGGGAAACTCTTCCCACAAAGTCAATAATATTTCATTGAGCTGTTGATCAATTTCCTCTGGATTCACCCTTGCAGCTATTAAATCAGCCACATTTGCAAACATGATACCTTGGTGGGGCTGTCAGCTTTGCTGCCTCTTTCTGCTCATGGGGTGGCTTCTATTCTGATGGCAATTCTACCCCTTGCTTTACCAGGCACACTTCCTTCTCCCATTCACGCACCTCAACACTCCTTAACTGTGCCACTTCACTTTCTGAGAATTCCAAGCTCTTAGTCCCCTTGTCCAACAGGTACAACAGCCATGCCAGGAGTGTTTTGTCAGGTTTTGCCCTACTGGTTTTGTGAGATCTCAGAGCCCTTCCAGTGTTTATTCCATGTGTATTGTCTGACAGTGGACCTGTGAGGTGCCCACTCATCCATTCCCTGGAGCCAAGGGCTGGTCTTGCTTGACGTGTTTTACTATGGGATGGGCATGGAGGTGAGAGGGGTACTTACCTGTGGATGGTGCCAACTCATTCTTGATTCTCTGCATTTCAGGTGGCCCCAGTGCTACCACTTCATTTTTCAGGGTTTGGATCTAGGCTTCCAGTTCTTGCTGCTTCTGCTGCAGTCTCTGGACCTGTACTTGTGCTGCTAAAACCTCCTTATGCTGCTTTTACACCATGGTTAAAAATAAAATCAAGATAGCTTCCCCACTATACTGTGCTGGAAAACCTGGAGGTCAGCTTTGAAGTCACTTAAAGCCTTGGCACTCCCCTGTGGGGTAGGAGTCACATGATCCCAAACTTCCAGAGTAAACTACTGCAGCGAAACTGCTGCTAGGGATACCACAAGTTGTGGAGAGCTACATCCTATCTGGTTCAGCATCTTCCAGGTTGGAGGGGACACTCCTGCTGACTATGCCAATTCTCAAGTTTCAGTGCAAGGAGTAGTTGCTTTGGTCTGGTAACAAATTGAAAGAAAGCATGAGGAGCCACTGATAGAGTGGTTATCTTTAATCATTCCTTCTGCTTTTATGTTTACAAACTAAATTAGTCTCTTATAGACTAACTTACACAAAAGTGGATTTTTTGCAACATGAGATTTCACTCATCAGATGCATGATTAGATACACACATATTATATCATTGGTTACATAAGTTATGGTGTATCATGCTTCCCCAGAATTTATAAGGTTATCTTAGCTGGCTGTTTATAATGACTAATTCTTCCAGGCCCCACACTGCCCCTACAAGATTGGATTAGGATCAAAAGAACATGGCTTTTCTGGGGTAGATAACAGTTTCAAATCAGCCCAATATACATCTTGCCACTTGATATGACAAAGCTGAAAATATATGTGATGAGTTTACAGAATGTTGACAAAGTTTATTATGCAAAAATATACATACAGACACGTATATACACATTGTCTTGTAAATGGGAGACTGCAAAGTAAGATATGTGAGTGACACTATAGTATATATTACCTCACTATCAAGAGGTAGGTTAATATGTTGGCCTATGGGCTCTAGATTCATAATGACACTTGCTAGTTGTGTGACTTTAGGCCTATTATTTTGTCTCACTGCTGCTCAGTTTCTTCACCAGGCAGATAATGATATTCACATATTTGAATGGTTTGGATGGTAATGAGTTGATTTATATGAACACGTTTTGAAAAGTAGCTGACACAGTTAAATGCTCAATAAATGTTGGATAATATTCAATTAATCCATTGCTTCTTAATAAGATTGCCCTAAATTTGGTTGCCATAAACAACATTTTTTTTTTCCTCACTGTTCTCTGGGTTCTCCTGGTGATGCCTGCTTCAGGTTTCTTATGTAGTTATAGTTAAACAACTCAAAGTTGGAGTCAAATGGATGTTTACTCCATCACAGACCTGATGCCTGGGCTGACAGAGCTAGGACAATGGTGGCTGTTTGAGATTCTCTCTTTCCATGTGGCTACACTGAGTTTCCTCAAGTTTTGGCAATGTCAGGGTAGTTAGATACCTTACATGAGAGCTGGACTTTACAAAAGCAAGCATTCCAAGAAACAAGATGTGGAAACAGCATATCTATTAAAGCCCAGCCTGCAAATGTACAAATAGAAACACTGTTACTTCTGCCATATTTTATTTGTCAAAGTAGTCATGAAGTCCTTTAAGATTTAAGGAGATGTATCTGATGCTTCTTTTTCCAGGGTATGGACAGATGAGTGAAAAATAAGGACAAAAACAAATCAATAATAGAGGTGGGTAAAGGGGTAAAAAATTGAGTAGATTGAAATACCAGTGGTCAATGAGAAGGTGGGTTAAGGAGTATGGGATATATGTGTTTTTTGTTTTTTTTCTTTTTTTTTCTGGAGGGATGCAAATGTTTTTTTTCTGGAGGGATCATAAAAATGATCATTGTGACGAATACACAATTATGTGATGATATTGTGAGCCATTGATTGTATATTTTGAATGGATTGTATGCATGTGAAGATATGTCAATAAAAGTATTTTTTAAAAAAGGATTAAAAAGAGAAAGGACATAGGGAAAAATGTCAAGGAATTGTGGTCATTTTTAATATGCCACATATATTAAAATTATTCTGTGATCTGCTTAATGAATGCCATCAGTTCCACTGCTTCTTGGAAGTTGAAAACTTCTGTGGAATTTAGATACCTTGGCACTGAATTCTCCATGTGGAGGTATTAAAAAGATGTAATCCTTTGAATAATTAGCTTTGTAATTGGTCCAGAATTGTAGCCTACAAAAAATAACCCAGGTCTTTATTTCCCTTCGGACTGCATCATTTGGTGTGTGTCATTGTGTGCAGTGCCACAACATAATAGTCATACACAGAGGAGGGGATATAGAGGAATAACCATTTTTCTCCAGTAAAACCCATACAGGATATTTATCTCTACATTTATAATGTATACAACAAGACCAAGAGAGAATTAGGTTGCATATATGTGTTTTAGCAGAGTGCTGAAATTAAAGATCATTTGGGTTCTAATGAAAAGAGTTACCAAGGCAGAGGGGCTTCTTCCCAGAGCTCAACTAAAATAGCAACCCAAATTAAAGGAGACCTTAAGCTTTGGGGCTGTGACATGAAGATAGTATATCCTTCCTGCTGATATTATACTATTCCCTTAACTGCCCCTTTAATTAGCTACTGGGGCTGAGACCTGATAGTGGGCTGCCAATTGAGCCAATTAAGTAGTAATTTGAAAGTAGGCAGATTTGAAATTAGTTTATGAAGTGGAATTTCTACAAATTTACACTGTCTATATAAATAAGCAATTCAGGTTAACTAAATAAATAGAAATGTCAATTCTGTCATACAAGCAGCAAGCCATTAGTTACAGAAACACCAACACAAACTTGACAGGAAGCTGAAGTAGAGTCTCTCAATAAAATATAGATGGTCAGGCTGTAAAGCTGTCTGGCAAGGTATTATAGACTAAACTAATAAGTGCTAGTAAAGCTAGGTAATTATGTTAGACATAAAGCCTTCCTTGGCCAGGATCTATTATCTTATGTAAATTTCTTATAAATTCTGTTGATAGTTCTATTTTTTATACTATTGAAGTAATGGAGTTGTGTCATGGTGGTCAAAGTAAATTAATTTATTTACTTGCATTTCTTAAACCCCATGAAGTATATACATGTAAGATCCATGAACATTGCTTAAAACTGCCTTTTATTTCCCACCCACGTCCCCCATTCCATACAGTTCCTTCCATATCTCTGACTTCAAACATCGTAAACACCTCTCTGAGGCCTATGCCTCACATCTTTATATTCTTCTTGCTTTCCTCCCAGCTCTGTTGTTTCAATTTTGCTTCATCCTTCATTATTAAGAAAAAGACTAATCTGGGCACCAACGAAATCTTCTTTAAGAATGAGAGTGGGAGGGATAAAGTTGGTAAATATAGAAGTTCCAATCATCTTCCTTCCTTGACTTGACCAATGAATGGGATCTAACCTGACAAGGGCGGGGGGAGTAGTTCCGGCATTTTGGAGATAGAAGAGAAAGAGTTATGGGAAGAGAAGAGACCTAATCACAGCATGTTCCTCACCACTCCTGGAATTAAGCCCTGTGAGGGAGTGGGGAGCAGGGAAGGAATCAGAATTTACGTGGTTAGGTTACAGAAGATCTAGTCAGGTGGGACCTATTCCCACTCCTTTTCTGAGATATTCTGAAGGTCTCAGGCTCACAAAAACACCCCACTCAGGGTGAAAGAATATGAATGAACCACATTTGTAGTGTGCCCAAGATAATTTGGTTTATATCTGTTTTACTAACATCTTATTGAGTTTAGTATTTGAGCCAGTTTGAAATTTTTGTGTACTCCCGGAAAAACCATGTTCTTTAATCCTGATTCAGTATTGTTGGGTGGAATTTCTTTTTTTTTTTTTTTTGGTAGAACTTTTATTAAGTTGTTTCTATGGAGATGTGACCCACCTAATTGTGGGTAGGACCTTTTAATTAGGTGGTTTCCATGGAGCTATGCCTCCACCCATGCAAGGTGGGGCTACTTACTGGAGTCCTTTAAGAGAGAACCATTTTGGAAAAAGCCTCAGATCCAACAGAAGTGACAGAGTCAATACAAGACCCAGAACTTTGAAGATGCAGAAAGAAAATGCCCCTGGGAAAATTGTTTGAAATGAGAAGCCAAAGGACCAGCAGATGCCAGCCACATGCCTTCCCAGCTGACAAAGGTGTTCTGGACCCATCACCCTTTCTTGAATCAAGGTATCTTTCCTGGGTGCCTTAGTTTGGGCATTCTTATGGCCTTAGAAATGTAAACTTGTAATGTAATAAATTCCCTTTATAAAAGCTGTCCCATTTCTGGTATATAGCATTCCAGCAACTTTAGTGAAATGATACAGTATTTATCCTAGATTTTTAATTTTTGCTTAATAATTCTTGTCCAAGTGGGTGTTTAGATCTTGTCTTTGTACTTCTGGTTTCTGTTTTGATCTCATTTAGAAATATATAAATATGTACAGTAGACAAAATTTTGATTTTAACACACAGTCAAACCTGAAAGACAACCAGCAGTAGCTTGTCTTTTATTTCCTCACCTTTGTAGGCCAACATAACTAATACCTTTCTAGCATGTATATTATACCACAAATTCACTAATAAAGTAAGGGTCTTGGGGGCACTGGCTGCTCATGTCAACTAACTCTCTCTGGTTTGTTCTGCTTGCTGTTCATTTTGAGTTTCAGCTAATCATGAGATGTAGGAAGCCTCCAGTACTAAGATGCTAATAGGTGTGATTGGTGGAAAATTCTAAATTAAGGGGACAGAAAATATGTAGGAAATTGATACTGATCATGCTGTTGAACTGATAAAGAATAGCCTGAATGCTCTTGGTACAGTTGTTTTGTCTTTTACTGAATGTTATAAATAAGTACATATGTTATTTGGTAAAATTTTCATATTCAATAAATCTTTTCAGAAGAAATGAGCTAAAAACAGTGCATGTTTAATGTGATTTTAAATACTAAATTTCTGTTTTCAAGAAACTTGATAAACAATACATAAATTACATTAAATGTGTCATTATTTTCTACTGTGAGAACATCAGTAATATGAAAACTAGAGGACATAAATCTGATGAAGAGTCATCAGTATCTGCTTCAAAATTAAGTGGTTATTTTTTCTTGTTTTTATTTTTTAGGTGCATAGTCCAGGAATCAAACCCGGGTCTCCCACATGGAAGGCAAGCATTCTATCAGTGAAATACCCATATTTAGCAGTTATTTTTAAGATTACTGTATGTGGTGGTTTGGACTTGCATGAAAAGCATGTTTTTAAACTGAGTACAATCTTGTGGGTGAGAATTCTTTGTAAATAGGACCTTTTGATGGGGATACTTCAATTAAAGTAATAGGATGGGTTTTAATCCTATTACTGGAGTTTTTTTTTTTTTTTTTTATAAACAGAATGAAACCCAGACATATAGAGAGGAAGCCATAGAGGGGGCAGCAGAAGCTTCCTAGGAGAAGGGAAATACCAGGGAAGGCCAGCATATATATTGCCACATGACAGAGAAGCTCAGGACCAAGGATCACCAGCAGCCAGCCCTAAAATGCCAGTCTTCAGGAAAAATGCATCACTTTGATATCACCTTTATTTGTATTTTCTCTAAGCTTCAAAAACATGAGCTAATCAATCCCCAATGTTTAAACTATTCCTTTGCATGGCATTTCTTGAGCAGCCTAGGAAATTCTGTATTAGAAGACAAGTAATAAACACATAGCTACAGAAGGTACATGAATGAATGTACAGAAAATACATGAAAGAATGAAACATAAGTTTTCATTTAGGACAAATAACTATTCAACTAATACATTTTTCTTATTTTTAATTCTTTGTTTTCTAGTATATACATTTTGAAACATATTGACTGATAATGTGTTGAATACATAAGCAGATGAAATACCTCACACACATTTATATAGTGCCAGTTTTAATCAGTTTATGAGATGCTTCAAATAGAATATCAGATAGGTAATTTACAATGGTATTAAAATTTTTTAATTTACTTTATGGAATCAAATTGCAATTCTGTAAAGTTCATTGCTCTAAAGTGAAATGTGCTATTAATGTGAATGTTAGTTTGTATTCAGTTAAAAGGAGTAATATTTGAAATAAAATTATTTGCAGTATAACATGAATTCAAATTGAGTGGAGCAAAAGAAGACACTAGAACAAAAGTGTTATAAAAGTTAAAACCCTTTAGAGCAAAGATATCCTTTGGATTGGTTGTGTTAAGCACATAATTCATAAATACACCCTAAATTTTTTTAATTTAAATATTAACTGCCATTGTCAATATGTGCAAATATCATCATATATACCAGCTGGATGAATCAAATTACAAAAACTTTTGTGATGAAAATAAAATTGAGTACAAAATAGCTATAATATTTGACTTGTATTTGATCCTTAAAAAACAACTTTTTAAATAAATCTAAGTGACCTACAAAGGTACAGATCTTTTATAAACAAGATTTGCAGATTTTTATTGAAATGTATTCAAGAACACTTGGAAATTTTGAATAAGAAAATTTCAACAATTGTGCCATGAATAAAATTCAGGTTTTCTCATGAAATTATTAACACTTTAAATGCATAATTGTAGATTATGTCATAGTACATGATATATTGTCTAGTGTATAATACATAATATATGGTATGTATTATAATTATATATTATGACATTTAAATTGAGAAAATGAGGTTTTGAGAATTTTGCAGATTGAAGTTATTAAAATCAAAGCTCATGATACAAGAAGACATTTAACTTTACCTGTACAAATTTCAAAAGGTAAGCTGAAAAATTTTAATGGATCCTAAATGAGGTATAAAATTTAATTATGAAATTCTCTAAATGTGTTTTTGAATATTTTACATCGTATGAAGAATCTTTTGATACAGCTCCTGTTATAACTGGATAAATTCACATTCTTAGAGGAATAAAATAAAATTTTAGAAGTTTTTCAATTTTCAGCATCCAAATTTAACAAATCATTCAAAAGATTTACAAATAATGAAACTTTAGTTGATGAGGTCTGTCTCATGCTAATATTCATTTGAAAATAGGCACATAGAATAAAAGCAAAAAGGCAGTACATGTGAGATATTTGGGCTTCTAACTATATACATTTCAAAATAAAAAAAGAAATGAAGATTTTTTTTTTGGTTAGCAGAATTTCTCTGACCTCACTTTCTCAATTTAAATGTCATAATATATAATTATAATACATGCCATATACTACATATTATACACTAGACAATATATCATATACTATGATATAATCTACAATTATGTATTTAAAGTGTCAATAATTTCACATTTATCAAACATAGAATGTGTATTTGTGATTAGTAGATGATTTTTTGAAAAGTTTTAAAATAAGATACCTTATAAAGTCTGTTCAGAAAATTATTAGTTACACAACTAGAAACAATTAAAGCTGAAAAATAAATTAAAATACATCAGAATGTACCAAATAATAATCATTCTTTGATTTTAATCTTCATGTTATCAACATAAAGTTTTAAGACAATTATGTTATTTTAATTTTTAGAAATGATTTTTATTTTTATTTTATTTTATTTTATTTTTTTACATGGGCAGGCACCGGGAATTGAACCCAGGTCCTTGGGCATGGAAGGCAAGCACTCTTACCTGCTGAGCCACCATGGCCCACCCTGATTTTTATTTTTAAAAATAAAGGTTGAGTTGTGCTGCTTGTGGAACCTTAATAAAATTAATATTTTATAATATTTATCCAACTTAATAAAATTAATTTGTGAGTAATAAATGAAGATCTTAGAAGTATATAATTTTTTTCAATGAGAGAAAGCTTATTACTAGCCATGTAATAGGAGAGCAGATGGCCTAGTGCCCAAAAATATGCCTCCCAGAACTGCAGCAATTTGGATAGTTTTATTAGAGAAAAGATGGGCAGGGTTTATGATAATGAGCACAGTGGTCCCAGATGATGTAATTAGAGATGATCTGATTATTGAGCATGTGCAGGTTGATTACATCTTTACTCATAGAATGTATGAAAGAAAATGATGGAATGAGGTATAGGTGACTTGTAGGTTAAAGTTTAAGCTACTGCTCACGTCTTGTGGGTCCACTTTGGTTAGATCCAATCTTGGTCATCAAGATAATTTTGGACTTAGGATGGGTTAGTTTTGGGTGGACCCAAGACCTTTCATTAATTAGCATTAGGGGCTATCTTTAGTGATTACAAGACTCTAAAGTTGAGGCACAAGTTTCTTACATCACAGGGGCAGAAGATAAAGTCTATACAATCATTTTCAGAGATCAGGGCAGCTGGATTACAATTCAGAGATTTCAGGAATTTCCCTGTATCTACTCCAATATACCAGAAAATAAAAAAAGAATATCTATATGATTCACTAATCAAAATCATCCCTTAAATCCTTATTTCTTAGTTACAATTCCTCCTTCTCATTTTAATTATCTCTCAATCCTGAGGGATATCTGGACAATGACTCTCTAACTGCTTAAAGTTCGAAAAGGAGTGCTGTTATTAAAGGGCAAAGGGATGGAAAGATGAAACCACTTGTTCTTTGAGAGTTCAGTATCTCTGGTTTCAGAGCTTCTCTGTCATTGGAACAATTTGGAGATTTCAAATCTCTGAAAAACAAACTTAATGAGTAAAATTTTATAGAGCACAATGTTATCTTTCAGGGTTTCCAGAAACACTGTTGGTTGGGGTTTGCTATATTGTGGCAGTTGCAATATCTGGCTAAAATTTGCATAAGGCTAACCTCCAGAATGATCTCTTAACTCAATTTGAAATCTCTTAGCCATTGAAACTTTACTTCTTTTACCCTTCTTGGTCAATTAATCCATGATGCCAAGACCAGGTTTAACTTTGGAACTTAAGTCTCATGATACCAGGGCCAGTTATGTCCCACAATGCCAGGGCCAATGTTCCATGATGCCATGGTCGGTTATGCTTCATACTATCAGGGCCAGGCTTACACCCCTGGAAATTGTGTCCCATGGATGGGGGAAAATGTGTCCCAGAGCTTGACTTAGAGAGAGACCACATTTGAGCAACAGCAGAGATTTTCTGGAGATGGCCTTTAAGCACTAATCTTAAATACATTCAGTTTACTATTACAGAGATAGGTTTCATAAGGGCAAGCCTCAAAATTGAGGCCTTGGCTTATTAAATTGAGAGCCCCTCTTCCTTATGAAAATATCAGGAATTCCCCATATGGGGAACCTTAATAGTTCTATTTTTCGAAGTCCTTCAAGGGACTTTGCACACATGTTTTCATTTTCTGCCCAAAATGCTCTGAAATATATCATTACATAACATTAACTTGTACAGAACACTAAGATTTTGTGCTTTATTCCAAGCTCTATATAAAATAAAGTGGAATTGTGGAATTAGGCTGTTTAGCTGATTAGGCAGATTAAATTAGATAGTGTAAATTTTCCACAAAATAAAAATTTTTCTTATCATACACAGAAGTTAAAGCTTTAAAATACAGATAATATTATTCTTTACCTTTTATATTCATTTACTTTAGTTTTAACTAGATCTGTTTCATCACATCTTTAGCTAGAGTTTCATCATTTCATTTTCTTCTTTTTAACAGTTGCTGTAAAAAGGCTGTTACAGAGTTGTTAGGCTGACTCTCAGAGTTGGAGAACTAAATCTGAGTCTCAGGTGTCACACAGCTACTTAGAATTACTAGTTATTTAAAGCACAAAGTGTTTAAGGATTTAAAGGTAACAGTTAAAGTTTACATCTGAGCTTTGATTTTGCAAACATTTTTTAAATGAAGTTACTTTCAGAAATAAAAATATTAGAAAGTTGTTTATATTGAGAAATCATAGCAGAGGTTTTGTTCTGGTTCATTTTTATACATTTACCATAGTTATATTAATTAACAGGATATATATTAATCCTGCCTTTATTTACAGTTTTCCCTTGTTGCAGATGGAGCTCTAGCCTATAGCTGACCATATATATTTTTTCGACAAATATTACAGGAAAACAGCACAACTCACAATGTGGCTGTTTCTATGCTGACAATGTGGCTGTTTCTATGCTCTGCAGCTTTTTAAGAATAACAAGTTATGACTAACAGCCTCCTACCATTGTTCAGCATCATACAGATTAGTATCAAGATATAACATGGATAGTGAGAACTCTGTCAGTTTTTTCAGAATTTTATGCAGTCTAATATTATCTTACCTCTATAAATTTAATCAGCAATAGGATACAAAATCTCTTTTAGCCACTTTAATACTTCCCAAACATATCCTATGCAATAGGTTAAGTTATTTTAGCATGTTATTTACACAAGATGAAAGAACAGATTATTTGTAACAGTTTTTCCCTTAACAGTAAGAAGACTTGTCTTCTGAAATAAAGGAGGAAATGCCAATGATATTAATAAAGATATTATTATGAGGCAATATCTTTGTTTTGAAGGAAAAGTATTTTGATGATAAAGAAAAACTTAAAAAAAAACTTTTCATTAAGAGCAGACTAATAATCCATGTTATCATAACAGGGAGAAAACTAACCTTTAGTTTTGCATGATTACCCAGCTTGACACAAAAACTTCCTTTTTTTGAAACACATGGTAAACATAATGTATAATTTTGGTCAGCACTGACTACGGCAGGCAGAATTTGTGTTCACAAACTCCTTTTTTACAACTCTTTACCTTCATTCAGAGTTTATAGTCAAAAATGACTATAGCACACAAAACCCACAAAGATTTTGAACCTGCATACTTCCTTTCAATAACTATTCATGAAGGGGATAAGAGACAGAGATACTACAAAATAATGGAAGAAGGAAGAAATTTATGCTTGGATTTGGAACACAGCCAGGCATTTATGTAATTTATACTCAGAACAAACAAAATGATTACTTTACAATATGTCTAAAATCTCTCAGTCCAATTCAACATGACTTCAAAGGTCAAAAAAGATCCAAATTTGAAATATAATCAGTTTTTTATAGTTAAGGGATTTGTATCCAGAAAAAATTCAAATTTTTCTCAACATTATTCCCAACTGCTAAATAATATCAGGAATGTGTTTGTTCACAAAATAAAGTTATGACTTCTAAAAAAAAAAAAAAAACTAGTTCAGAGCTCTATTTATTTAAATGCTATTGTCTTATTTAGAGGTCTTAAAAGTGTCATCTCTTCTGTGAAGTCTTCTTAGGTCATTCTTTTTCTATCTGCTTAAAAAATATTTCCAGCACTTTTATTCTTTCCTTATTACCATCTTACACTCTGCCCTTGTACAAGTATGTTCTAACTAGAATATAAACTCTTTGAAGCCAAGAATTAGGTTTTCTCTATTTATGACAGATTTACTAACAGACATATTTTGATTGGCATTGACAAAGCTATTAAAAATTCAAATTCTTTCACACACTGAGGTAACAAATGGCCAAGTTACCAAAAGCCAGATTCTTGAAATCCAGGTATGCAAGATTATAAGAATATCCAGCTATATTTCTTACTAAACTTAATTGATTACTTAAATAGATTATGTTTGAAGCATTGGCATATTTTAAATTTTATTATACTTTGTATAAGTCTTATTACCAGGTACATTGCTCAGTTTATGTAACATAACCTATCTAGTTAGGCTATTTTAAGAAGAATTTTGAGAATGAATTTTTAATTCTACCTTATTTTATCAGTAAGCTTGTATAGATTTAAGGAGAATGCACCCAAGCAGAATAAAATCACATTTGTTCAATTCAAAATTTAGCATAAAATTCCTTTTATCAGAGGTTGAAAAAAACTTTTTGTTTTCATAATATCTTAAAATTGCCAGCAATTTTAAAAGTACAATGACTGCCAAGTTCTGGAAAATATATTGCAATTGTTTAATTTGTTCCAAACCTAAATCCAGGAAAACCTTCCATATCTCTGAAAGATTTTTCATCTTACTTACTGAAATTTGGTAATTAGATTTTATTCAGTTACTCCTGTTCCAAGACTCTTTATATTTTGATAATGATCTGATTGCTACAGTTACCACTGCAAAGATACTAGAAACATTTTTTTAACAAACATAGCATATTCTGTAGCATTTTTAATGTTTATCATCTTTAATCCTCAGGCTCAATAAAAAGTAATTCTAGACCACACCTCCCCCATTCTTCTGTGCCTCACCCTTCCACCATACTGCTTTATCTGGTTAGGCCTTGGAGTAGAGATAGGTTGCACAGAATGCAGCCTGCTTTGTGGAATTTTCTGAGTTCCTAAGCCTTTCTTTAACTATTTTCAATTATCAGATTTGTTTTACTAAAAGCTGTGACCAGGACCATTGGAAAAGTTCTTTGCTTTTTCCAGAGGCAGCCCTTTGGCAGTTTTCTGCTGCATTAAGGAAATTCCAGGGGCAGTTTCTTTGTAATGTCCAGGTTCCCTTATACTAATTACAAATCTAAGGTTTTGAATCTTGTTATTCAGAGAGGTTTTGTTTTTTTCTCTTTTTACTCTTTATCTTCAGAAGTATCAATTTATATATTTATATCAGGCACCTAATTATTTTTAAGCAGTTCAAATGGAGCTCTTTAGGAATTTTCTTATTAGTTGCTATTGCCATCTAGAGGTATAAGAATAAACATTGAAAATGCAAACAGACACAAATAGAAAATTAGTTACACAGGAAAACAGAAACAAAGAAATACTTTTGCTTTTTTTTTTTGACATTCAAAGTATTGGAACTGGAACCCCAGCTTTTTATTATTATTATTATCTTTATTAATTTTTAAATTAAAAAATATAACAGCAAGCAAATGCAAACACTCTTAATTTATGATCATTCCATTCTACACATATAATCATTAATTTACAATATCATCACATAGTTGCATATTCATTATCATGATCATTTCTTAGAACATTTGCATTAATCCAGAAAAAGAAATAAAAAGACAATGCAAAAAATTCATACATACCATACCCACCAACTCTCCCCTTCATTGATCACTAGCATTTCAATCTAAATTTATTTTAACATTTGTTCCCCTTATTATTTATTTTATTCCATATGTTTTACTCATCTGTTGATAAGATAGATAAAAGGAGCGTCAGAGACAAAGTTTTCACAATCACACAATCACATTGTGAAAGCTATATCATTATACAATCATCTTCAAGACACATGGCTACTGGAACACAGCTCTACATTTTCAGGCAGTTCCCTCCAGCCTCTCCATTACATCTTGACTATCTATTTAATGCGTAAGAATAACTTCCAGGATAACCTCTCAACTCTGGAATCTCTCAGCCATTGACATTTTATTTTATCTCATTTCACTCTTTCCCCTTCTGGTCGAGAAGGTTTTCTCAATCCCTTGATGCTGAACTGAGTCCCACCTCATTCTAGGATTTCTGTACCACATTGCCAGGAAGGTCTACACCACTGGGAGTCATGTCCCACATAGACAGGAGGAGGGCAGTAAGTTTGCTTGTTGTGTTGGCTGAGAGAGAGAGGCCACATCTGAGCAACAAAAGAGGTTCTCTTGGGGGTGACTCTTAGGCCTAATTTTAGGTAGGCTTGAATAATCCTCTGTGAAGTTAAGTTTCATATGAACAAACCCCAAGATTGGGGAATCAGTTTATTGCTTTGGTTGTCCCCACAACTTGTGAGAATATCAAGAATTCACCTTGGGGACATTGAATTTTCCCCTTTTCTCACCATTACCCCAAGGGGACTTTGCAAATACTTTTTTATTCACTGTTCAAATCACTCTGGGATTTATGGGGGCATCACTCTGGACAAACCAACAAAATCTCATGCCATAATCAAGGTTCTATATACTTATGGTGTTCAATTAAGCTGTCCACATAAGTTACATCAGGAAATGCACTAGTAAAAATATAAATTTTGCATCAAATAAACATTTTTGCTTTAGTCTCATACATAGGTTAAAATTTTTAAATATTAATTACCATCTGTTTTCAACACCTTGCAGTAATGACATTCCTTTGTTCTTTCTTATGCAAAAGCATTTTTAAAATTTGTACATTTAGTCACTATCATTATACACTCTATGTATTCCTAGATTATATCATCTCAGTCTTTATTATCTATCTTTTTTTCTGATTTCATTTGTGCCCCCAGCCCTCCTCCCTCTATCATTCTAACATTCAGCTTCATTCAGTATTTTAACATATTTGTATTTCAGTTAGGTAGTATTATGCAATCCATTTCAGAGTTGTTGCAATCAGTATTGTTGCACACTCTGTATCTCTTCAGCTCCAGTTACCCAATATCTCACCCTATTTCTATCTCCTGATGGTCTCAGTTACCAATGAAATTCTCCAAGTTCATTCACTCATGTCAGTTCATATCATTAAGACCATACAGTATTATTCCTTTTGTTTCTGGCTAATCTCACTCAGCATAATGTCCTTAAGGTCCATCCATGTTGTTACATACTTCATAACTTTATTCTGTCTTACAGCTGCATAATATTCCACCATATGTATATACCAAAGCTTGTTTAGCCACTCATCTGCTGATGGACATTTTGGCTGTTTCCATCTCTTCGCAATTGTAAATAATGCTGCTATAAACATTGGTGTGCAAATGTCCATTTGTGTCCTTGCCTCAAGTCCTCTGAGTAGATACCTAACAACAGTATTGCTGGGTCATATGGCAATTCTATATTTAGCTTCCTGAGGAACTGCCAAACTGCCTTCCACAGCAGTTGTACCATTTGACATTCCCACAAACAGTGGATAAGTGTGCCTCTTTCTCTCCATCCTCTCCAGCACTTGTCATTTTCTGTTTTGTTGATAATGACCTTTCTGGTGGGTGTGAGATGATATCTCATTGTGGTTTTGATTTGCATTTCCCTAATAGCCAGGGAAGTTGAGCATCTTTTCATGTGCCTTTTGGCTATTTGTATTTCCACTTCTGAGAAGTGTCTGTTCATGTCTTTTGCCCATTTTGTGATTGGGTTGTCTGTCTTTTTGTTATTAAGTTGAACGATCTCTTTATATATTCTGGATACTAGACATTTATTTGATATATCATTTCCAAATATTGTCTCCCATTGTGTAGGCTGTCTTTTTGCTTTCTTGATGAAATTCTTTGAGGTATGAAAGTGTTTAATTGTGAGGAATTCCCATTTCTTTCTTTCTTTCTTTCTTTCCTTCCTTCCTTCCTTCCTTCCTTCCTTCCTTCCTCCCTCCCTCCCTCCCTCCCTCCCTCCCTTCCTCTCTTCATTGCTCATGCTTTGGGTGTAAGGTCTAGGAAACCACCTCCTAGTATAAGATCTTTCCTTACATTTTCTTCTAATGGTTTTATGGTCTTAGATATAATGTTTATGTCTTAGATCCATTTTGAGTTTATTTTTCTATGGGGCATGAGACATGCACCCTCTTTCATTCTTTTGCATATGGATATCCAGTTCTCTAGACAGCATTTATTGAAGAGCCTGTTCTGTCCCAGGTGAGTTGGCTTGACTGCCTTATCAAAGATCAATTGTCCATAGATGAGAGGGTCTATATCTGAACACTCTATTCTATTCTGTTGGTCAGTATATCTATCTTTATGTCAGTACCATGCTGTTTTGACCACTGCAGCTTCATAATACACCTTAAATTCAGGTAGCATGCGACCTACGACATCATTTTTTTTCCTCAGGATACTTTTAGCTATTCGGGGCACCCTGCCCTCCCAGATAAATTTGGTTATTGGTTTTCTTACTTCTGAATATTTGGGATTTTAATTGGTGTTGCATTGTATCTGTAAATCAATTTAGGTAGAATTGACATCTTAACTATATTTAGTCTTCCAATCCATGAACACAATATACGTTTCCATCTATTTAGGTCTTGTAACCCGCCACTTTTTCTACTCATCAAATAGCTCTAATAGTTTTGCTGTGGATTTTTCAGGGTTTTTGACATATAGTATCATATCATTTGCAAATGGTGAGAGTTTTACTTCTTCCTTTTAAATTTTTATGCCTTGTATTTCTTTTTCTTGTCTAATTTCTCTGGCTAGAACTTCTAACCAATATTGAATAACAGTGGTGATAATGGACATCCTTGTCTTGTTCTTGATCTTAGGGAGAAAGTTTTCAGTTTTTTTTCCCATTGAGGATGATGTCAGCTCTGGGTTTTTCATGTGTTCCCTTTACGATGTTAAGGAAGTTCCCTTCTACTCCTATCCTTTGAAGTATTCTCAGCAGTAAAGGATGTTGAATTTTGTCAAATGTCTTTTCTGCATCAATATTTTTTGCTTTCTTTTGTTGATATGGTGTATTACATTAACCGCTTTTCTTATGGTGTACCATCCTTGCATACCTGGGATGAATCTTACTTCATTATGGTGTATAATTCTTTTAATGTGCTGCTGGATTCAATTTGTAAGAATTTTGTTGAGGCTTTTTGTCATCTATATTCATTAGAGAAATTGGTCTGTAGTTTTCTTTTCTTGTAATATCTTTGTCTGGTTTTGGTATGAGGGTGATGTTGGCTTCATAGAATGAGTGTGGTAGCTTTCCCTCCTCTTCAATTTTTTTGAAGAGTTTGAGCATGATTGGTACTAATTCTTTCTCGAATATTTGGTAGAATTTACGTATGAAGCCATCTGGTCCTGGACTTTTCTTTTAGGGGAGATTCTTAATGACTGATTCCATTTCTTTACTTGTGATTGTGTGTGGTTGAGGTCATCTATTTCTTCTGGAGTCAATGTTGGTTGTTCATGCCTTTCTAGGAAGTTGTTCATTTCATCTACACTGTCAAGTTTATTAGCATAAAGTTGTTCATAGTATTCTCTCAGTACTTCCTTTATTTCTGTGGGATCAGTGGGATCATTTCTGATTTTATTTATTTGCATCCTCTCTCTTCATTTTGCCCACCTCACTAAGGGTCCATCAATCTTTTTGATTTTCTCATAGAACCATCTTCTGGTTTTGTTGATTTTCTCAATTGTTTTCATGTTCTCAATTTCATTTATTTCTGCTCTAATCTTCATTATTTCTTTCCTTTTGCATGCTTTGGGGTTAGCTTGCTGTTCTTTCTCTAGTTCTTCCAAGTGGACATTTAATTCCTTGATTTTGCCCTTTCTTCTTTTTTGATAAAGGCATTTAGGACAATAAATTTCCCTCTTAGCACTACCTTTGCTACTTCCCATAAATTTTGATGAGTTGTGTTTTCATTTTCATTTGCCTTGAGATATTTGCTGATTTCTTTTGTAATTTCTTCCTTGACCCACTGGTTGTTTAAGAGCATGTTGTTGAGTTTCCATATATTTGTGAATTTTCTGGCACTCTGTCTATTATTGATTCCCAACTTCATTCCTTCATGATCTGAGAAAGTGTTTGCATGACTTCAATCTTTTTAAATTTATTGAGGCTTGCTTTGTGACCCAGCATATGGTCTATCCTTGAGAATGATCCATGAGCACTTGAGAAAAAGGTACATCCTGCTGTTGTGGGGTGTAATGTTCTATAAATATCTGTTAAATCTAGCTCATTTATTGTATTATTCAAATTCTCTGTTTCTTTATTGATCCTCTGTCTAGATGTTCTGTCCATTCATGAGAGTGGGGAATTGAAGTCTCCAATTATTATGGTAGATGTGTCTATTTCTCTTTTCAGTGTTTGCCTCATGTATTTTGGAGCATTCTGGCTTGGTGCATAAATATTTATGATTGTTATGCCTTCTTGTTGAACTGCTCATTTTATTAATACATAATATCCTCTTTGTTTCTTTTAACTGTTTTACATTTGAAGTCTAATTTGTTGGATATTAGTATAGCTACTCCTGCTCTTTTCTGATTTTTATTTGCAGGAAATATCTTTCCCCAACCTTTCACTTTTAATCTATATTTATCCTTTAGTCTAAGATGTGTTTCCTGTTGACAGTATATAGATGGGTTCTATTTTTTAATCCATTCTGCCAGTCTGTGTCTTTTGCTTGGGGAGTTTAATCCATTAACATTTAGTGTTATTATTGTATGGGTAATACTTTCTTCTACCATTTTGCCTGTTGGATTTTATATGTTATATCTAATTTTTCTTCTTTTTATCTTTACTGACAGTCTTCATTTCTACACTCTTCTCCACACCTCTCTCTCCTGTCCTTTTGTACCTGCTTCTAGTATTCCCTTAGTATTCCTTGCAGAGCTGGTCTCTTGATCACAAATTTTCTCAGTGATTTTTGGTCTGAAAATGTTTTAATTTCACCCACATTTTTGAAGGACAATTTTACTGGATATAGAATTCTTGATTGGCAGTTTTTGTCTTTTAGTAATTTAAATATATCATTCCACTGTCTTCTCTTCTCCATGGTGTCTGCTGAGAAATCTATATGTAGTCTTATTGGGCTTCCCTTGTATGTGATGGATTGCTTTCCTCTTGCTGCTTTCAAGATTCTCTCTTTCTCTTTGACATCTGATATTCTGATTAGTAAGTGTCTTGGAGTACATCTGTTTGTATATTCTGTTTGGAGTATGCTGCAGTTCTTGGATATCTAATTTTAGTTTTTCATGAGATTTGAAAAATTTTCAGTGATAATTTCCTCCATTAGTTTTTCTCCTCCTTTTTCTTTCTCTCCTCCTTCTGGGACTCCTGCAACACGTATATTTATGTGCTTCCTTGCTTGCATTTTTCCATTCTTTTCACTACATTTTCTTTTCTTGTTGGGTTTCAAATGTTCCATCCTCCAGTTCACTAATTCTATGTTCTGCCTCTTGAAATCTAATATTGTAGGTTTCCATTGTTTTTTTCCATCTCTTCTACTGTGCCTTTCATTCCCATAAGATCTGTGATTTGTTTTCTCAGACTTTCAATGTCTTCTTTTTGTTCATTCCTTGCTTTCTTTATATCCTCCCTCAATTCATTGATTTGATTTTTGGTGAGGCTTTCCATGTCTGTTTGAGCATTCTGAATTAATTGTTTCAACTCCTGTATCTCATTTGAATTGTTGGTTTGTTCCTTTGACTGGGGCATATCTCCAATTTTCCTAGTATGATTCATTATTTTTTGCTGGCTTCTAGGCTTTTAATTACCTTAATTAGTTATTCTGGAGATTGTTTTCACTTCTTTTACCTATGATTTTCTTGCTGGATGACTTTGTTGTTGATCTGTTCTTTGATATTCAGTTCATCTGATTCTGGACCACTAGCTTAGGTTTAGTTTAACAGAGCAGAATTTTTCAGTTCTTGTTTTCTTGTTTTTTGCCCTGCCTGTATGGTACCTTTTCCCCACCCATAGGAGTGTCTACTTAAGTATTATAGACCCCAGCCAGATTTTCCCAGACCAAACTGGCCTCCTGTCAGGAGGAAAGAGTCCCCTGCATCAGTTTTCCCAGGGGGTGAGACCCAGAAGGTTGAAAGACTTTTCTGTGAAGTCTCTGCACTCTGTGGCTTTCCTATCCTACCCAGTATGTGGTACTTGTTTGCCTATGGGTCTCACCATCATAAGGTGATGTGATATCTTTAACTTTGACAGACTCTCCCTGATGGGGTGTGGTGGAGACAAGGAGAGGTTGTGAGCTGGCTTTAATCATTTCGAATTTCCAAACCCTGGGGTCCAAATTTCTTGAGGAGGATATCCACCTGAGCTGGGCCCCACCCTGGGGAAGGCACAGGCTCCAGAGAAGCTCTCAAACAAGTTTGTTTCTGTCTATGCCTGTGGAAGTTGAAGACTGAGAAGTCCTGGCACTCTATCCAAAGGCAGCCAAGCCTTTGTAGAAACACAGCCACAACAAAGAAAGAGAAAAATCCTTTTCAGAGCAGTACCCCCATTCCTCAGGTTTGCCAATCAAGAACATAAGTTGGTATGTTGCTTTGTGTACCTTTGGATCCTATGTGTCCCCTCCTTTCCTTCAGGGCCTAGACCCTTTCAAGTATTATGTGCTATCTGATCCAAAAAAACTCTGTTTCTTTTTTTTTCTTTTTTATTTTTCCAATAGCCCTGCCTCCTCAGTGCCTGGGCAAAAAGTCAGCAATCTCTGCTTCCAGGTTCAGCTGAGCTGGGGGCCAATTTTTAGTAGTCAGAATTTGTGAATTAATTCCACAATTGAAGCTTAGTTGTGCTCAGCCCCTGCTGTTGGTAAAGTCTTTCCTTTCCCCTCTGGGAAACAGCCTGTGGTGGTGGTGGTGGTGGGGGCAGCCTCCAGCTGCCATGGCTTGGGGAACTTACGGTTCTAGGGGGGCTTGCAGCTGGTACAGCTGGTCCAGACTGGGGTTTGCTGTGCGTCTGGTCACTGGCATGGCCCCAGCAGTTGTTCTGTACTGTTGATGGGTATTTAGTAGTTGTTCTAGGGACGAACTAAATCCCACACCTTGCTAAGCTGCCATCTTGGCACTCTCCTCCAGAAATACTTTTGAGAGGGATGAATAAAGGATTGAACTTATTATCTCATCCCATTTCTACTTTTCAGCATAACAATTTTAACTGTGACATTTTTTATTGTAACTGTAATTTTAAGTCATTTTGATGCCATATTATGTTACAGAAATAACACCTTTTTTTATACAGTCATAACCAAAATCTTCTCAATTTTCAACACAGCTCAAAGGTTCCTTTTTAAAAATAATTTCCATAATCAGTAATCCATTAGGACCATTTGACCAATATAAATGCAAGAATATACCAATCAACAAATTTAAAAAAACATTTAACACTTATTATATTTAAGTAATACACCAGTTAGTAACTAGACTGAAGACACCAACTAACAAATAGGCATTAAATGCTTAACATGCTGATTAAAAATTAAACAATACTTAGGTAACACATTAGCTAACACTTAAATGGACCTACTTAATATAATTAAATGACAGTTCATTGTTGAATTAGGTCAGGGCTTCAAACCCTGTCTTGTATGGTACCCAAAAACAGAAGGTGCAGAGGTCACAGCAAAGAAGATCTCTCTGGACGCATGACCCAGGTCTAGGCCAAGGGGATTTGAACTGTTTTTTTTCCTCCCTGGTCTTTTACCCTGATGACCTACTCACCATTAGACGTCCTGACATGAAACCTGGAAATGGTTTCTCAATTACTACCAGACAAAGTCCATGGATTCTTTTGTCCAATGCATTCAATAAACAATTCCTAAGACATTGGGGTTTCAAGGAGAGAAAGAGTTTATTACTAGGCATGTAGTAGGAGAACAAAAATTAGTCTCCAATTTTTATTACATTTAATGCCCCTTTTCACTTACAAGGATCCAAGCATGAACAATATACTATAATGATCACAATATTAGAAATAGTTCTAAGTGCATGATTAGAAGAGGTCAGATAGGCTTCAAGAGACTTTTAACCCCTTTTGTGGTCACAAGTATTATCAAAGTTCCTTCATGACCAAGTGAGGTTGAAGAAGTAGCTGAAGAAGCTCAATAAGCTTGCAAAGGTTGCTGTGGTATGGAAGAAAAAGACCTCCACCAGAGTGAGTGCACATTATGTTGAGGGTTGGGAACACATTCACACTGTTGTTTTTTCCTTTACTAGAGATGGACCTATATTAAACATTTTACTTCCCCCTGTGGAGGGGCAATCAAGTACCTGATTTGTCAGTTCAGAAGGAAAAGTGAGCATTTGTGACCTGACCCTTCTCTTGTTCCTCTTGGGGAAGAGCTGGCCACAGGAAGTACACATTTATAGCCCCTGTAGGATGTAAAATTGCAAGCTGGAGTCTCCCTCTGGGTGGTTCTCTTGTTGGATGTTCTTTGTGACATCATTTGTGAGGCTAATTCTGGCATTCAGTATTAACAAGTCTGCAATTATAAGGCTCTGTTCAATATCAGTTCTGCAAATTTAGGGACATATTTTGATTTTCCTTCCTGCTTTACTGTATTTGTTTTCTCAGTTGGTTCAGAAGGAGGGAGAGATGATACATATTTGACCTCATTATCAACCAAACCTCTAAGGTATAGAGTGGGAATAACAAGAAAAAGGAAAAGAGAGGAAATCTGGTGATTAAAGAATAATTTGCTTCCAGCATGGCTAGGGTGGGAACCTCTAAGCTTTGACAGCATCATACTAGGCATTGGTCATATATTTTCTGTTTAGTGGATTGTTGCAGCTTATGGCAGTTTAGTCGACAGGAGAATGGTTGTTCTTATATAAGCAAATATCCATTTCTACAGAGGCAGGTCTACATGTTTTTGATTGTGAGTAAAGGCATAGGCCTTGGCAAGTAAAATCTTAAGTGTGCTGTGATAGTCTTATTAAATGGATCCTAGCCAAATGACTGCTGCTGCTTAACCTTGAATGCTATCTATTTATTTTTCTAAGTAGATTTGATTGGAGCAAGTATTTGATTATAGAGAGTCTTTTCATGTATGAGCCTTTCAGGTCTCAAAGTGTTTTTACTATATCCTGCAGTGTTTGAAGGAAATATTTATCACCAGACCTAGACAGGTGGCATAGATAGTCTGCCCAAATTCTGATCCTCTTTTGCATTGCTTTGATTCCTCTCTACTTCATTTTAACTCCTCTTCATTGTCAAGAGAGGCAATGCCAGAGGTACTAATCATTGAGTCCTTTGACTTTTCCAGATAGTTAAAAGTTACCCCCACAAGGTGATCTCAAGTTGGCTTTGAATTTGATAATTAAAAATGCTCTGACCATGACTTTTGATCTCCTAGATCAAACTGTGACTCAACCAACATTGAGTAGATCTGAAATTAAAAAGGGATGGGAGCCTGTGCAGATTTGAAAGGATTTATATACTCTAGAAAAGCCATGTTTTAATCCTAATCAATCTTGTGGGAGCAACGGTTTCTTCTAATCCTATTCACCACTATAGGTTGGAAACTTGCTTAGGTTATCTCCACAGAGAAGTGACTCAGTCAATTGTGGGTATTAAACTTGTTTAGATGGAAACATGTCTCCACACATTCTATGTGAGTCTTGATTAGTTTATTGGGATCCAATAATAGAGGAGACATTTTTGGAGAGATTGACTTTTGAGAATGATGAGAAAGCCATAGTAGAGCCAAGCAGAGCAGGCCAGGAGACCCACAGAGTCCATCAGCCAGCTACTTTTGGAGATTCTGAAAGGGCAGAGAAGGATGACATAATTATGGGAGCTGTGAAGCGGCTAGTGACCGCTGGATGAGGAGAATGTTTCTGGGAGAGTTTTATGAAGCAAGAGGCCTAGAGAGGAATCTATCAGATGATGCTATCTTCACCATGTACATTTCCAGATGAGAGAGAAATACTGACCATGTTTGCCATGTGCCTTTCCACTTGAGAAAGAAACCCTGAAGTTTATCAGCCTTCTTGAATCAAGGTATCTTTCCCTGGATGCCTTAGATTGGACATTTTTTTTTCCTTTTTTTTTTTTGTACATGGGCAGGCATCGGGAATCAAACCCGGGTCCTCTGGCATGGCAGGCAAGCATTCTTGCCTGCTGATCCACTGTGGCCTGCCCAGATTGGACATTTCTATAGACTTGCTTTAACTGGGGCATTTCCATGACCTTTGAACTGAAACTGGCAACTTATTAAATTCCCCTTTTCAAAGAGCCACTCCATTTCTGGTATATTGCCTTCTGGCAGCTAGATAACTATAACAGAGCTCTTACTATAAAAAGCGTATACCTTCTTCTTGAGTTGAAGAAAAGCAACTCAATGAAATTGTTGCAGAAACAGGGATTAAGAAAGTATGTTAAAGGTTTATGCTTGCAATGTTCTGACTTTGATAATCACTTTGCTTAGGAATTTGACATGCTAGAGTAATTTAAATCTTAGGTTTTTGTTTTAATAGAGAGCAATGGAAATTGGAAACAAAGCTAGGGCAGAGTTGGAAAGGAAATCTTTTATAGAAGAAGACTTGAGAAATTGGGGCACGAAGTTGACATAAGTGACAGAAAAATTAAGGTTTTAGGTAGACTTTTATAAGAAGGAAAAGGAGATTGAAGGAGAACTAAATGCTCTTCAACAGAGTATTAGAAAATGGAGAGATGTTTAGTTGTTAGTAAATGAAAAGAGAAGGGTGCCAAATGAATCAAAGAGTGAAAAAAGTGGGAACTATTGAAATTACAGATAAGGGAGAATTCTGTAAGTAATTAGAATGGCATTTTAGATATTGAGGAAGTCCAGGAAGATCTTTGAATACAGAAAATATCATAAGGTGATTTTCAAAGTAATGTGGCCATTGGATTTGTATTTAGAGATATAGTTTTTGCCTTGAAGGAACATGCTGGAGAATTAGGATTCAAAGACAAGTCTCAACCATGATGAGGCATATTGAAAAGAACTTGACAGGAAGTGGTAAATCTAGTTCAAGCTTGGGTGGGTTTGATGTTGTTCTGCTAGGAGAATATTGACTGGGTGAAATTATACAACTCAGGAAGGTGGAGGGGAAAAAGATTTATTTGAACTGCTGATGATTTTAGTAAACTCAGAATTTTGGTATTTCATTATGATGGCTAGAGAAGACTCTACAAGTTAGAAATAACTCTAAAAGTTAAGAAATAGGGGAAGATATTAAGGAAAGATCCTAATAACTAGAAAAATAAGAGGCAAATATTCATTTCCAGCAAATAGTATTAATCCTATATGTGCTAGAAAAGAGACCAAATTAATAAGCTGCTGAAAAAGTAAAAACATGTAAGAAAAACTTTCTGAAAGATCTCTGGGAAAAAAAAGAAGAAAAAAGAAAAGGCACATTTTGCTACTGCAGAAAATTATGTAGCAAAAGAAATGCTATTCAAAGTCTAAACAGTTAATTGATGAAAGACAGTGCCTAAAGGAGCTCATGGAAGAGGTGTTAGCTCCCATTAGGTCCGTAGGGACTTAGGCTTTGGAAGCATCAATTGTGCCTTCAGTTCAGGAATTTATTGAGAGTAATTTTTCAATGGAAACAAATGAAGTTTTACCAGCTTAGCAATTCCTTAGCAAGAGGCAGTGGAAAGAGCCACTGTAGAATAGAATTGGACATATCTGCTCACTTGAGATAGTAGACCATATTTCCTAAGAAAGTCCACTTTCAGGAGCTCCAGAGCACCAGGAACAGGACTCAGGAGAGGAATGGAAATGAGGAAGGTTTTTAATCATGTCATATAAAAAATTATAATTTCAAATTAAACCTGGTGATCTTCATTGTAAAATTTTAAACTTTTCTGAAAAGTGGGAATATCTCAAATATTATTCTCTGAGAGAAGAGATGGTATGAATAAGTGTATTTTTTCCCCAGATATGATGAATTCTTAGTGTTAAAATTAACCTTTTGATAGGGTTTTTCTAGATTCTACATTACTGAGGTAAACATAAGTATCCTGGTTAGGCTGCAAACAAGCATATTTTCATGTCCTTTCCTTTTTAGATGCCATTAAATTCTGGTTTCCAAGAACATAATGTTCTTTAAGATAAATATTCTAGGATCTAGAAATGGATTATATTTTAAATTTCATAAATTCATATATGAATATAAGTGCTTTGTTAAATTTATATATTCATTTACTGCAATTTTTAGCATACATACACATAGTTCAAAAACTAAAGTAACATAAAAAAGAGTACTTTGACACATTTTAGCTTTATTCATGTCTCTACCCACCCCCACAGGTTTTACTAATTTAGTTGTTTATTTTTTAAAAAAGCACTTCTACTCATTAAAAGCTAGGTACTGTTCTAAGTACTTTGCAAAGATTAAGTCACTAATTCCTTGTAACAGTGCTATGGGCTAAGAATTCCTAAAATTCCTATTTTATAGATAAATCTTAAGAGGTTAATTAATTTGTAAGTGGCAGAGACAGACTCTTGAGGTTGGCTCCAGAGTCAGACTAGGTAGGAGTGTTAGCTTGAATCTGTTGTGCATGCCCAAAAAAGCCGAGTTCTTTAATAGTCGTTCAATATTGTTGGGTGGGATCTTTTTTATTATTTCCATGGAGATGTGACTCACCCAATTGAGGGTGGTAACTTTTGATTATATGGTTTCCATGGAAACATGTCTCCACCCAATCAAGGTGCCATTGCTTACTGAAAGAAGCTTTAGAGCCAACAGAGCTACTAGAGCCCATATAGTCAGAGACATTTGGAGATGTGGGAGGAAAATGCCCCCAGAGAAGCTATATGAAATGAGAAGGCTAGCAGATGTCATCCTGTGCTTTCCCAGATGAGAAAACCCAAACCTCATCAGCCCTTTCTTTGGAGTTAAGGTGTTTTTCTCTGGATGTCTTTGTTTGGACACTTCTATGGCCTTAGAGTTGTTAACTTGCAACTTAATAAATTCTCTTTTTAAAAGCCATTTCATTTCTGGTATACTGCATTTTAGCAATTGTAACAAACGAAAACAGATTATGGTATCAGACATAGGGTGTTGCTGTGGTTTGCAAATGCCAAACATGTTAGAACAGCTTTTTAAATGAGTAAGAGGAATATTTCAGAAGAGTTGTGAGGAGCTTGATACAGAAGACCTAGAATGCTTTGAAGAGACTGTACATAGAAATGAGAACACTAAAGTTACTTCTGACAAGGTCTTAGAGATGATGCATGTGTTATTGCAAACTGGGTGGAAGGTGACCTTTTTTATAAAATGACAGATAATCTGGCAAAATTGACTACTGATTTTGAATGGAAAGCAGATTTTTAAAGTCATGAACTTGGATATTTAGCAGAAGAGATTTTAAACTTAAATTTGGAAAGCACGGCCTTGTTTCTCAGTGCAATTTATAGTGAAAAGTGACAAGAAAGAGATAAGCTGACAACTGAATGCTGGGGTAGAAAGAAACCAGAAATTGATGATCTGGAAAATTCTGGGCTTCCAGAAAAGGAGACCCCAGGGAATAGTGACCCATGTACAGATTTAATCAAATGTGAGACCAGTCAATCATTTCAGGAAAAGCCAGAATTGGAGATGGAATTATCTAGGAAGGATTTGTGGAAAGTCCTTTGTCTGATGGGCATGATCCCAACATATTGAATCCTACAACAAGAGTGTTGTAGGATCTGTATAAATGGAACCACTGCCAGACTGGACTAAAAGGGATGAAAAGGGACAAATTCGAGGAAAAATAACTTCACAGGCAGAACCATGGAAGCTAAGATCTGAAGTCAAGAAACCTTGGGTCAGGAGAGCAGACATACCCAAGCACTTGGGGAATGTGAGTTTTCCCTGAACACAGAAGGTGAACCTTCCATCTCATTGCTCAGGAAGAGTTGTGCCACCTTAGGCCTTTGAGAGGGTGGAACACATTCCTCGGGGATTGGGAAAAGCCTGGCTGCCACCCCATTGTTCTGGAGGGGTTGAGCATGTGCTCCTGAGATTGCAGAGACCCCGGGTGCTGCCCCAATGTTTGGAAAGGGTGGGGCCAAGAAAATGTGGTCTCCCCGATTTCCCTCAAGGTTACATTTGGAGAGAGCTGGGCCATTGAATAAGCCCTTGAAAAGGAATGCTGCTTTCTAAAGCTTCAAGGATGAATGACTCTCAGACTTTAAAATTTAATTGAGGTTACCCTGCAGGTTTTTGAAACTGTTTAGATCTGTTGATCTCTGTATTCCTTCCAATTTTTCTCTCTGGGAATGGAAACCTATATCCTATGACTGACCCTCCTTTGTATGTTAGCAGCAGATAACTTGTTCTGAGTTTTAGAAGTCCACAGACAGAGGAGAATACTTAGGACAGACAATGTCTTTAGCTGACTTTGATGAAATTTGGTACTGTTTCTGATATTGTTATGGAATAAATGTATTTTGTATTTGGAAAGAACATGACTTTGGGGGGTCAAAATGGTGGAATGTGCCAATTTGAATCTGTTGTGTACTCCAGAAAAGCCAAGTTCTTTAATCTTCATTCAGGGTTGCTGGGTGGGGTCTTTTTATTGTTTTCATAGAGATGTGACCCACCTACTTGTGTTTGGTAACTTTAATTAGATGGTTCTATTCAAGGTGGTATTGCTTACTGGAGTCCTTTAGGAGGGAATCATTTTGTAAAAAGCTTTAGAGCCAACAGAGACCACACGGTCTGAGACCCCTGGAGATGTGGAAGGAAAATGCCCATAGGGAAGCCTTATGAAATCAGAAGAGAAAGCTAGCAGGTGTCACTATGTGCCTTCCTGGATTAAAGAGAAACGCTGAACTTTATCATTCTTTTCTTTGGAGTTATGGTAACTTTCTTTGGATGCCTAGGTTTGGAACTTTCTATGGCCTTGGAACTGTAAGCTTGCAAGTTAATAAGTTCCCTTTTTAAAAGCCATTCTATTTCTGGTCTGTTGCATTCTGGCAGCTTAAAAAACTAAAACAGTAAGTTAACTACTTAGTATATCCTACTATATTATGTATAATTTTCATGTCATTTTTAATGCAGATGCATACAATTGTGAATACATATTCTTAATATTTCTTTTTCCACACAACATAAAATAAGTTTTATGCACTGTCCTGCACCTTGGTTTTTTTCACTTGCCTGTGTATTTTGGAAATATTTCCACATCAGCATGTAGGTTTTTTTTTTACAGATACATAGTATTAGCATTTTGCTATATGAATGAATCATAGTTTATTTAAATAGTTCCTTCTTGAATACTTTGGGTTATTTCCTTTTCTTTTTGCAATTACACTGTGGTAAAAAAATAACTTTGTATATTTGTTATTTGGTGTAGGTAGGTTAGTAGTAAACTTTTGTTGAAGTGGAATTGCTGGTTCAAAAGATAAATGCATATGTGATGTGGTTAAATATTGTCAAGTCCTGCACACTCCATAAAAGCTGTGTCTTTTTGCATTCTGAGATTATAAGAAGCAGAACACTCATATTTGTGAGTATTCTGCTTCTCATAATCTCATAAACAGAGTTTTATCGAATTTTTGGACTTTTTCTAATCTGATAGGTGAAAAATTGCTCTCTCAACATTTTTTTAAATTTGTCTTTATTATCTGTTAACAAGATATGAATGAGTAAAACAACTTTCCAATTGCTTAAAGGCATTTGAATTTAATTTCATGTGAATTGTCCTTCCCATTCTTTGTCCATTTCTTTTGACTTCTAGTTCTTTCTACATGAGGGAGATTGGCCTTCTGTCAGTGATACAAGTTTCAAATGTGTTTTTTTCCAGTGTGTCATTTGTCTTTTGCCTCTGCTTATTATTTTTTTTAATGTTGTAAAATTATCAAAGTTTTATTTCATGGGTTCTAGGTTTTGTGTAATATTTGGAAACATCTTCCTTAGTCCAAGATTGTAAAGGAATTTGTCTATATTTTATTTTCATGTGGTTTTGTTTTTCTTTTCATGTTTAAATCTTTGAAACATTTTGAGTTCATTGGAGGACAAAGAGCATGATATAGATTCAACTTCATCTTTTTCCAGATGGCTATTCTTTGTACTCTTTAAAATGTAGCTAGTAAAAACTTGTAGTTGACCTGATAAAATTTCAGAATCCCTAAAGGAACTATACCTTTTCCATGCATAGGGAATGCATCTTCCTGAGAAGAAATTTGGCAGGATGATTGTTGGACTTTCACCTAAGCATTTTCATTTTAATGTCTTTGAGCTGTAACTCACAAGAGCATGAAAATTTGATTATAAACTTTAATTCCTTTAAATTTTAAGTTTTTTTTTTTTCAATTTTAGCTTGCGAGGTGATGTAATTTCTCTCTGGTAATATAATTTTTTAAGGAATTTCAAATTTGGGATATCTTTATAATATTAGAAATTTTTCTTGGAATTTCTTAAAAGTATGCCAATTGATTTCATTGAAGGACCTCTAATAGGTGGTTCTAGATGATGTGCTGGTCATAATTTGACATAGCAAGTAGAACTGGGAATAAAGTAACATTAGCTGTGGGGTGATTATGGGTTAAATTTAATCACTGTTGTGTTTTGACTCATTTTGAAGGATTCTGGGCTCAAAATTGTAAACTGTCAATCGTCATCCAAAAGGATGCCAAAAGTCACAAAAAAGGGTAGGTGACTTATAAAGTTGGAAGCAGGAATACAAGGTGCTGATTTTCTTCCTTGGCAGAAAATCACTCTCCTGGCTAGCCATAAACTTAATAAAGATTAAATCCAGTGGTTTAGGAGAGCAGAATGCTTCGTAATATGGTACATAGGAAGGATTGTGCAATGCTTCATCCTACTTTGTGATTTTTCTTTTCATGTGGAAGATTCATTGGCATATATGCAGTCTCTTGAACCAAACTTCTATGTGAGTAGTTAAATCAGTTATTTGATTGTTGAGTTTGGAAGAAATTGGCACTCTCTTCTTCTCTATTTGCTGTTTAGAGTGAACTGACCTCAGGAAGTTGCTTTACTCTGCTCTCTCTTTCAACAGAGGGAGGAGAAGGATCATCTCTGTACTGCACTGCTGGAGCTGAATGGGGAGGTCTGTCTAGTTTTGGAGTCAATATTGGGAAATGGTGTGTGTTTACTTTTTTTTATTGTGAAATACACCATATATACGAAAAAGCAATGAGTTTCCAAATACATTTTAACAAGCAGTTATAGAGCAGATTCTAAGGTGTGGTATGGGTCATAGTTCCGTGACTTTTCATTTTCTTCTTCTAGCTGCCCCAAGACAGTGGAGACCATAGGAATTATCAATATAATGATTCAGCAGTCATACTCATTTGTTAAATCTTATCTTCTCTGTCATACTCCTCCTTCTCTCTGTTTTCTTTTTTGTGTGTGTGAAAAATAGCATATACATAAAAGCAATACATTTCAAAGTACATTGCAATAATTAGTTGTAGAACAGATTTCAGAGTTTGGTATGAATTACAATTCCACAATTTTAGGTTTTTTACTTTTTTGCTGCTCTAAGGTACTGGAGACAAAAAGAAATATCAATATAATGACTCAGCAGTCATACTTATTTGTTGAATCCTAACTTCTCTGTATAACTCCAACATCAACTTTGATCTTTCTATCCCACACTTTAGGGGTATTGGGGCTATGCCCCATTCTAACCTTTCCATGTTGGAATGTGCTGTCAACAATATGGGATGGGGGGATGGAACTAGGTGATCTCCTGGAGAGGCAGACCCCTCTGCATTTCAGGACTTATCTGGTCCAGTGACCCATCTGGAGGTCATAGGTTTCTGGAAACTTACCCTAGTGCATGGAACCTTTGTGGAATCTTATATAATCCCCAAGGTATTTTTTAGGATTGCCAGGTATGTATTTGGTTATGGTTTGGCAAGTTATGATAGATAGCAATGTCTAACTGAAGCTTGTGTAAGAGTGACCTCCAGAGTAGCTTTTAACTCTAATAGAGCTGTCTCAGTCACTGATACCTTATTTGTTACACTACTTTCCCCCTTTTTCTCAGGATGGAATTGTTGAACCCATGATGCCACTGTAGGGTGGGGTGGGAGGGCAATGGTTTCACTTGCAATGTTAGGCTTAGAGAGAGAGAGAGACCACATCTGAGCAACCAAATAGGTCCTCTGATGGTGACTCTTAGGCATACCTATAAGTATGCTAAGCTTCTCTGCTACTTAAATAAGCTTCACAAGAACAAGTCTCAAGATCAAGAGTTTGGCCTATTTAGTTGGGTGTCCCTAATGTTTGCCACAGTTTCTGGGGTTTCCCCTATGGTAAGGTCTAATAATTCTATATTTTTTCTCCCATCCCTCAAGATACTTGGCCAATACTTTATTTAATTATTTTTTATTTTATATATTTTATTTTTTAATTAATTAAAAAAATTAACAACAACAAACAAAACAATAAGATATCATTCCATTCCACATATATAATCAGTAATTCTTAATATCATCACATAGTTGCATATTCATCATTTCTTAGAACATATGCATCGATTTAGAAAAAGAAATAAAAAGACAACAAAAAGAATGGCCAATACTTTTTGATTATCTGCCTAATATACTCTGGGATGTGTCCTGGCATTATATTAAGCTATACAGGATGAGAGGCTCTCATTCTGATTCTGGGCTCTCTTTTTGGATTATTTAAATGATATAACCAGACAGGTTGAGTTAGATTATATACTACAGAAAATTTAGATTCTGGACATATTAGGAAACCTATTGATCATGATAGAACCCTATTCTTTAAAATCTACTTCATCAGATACAGAGGTAAGATTTTGTACTTCTGTTAAGCCAACTCCTTTGTTTCTCTCTCTCTCTCTCTCTCTCTCTCTCTCTCTCTCTCTCTCTCTCTCTCTTTTTGCATAGGTAGGCACTGGGAATTGAACCCTGGTCTCCAGCATGGCAGGTGAGAACTGTGCCTGCTGAGCCACCTGTCCCTTTGTTTCACTTAACTGTACAATATTTAAGTATGGAAGAGGAGAGCCAATTATTGACTTTTCTCACCCTCAACTCCAGTAAGATGGAAATCCCATGATGAGGACGCTACAATTATTGAAATGAAATTTCAGATGCGTAATTATGCCTCTTAGCTGAGGCAGGGATCAAATCAGCAAGAGAAATCACTGCTTTTCAGTAGCCACTTCAATAGCACCATGTTTAACATTCATGTGTAGCAGCTGTGTGACACATTATATTACCACAAGAAATCTGTAGCAAAATGAGCAAGAATCAGTTGCATACAACCCTTGATGCCTCAATGAAATATATTTTGTTTGGGAAACCAGAAAGTTATTAACTTATAAAACAGTAATAATGTGAGAAACTACAGGAAAAACTACATTTTGAAGCCAAGATTGAAGTTTTGTGCTGGGGAATGAAATTGGAGGCAGAATTTATAGAGTTATAGAAAAACGTATTTTAAAAGGGTGGTGTAATGATGACTCAGTGGCAGAATTGTCGCCTGCCATGCTGGAGACCTGGGTTCAATCCCCAGTGCCTGCACATGTATATATATATATATATGTCCTCCATGTCAATGACAGATTTCTTAATGATAAGAGCATCAGTCCCTCTCCCATTTGCCCAGGCAATATTTTGTGGTGATGCAATGAAAGATGGGCTAATATTTCTGTGTGAGTGACCAGACAATACAGAGATGAGGGATGAGAAAAAAAATTCTCTGCTTATTTAGGAAATAGGGACAGTCATTCCCCTTCCCTCCTGAAAGAGTCTTCCTAGAAACATGATGGATCTGACAGGAACCCTTTGGTATGTAAATAATATCCCCAGGAGGCGGTTAGTCACTGTGTCTAGAACTTGGGAAGTTTCCAAGTCCTTGGTCTCATTCTCCCTTGAAATGTAAATACCTAGGAAGATAATGCTCTAGTCTGTTCAGCACCTTCAGAGCTAATTTAGGTGTCTGTCCTAGGAGGTAACCTTTTGGCTTTGGGGGAGATAAGGGAAATTTTATTATTCTTCTGAATTAGACCAGATAACATTGTGGTTAGGAAAACAAATGGTTACAGATATAATTCTATGACATGTGAACATGTTTCCAGGAGAAATGAAAGCAAACATTCTCTAACTTCATAGTGTATACATTTCTGTATCATAGAAAGTCAGACTTTTATGGGAAGACTGAAAAATTCAGGGATGTTTTATTTCCTCACACATCTGTTACATGACTTCTTGTCATTTCTACAGGATAAAGCTTGTAAAACAATACTTGGGACATTGCACATATTCCACAAATGATAACTATTATTTTTATTGTACTTCATATTTTAAGATTAAAAAATGCTGATGTCAAGGTTGCAGAAATAATCATTAAAACAGAAATTACTTTTGAAGTCATATATTTCACTATTTGCCTATATGGTGACTGTAAATTTAGCTTGGATAATATCTGTCAGGAGCTTTATCAGGATATTACAGGAAGTAGTTTACATTTTCCCATGGATGACCACTAACTAACTCATTACTCATTGTCTCTCCCTCCTTGATGAAAGAACACCCTCCCTCTACCCCACCCACATACATGTACAGATATCTTTTACCTGCAAGCTCTTACACTCAGAAACACCCATACATACACATAAGAACCCTGATGATTGATCCTGCCTCTTAAGTGCACTTAGGTTCCTGTTCTCTCCAGAGCTTTATCCCAAAGGATTTTATGCCTACCAAAGCTTTGAGACAATCTGTTCTAGAATACAGCATCACTTACATTTTGTGTCCTAATTCCTTATTCACTTGCCTTTCTTAATTCATCTTTTAGATTCTAGTTATAAGATTTCAAATTCTTTTATTTCCCTTTCTAATACCATGAGAGCTTTTAAAAATATAGGGTATTATTAAAATCTAGCTAGAAAGACAAGACTACTATAGATGAAATCATTTGTGCAGAGTAACAACATATGGCATTTTAAAGCTATATTAGTTGAAAATAGAAGTATCAATATACATTGCACAATTGCACACTAATCAGAAATATTTAGTGGAGTAAGATGGTACATGGGTTGGGCCTTGTTTATCATGAGAAGTAGAAAAAGAAGAAAATATATTAGGAACGGAAACTAATATCAAGAAAGGCTATTTCTTGAATGCATGCTTATTTAGTTCTTTCTCCAAGTGTAGTGAAATCCATGATGCACAAGGAGTGATGAACAAACCAACCCTGATTTCATGAGTATTGTAAGTTTACGCTGCATTGTAATTCATTCATTGATTATATGGGTAGAGAACCAAAGGAAATGTCCTGGTAACAATGAATTTATCAGGGTAGACCAAAAAAATTAAACTAGGTGCTGTAGGCAATACAGAATCAATGCAATTTTTAAAAGTGAAAGTGAAAATATGAAAAACATTATTTTAGGAAAATTGGTCATTGGCAGAATGAATTGCAAGATACTTGAATTAGGAAGATCAGTTAGAGAAATATTGGAATGATCTAAACTAAACAATAGTTGATGAGAACATCTAATGTAATTGTGGGTTTGGGAACAGGGAATTCAGAAGAAGAATATCAATGGTTCTTATAGACTTAGTTTAAAAATGAAAGGGAAAAGATAATTCAGAAGTAAATTCAGAATTTGGGGAAAATAATGTAAATTTGGAAGGAAAAGTGGGAAGTTAAATTTTATGCATTTTGGATGTTAGACATTATATCCAGGAGGAAAATCCTTACGGATAGTGAACGTATGGTACTGGAATACTAGGCAGGAGATAAAGATTTAGAATCACTAACCTGAAGGTGGTAGCAGTCATGAGAGTGAGTAAGCACTCTAAATTATAAGACCAAAGGGTAAGCTTTAGAGGAAACTTAGGGTAGAGGTTTAGGAGGAGGAATAGAGAGGTGGAGGTCAGAGAACATTGCCAATATAATTAGGGAAGATGACAGAATAGTGAATCAAGTTGGTAAGGTTAGAAGTATCAGATTTTGATATGAGGTCAAAGAAAACCAAGTCTGAGTAATCTTCCTTAATCTTCTGGTTTAAAGAATTATCTTGAGTTTTGTGATAGTGATCAAAAGTTGTGGGTTCTCTGCCTGGTGCCCTCAAATGATGAATTCTTGAGACATCAGGGTTTCAAAGAGAGAGTTTATTGCTAGACAAGAAGCAGGAGGTAAGATGGCCTATTGACCTAACAATCTGTCTTTCTGAACTGCAGTAACACTGATAGTTTTATAGTATCAAAAGATGGGCAGGTGTTAGAATAATGAGCAGAATGACTGAAGACAGCAAGGTTAAAGGTGATCTAATCATTGAGCACTAACAGATTGATTGCGTGAGTTAGAGGATGTATATAAGAAAATGGCAGAGCTTTGATATGGGGTGCATCAGATCTGGGCTGAATCAAGGCTTTTCATTTATATACATTAGAGGATATCTTTAGTGATCTTAAGATTCTAATGTTGAAAAACTGGATAGAAAGGTTCAAGTGTTAGTCAATTACAAGGTTTCTGCAGTCATAAGACCAAGGTTTTAAGGTTATACAGTCATCAGAGATCAAGGCATCTCAATTACAGTTCAGAGATTGCAGGTATTTCTCCTTTGTCTAATCTAATATACCAGAATGTAAAAAGAAATACCTACATTATATTGATTCAGTAATGATAATCATCCCTTAAATCCTAACTTTTTGGTCACAATTCCTCCCTCTCATTTGATCATGCTCTCAATTTGGGGGTATATCTAAATGAACACCATTCTAACTTCTTCATGACTAACAACATCATAGAGTTGTCTAACAGCATGCAGATCAGTATCAGGATAGAACATGAAACATTATCAATTCTTTAGGAATTTTATACAATCTTTAAATACATGAATAACATTTCACCCATACTTACTTGACTAACAGAAGGATAGAAAATCCCCTTTAATTATCATAACATTTCCCAAACACCTCCTGTTTAATAGGTTAAACAATTTTAGTACCTCATTTTACAAGGTGAAAGAACAAATCATTTTTAACAGTTTTCCTGTAAAAGTGAGAACACTTTTCTTCTGAAATAAAGTATGATAAGGTCAAAATAAATATCACCAAAGGCATTCTGATATGATATAAAATCTTTGTTTTCTGGACAGAGTACTCAGTTAAGAAAAACTTTCTATAACCTTTCATTAAAAGCAGACTAACAATCCACATTGCTTCAATAGAGAGAAAACTAAACTTCAGTTTTGCATGAATATACAGTTTGACACAAAAGCCCATTGAAAAATATTATAGACAGACATCAAATTTTTGGTCAGTATTGACTATGGCAGACAGAATTCACTTTCAAAACCTACATCTTTCCATATTATCCAGGTCTTGTCTTTCATATTAAAACTGTTGATTTTACTTTAGGACAAGTCATACTCCCTTAGACAAATTTATCAAGTGTTTGTCAGTAATTACTATGTAACCAAGAAGTTAGGATTTAATGAATGATAATGATTATTGAATCATTATATAAATGGTTTTTTCTTTCTATATTATAGAATGGCCAAAAATTAATACCTGAAATTACTGAAACTCAGCTAGTCTTACCCTTGCTTTTACTTACTGTTGTAATGGTAACAAATCAACCCATCCTACCTTGTTTGAATACATGAAAACACTGAACTTCCTAGACTCAGGGAAACAGATTTTTGTGCTCCTAGGTCATCAGATCTCCTGCTTTGTGCCTAGCAATAAACTCTTTTTCTCTTTGGAACCCTGATGTCTCAGGAATTGGTCATTTGAGTGCATCAGGAAGGGAACCCACCACGTTTGATTGGTATCACCACCCGAGGTAATACTTTAAACCAAAAGATTAATGAGGATTACTCAGACTTCATTTTCTTTGACCTCACATCAAAATCTGATACTTCTATCCATACCAGCTTGATTCACCAGTGTCTTGTAACAACCACAACAAACAAAATTCATTTTCACAAACTTTCTGCAACTTTCCATATCAATTCAGGGCTTTGTCCTACACGTTCTCAAGGATGAAAGTACACACTTTTCCTTAATGAAGCACATCGTGCATATTTTATGTGTTCACATACTTAAAGTCGCCAAAAAGATCTTTGATGCTATCTTTAAATAGCTTACAAAACATAATTATCTCCTAAATCCTAACTTAGTTACATCGGGATGGAGTATGCAGCGGGGAGTTCCCAAAATCTTATTTCTATGAAAATAAGACACCTGCAACCACTGTCACATAGCCATTATTGCAGACCCAGTTGTTGTGAATTGGCTGTTTAATTTGAGTAGTGGAGAGGGTAGAGGGTTAGGGGTGTGGGTTGGTACAGGAGAGCGGTGCTGAGCTAGCAGCCATAGGTATTACTTATGAGGGATGCAAAAGAAAGTGGAGTGCTTGAGAGGGGGCAGTTATGGATTGTGAAAGTCCTGCCTGCTTCCTACATTGGTGGTTGGTCCTATTGGGGAAAACAGACTACTCTAATGTTGTTGGTTTATTGAATGGGTATAAAGTAAAGGCGACACAGAGAAATACCACTTTTCCCAATACTTGGTAAGGCACCTGCATTCAGCAATAGAAGAATCAACTGAGCTGGTGTTGGATTGATCATTTTTATAGGGATAAAGAAGAAATCTGGAGCATTGTTAACTCCTTTTTTTTTCTTAAAATCTGAAACTGGTAAGGGCAGGGAGAAGGTGGGGAGAAAACCTTAATTTTACAAAAGAGCCAGCAATTCATGACAGGGCACACAGCCTAAGCAACCTGCATTCCCAGACAGTTGCCCCTGTCTTGACCCTATTTGTTTCTGATTCTGTTGTCTGTGCCCCTGGGGTGAGGCTAAGGACAGAGGACGATTGTGGAACCAACCATGGCCTCCAAAGTATGCCTTCAATTGTCATTTTAATGGGTCCACCATTTCACCTTAATTTAATTTCCCTACCCCCAAGAATACATCTTGTTTTGTAAGTTCACAAACTGACAGGTCATCCAGAGAGACTATTTATTTTCCCTATCTTCTTCACACAAAGGCTGAGATTATTTTTGCAACAGTAATCAAGATCTTCTGTTTTTGGGTCGCAAAGAAAATACATTTAACTGTTCTTGAAAGAGAAAATTGATATCCGGTTACAAATGATAAAGCATATTCCCCTTTCCTTTCAAATCTGCCTGCTCATAACAGCTGAACTGCATTAATAAAAGCAAAGGTTGACTGTTGCTTGCTGTTGGCAAAAAATATAATATTCAATTGCCCAGAACTATGTACTAGGTGTATTGAGGTTTACTCCTATTATAGAACTTTGTGCTTTTAGTCCATTGTTTTTTATTTCATTTTATTTTTTATGAGTGCTAGAATGATACAAAATGAGCTAAGAAATGGTCCCCAGGGGAAGGTTTTCCACTAGCTCTAATACAAAACAACTGTGAATTTTGCAAAAATGATCAAATTTTAAGTGTAACTGGCTTGTGTATCTGCCCATTTTAACCTTGTACATTACTGCTGTAATTGTTTTAGGAAACAATCCTGTAGACTTAGTAGCATGCTTAATGCTAGCTTTAATTACTTATTGCATTTATTGGGTATGTACATCATGAAATTGTCACTGGGTATGTTTACGAATAGCACAACTGAAAGGCATCCAGAAATAAAAGTAGGTTGACACCTCTGAGATAAAAATTTCCATAAGCAAATGGCATACTGATGTATTTTAACCAGTAAAATTTAACATATTTTAACCAGTAAAACAATCTCATGGGCATGTTGATTGTGAAACCATAGTCAAATTTATAAAAATGCAAGGATAAGGAAAAAAAATAAAAGTTCATACTTATGTGCACTCAGTAAATCTTTATAGCCTATCCTATCACAGGAGGCCAGCAGCCTAAGAAAAGGAAAAATTTTAAAGCAGAAATAGCTTGTCTTCAGGAACCACTGGGTCCCTCTGTTTATTTCTTGAAGCCTCTCTCCCCTTCAAGTTTATTTATTCTCAAGAGGATCTGAAATTCATTCACACCACTATATAAGTAACAAAGGTAGCAATGATGCAGTAAAAGGAATTCTTTGCGTCCTAATAGCCTTAGTTTCAAGTCCAATCTTAGCCATTTCCTGGTTATGTGATTTTAATAATTTCTATCTCAAGGAGATCAGGTTTTTGTGTGACCTGAAGCTTTTATAATTATGGGGGCCCTCTTTAAAGAAATACAAAACAATATAAATAACATATATAAGAAAGTGAATATAATTACACATGAAAAAGTGATGAGTACAACAACATCCAGAGCAATATAAATTATATTTTTACTTAACTTCCTGATATCTCCATAATTCGTTATTCTTACAATCTTTAGCTATATATTCTTTGATGGCAGCAATTTTATAGCATTTTCATTAGACTGAAGAGAAAGATAGTTTGGATTTTGTTTCTACTATGAATAATTGGTACTTGTTGTTAGTTTGGAAAAGTTTCTTCTTCATCACTGCCACTCACTTTTTGGTAATGTCACGTATTTTGTTGTTATTTTCTATAGGTTATCATTTAGACTGCTTCTTGTCCAGGAACAAAGGAAACTCCATCCCTTTGACATTTCCTGTCATTCCCCCACCCATGACTACAACTGCCAGAGTGGCTGGTTCTCCTTGGGCAGGTTCTTGCCATTTTGAAAAAACTGGATAAGCCATATTTCTAAAACTCATTTATTCAATCATTCATTTATTCAGGCTTGATGCATTTATTCAATGTTCATTCAGTGCTTTCTTTGTGGCAGTATGCTTGATCCTGAAGATAAAGAGGTAGAGGAGATATTTCTGTAGTCACAGAGTTCAAAGACTAGTGCAAATAGATATTTTTATGGCATGATATGAAGAACTTTATCACAAACAATGAACTAAGGGCTATAGAAAATCAGCAGGGACCATTTCACCTGCATGGTATAATGGAGATCTCTCGTATTACCATTTTCCAAAACATTTCCCAAGAAACATTAATCCTAGCAGTTGCTCTGAGAAAGAAGGATATTTATGCGCAAATAAGTTTGAAAACTATGTAATAGTATATATTCTCAGATATTTACAATGCATGAGTACCATAGTAAAGACTCTAAGATCTTTACTCAAGAAACCCATTTAACTGTTTAAGCATTTCTCAACCTTATTTGTTTACAGAAATAGTATTTCCACAATAAATAAAACTACAAAAATATTTAGTGCTTCTGCGGGGCACAGATGTTATTATATAGTGACCTATTACAGTATTTATTTTTCAAAGATGCTGGGCTACTTTGATCTCTCTTTATAAGGAGTCATCTTTCATGATAATGGAAGTTAACCTGGGAAGGAAGGTCATGGTTTGGGGTGAGTCAAGCATCATTCAGTAAATCACCCTTCAAATGCACCAAGCTCTACCTTTCATATAAGATGAGGGTGAGTCCTTAAAGTAATTCATAGGCAAGGAATGAATAACTATGTGTGATTTAGTTTCTGTATCATGGCCTAGCAAATAAATAATTTTTTTGTCATATGCATCATAAAAGCATCATGGATAATAAAAATAAAGACGGATTACAGTGATTTGAAAAATGTCCACGTTTATATACTGTCTACTTATACCAACTCATGTGACACTCCTTATGGACTTGTCCCACCAGGTTATAGGAAAGATATGGATGTTAGATAAAGAACGAACGTGCTATTGCTTTTCTTTCCTCTTTAGTCTATATTAAAATATAGTTAATGATCCCAGTAGTGCATATGGTTAATATCAAAGTCTGGAAGACTCACAGGCTGTTACAGTTAACAGGGAGTCCTTGACTTCTCTGGGAGGAAAGGTGATCTCCTTTTGTTCGACAATGATGTCTTAAGTAGGTTGTTCTTTGGAGCCTTTGGGTTGTACTTGATTATTGTCCTTGGTATTTGCTTGTCCTGAAGGATATCCAACATTAACTGAATAGGATGAAAGAATATGGAAATAAGTAAATACTTAAGATATCTGTTGCACCAGAGCTGGAACAAAAGAAACCTACCTGCATCTCAGGCTCATTTTCTTTTCAGTGCATCAAAATAGCCTGCAATTTAATTTGGTTTTACAAACTTACATTACTCTTCTTGGGGATCCAGTTGATTTGGAGCAGCATCTTTTCTGTTCAGGATAGTTATAACACCCTGGTAAAAAGATAAGGCGATGGGCGGGCCACAGTGGCTTAGCAAGCAAGAATGTTCGCCTGCCATGCCAGAGGACTCGGGTTCGATTCCCGGTGCCTGCCCATGTTAAAAAAAAAAAAAAAAAGATAAGGCCTTAGTCAAATGATTTACGGCTCCTGGCCAATTGTTAAACCCAGGGGCGATTTTAGCAGTTAATCTGTACTAGAACCGAAGCCAAGTCTTTGTGATTTTGAAAACATGGTATGTTCTAAGGAAGGCCTAGACTTAGATTACTTTTCTGATCACAAACACCAGACTAATATAAAGAAAGCTTCAGGATACATTTCAGATTCTACTTAGTGTAGACTTAGTTTTGCTGTTCTTCAATCAGATCAATTACTGCCAGAATTGTGTTCAGCATGCTCTGCCGGTTGGAGGTTTCAGTGCTTAGGTGAGTTTCCTAGCATTCGTGTTACTGATATTTATTCCTTTTGTTAAATCATTATTTTCTTTTCCTTCATGAAAAAATAACACAGTCTAGATTAATTAGGAAGCATTTGGAAAAAACAGCAATCGCAGAAATAAGCAACTTCAGTAGCCATCATTGTGACCATATTGGTGCACTTTCTAGCGGTTTTATTTGTGCTTATCTGTGTGTGCTTGCAGGCGTGTTTATGTACTTGGAATAAGTAAACAAAATTTACTGAGTGCTGTTTTTGTTAAGAACCCTTTGTTTCCTGTCCAACACAAATTTAGTAATAATTGTGAGGGAACTGACTTTCTCTCCTCATTATGAGCTATTCCTTGGAAAGTATTGTTTTTACACGAAATTAAATTATACTGTCTTCCTGTTACTGTAACTCTACTAGAATGTGTGTTCATCCTCTTTGTCATATTTGTCTGTCCTCTTGATAATACTTGGGAGGTGATATCTGTGGCAGCCTTATCAATTTGCTTCCCAATGTGTCATTTATTTCTGCTCAGATACACCAGAATAGCATTGGCAAACAGAATTCAATCAGTCAGAACAAGAGCATTGACATGTGCAAGAGTTTCCCTGTCTTCAAGAAGTGTGAGGTCATCCTGTGGTGTCACAGTTGGTTGACATGGGGAAAAGTCGAGTGCTCTGAGACAGAAACCTAACTTCAGGGAACAGTGGCAGACCTTCATAGGACCACACTGTTAAATTCAAGGCCAAATTTGCGTAGGAAATTGTGGATGTAACTGTCACTGAATTGTACACTTGAGAGTAGTTAAAATGGAAAATGTTATCTTGTATACATGCTACCACAATTAGAATATTTTTTAAAAGTCTTAGACCACAGAGAATGCTGGTAATAGTAAGAGTGAGAGATGATTGTAAGGGTGGTTTAACTAGTTCTACCAAATGGATCTTTCTCCATAGGTTTAATTAATTAATACACAAAGGAAATATTGGATCTTTCTCCATAGATTTAATTAAGTAATACACAATCATAACTGGGACACTAGGAAATACAGATAAGTAGCTGTCCCACTTACTGTAAAGATATCTTCTGGTGCTTGTCATATGGTATTGGTGGGTATGTAGGGTAAGGGACTAGTGAAGAGATAAAATCAGAAATTGAAGGAAGTATAAATGAGAAAAATAAGGAAGAAATACCAATGCAATATGAAACATTCCAGAAAAAATGTATCTCTTATCACTATTATTTGACTTGAGTTACTTATATGATCTGAAAACAAATCCTAAAACTGAAAAACACAGCAAACACATTCTGAAGTTAGCCTTGTCAAGGTGGACCTAGAAAATGCAAGGGATCAGGATTTAAATGAGGTCTACTTCTTGTAATCCTAATGGAATTCATTGAAGACTTGGGGAACACAGTGTCTGCCTCTGATATGCCTCTGCCAAACCAGAATCTTTGACATAAGGAAAACACTGAGCTCTTAGAATGCCTTCTAAAGGACACCACTTTACTTTCTTGTTGTGCTCCTGATGCACTGTACACAGCACGTGAGTTATTGCTTATCAGTGAAGTTCTGATTGTCACTGAGAAATGTTGTTTTCCAGATGTTTGAGTCATTAAAAGTCGTGTCAGCACAGCAAGCGGGCCTTCCCTTTGGGGCATGTACGCCATCAGCAGGGGTTGGCAGTCTACTGGTTGTGGCCTGATTAATAGCTTCAAATAGGAGCGAGGCATGTCCAAGAGGTGGCAAAGGAATTCCTGGACTAGGCCAAGTCCTGCCTTTGTTTTCATGATCCATGTTGCCTGCAGGGTGCAGAGGCTAACACTGCTGAGTTGAGGAAATTGGGGTAGAAGCAGGTACTTAAGACTGCTTGCTTGTTTTTTGAAATGCCAAATAAGACTTGACTGAGTGCTGAGTAGTAGGAAGTTCACAGAAGAGGAAAGCAGGCAACGTTTTTCTTGCAGATAACAAACCAGCTAGGAATATGAATAAAGTTCTGCTTCTTAAATGAGTGTGCTTACTTTTTCTGCTCATATCTTTAGACTAGGAGGACACAGATATTTTTCATGGGAAAATGCACCTGAACATCTATCCACTAAAATGCTTCTCAGAAACAAAATTTAACCAAAACCCCATGTTCTAGTTTGCTAGCTGCTGGAATACAATATACCAAAAACAGAATGGCTTTTAACAAGGGGAATTTAATAAGTTGCTAGTTTACAGTTCTAAGGCTGAGAAAATGTCCCAATTAAAACAAGTCTATAGAAATGTCCAATTTAAGGCATCTGGGGAAAGATACCTTGATTCAAGAAGGCCAACAACGTTCAACGTTTCTCTCTCAGCTGGAAGGGCACACAGAAAACATGCTCAGGGTTCCTCTCTTGGCTGGAAGGGCACATGGTGAACACTGTGTCATCTGCTAGCTTTCTCTCCTGGCTTCCGGTTTCATGAAGCTTCCCGGGAGGCATTTTCCTTCTTCATCTCCAGAGGTCACTGACTGGTGGACTGTCTGCTTTGTGGTGCTGCAGCATTCTCTGCTCTCTCTGAATCTCTTTCTCCAAAATGTTTCCTCTTTTATAGGACTCCAATAAACCAATCAAGACCCACCCAAATGGGTGCAGACATGTCGTCCCCTAATCCAGTTTAACAACCACTCTTGACTAAATCACATCATCCAGGGAGATAATCTGATTAAAGTCCCAAATATACAGTGTTGAATAGAGATTACTCTACCTTTACAAAATGATATCCTGACCAAAACATGGCTTTTCTAGGGGGCATACTTCCCTCAAACCAGCATACCCCAGTGTATTAGTTAGGGTTCTCTAGAGAAACAGAATCAACAGGGAACACTTGCAAATATAAAATTTATAAAAGTGTCTCATGTGACCGTAGGAACGCAGAGTCCAAAATCCACAGGGCAGGCTGCGAAGCCGATGCCTCCGATGGATGGCCTGCATGATCTCCACAGGATAGGCTCACCAGCCAAAGCAGGAATGCAACCTGTCTCCTCTGAGTCCTCCTTAAAAGGCTTCCCATGATTAGATATAGCATCACTAATTGCAGAAGACACTCCCCTTTGGCTGATTACAAATGGAATCAGCTGTGGATGTAGCTGACGTGATCATGACCTAATCCTATGAAATGTCCTCATTGCAGCAGACAGGCCAGCGCTTGCCCAATCAGATAAACAGGTACCATAACTTGGCCAAGTTGACATCTGTCCCTAACCATGACAACCAGAAAGATTAAGAAGAAGAGATGGGACCTTTCCCTTCCTCCTACTTACTCTCCCTGTTTCCCATCCTCTTTCCTTACATTCTTTTTTGTTTCTTTCTCTTTTCTTCTTTCTTTCAGCTTGATTTTTATTAAACTCTCCCTGATGTGAAGCACACATAATGGTTCTTGCCTGTTGTCAAGAGATGTTATTCTAGTTTGCTAGCTGCCGGAATGCAATATACCAGAAACAGAATGGCTTTTAGAAAGGGTGAATTTAATAAGTTACAAGTTTACAGCTCTAAGGCTGAGAAGACGTCCCAATTAAAACAAGTCTATAGAAATCTTCAATCTAAGGCATCCAGGGAAAGACACCTTGATTCAAGAAGGCCGATGAAGTTCAGAGTTTCTCTTTCAAGTTGAAAGGCACATGGCAAATATGGTTAGGGTTCCTCTCTCATCTGGAAAGGCACATGGTGAACATTGTGTCATCTGCTAGCTTTCTCTCCTGGCTTCCTGCTTCATGAAGCTCCCCAGGTGTTTTCTTTCTTCATTTCCAAAGCGCTTGCTGAGGACTCTCTACTTTGTGGTGCTGCAACATTCTTTGCTCTCTCTGAATCTCCTTCATTCTCTAAAATGTTTCTTCTTTTATAAGACTTCAGAAACTAATCAAGACCCACCCAAATGGGTGGGCACATACCTCTACCTAATCTAGTTTAACAACCACTCTTGATCAAATCACATCTCCAAGGAGATGATCTAATTAGTTTCAATACACAATACTGAGTAGAGATTAGAAGAAATGGGATTAGGATTAAAACATGGCTTTTCTAGGGTACATACATCACTTCAAACCAGCACAGATGTAATGCTAAATGTTATTTTTTAAAAGCCAATTACATATTTACATTGCTGAGAATATTTCTGTTGAGCGTATCTTACATCTGACTGGGATTTTTCCCCCTATCCATTAACAATTCTGTCCAATAGGTGGACTCCCTCATGTACACATAGGAAGTTCCCTTTTCCTTTAATCAAGTGTTACTTAAATCTGTGAAATGGCATTTTCTCATACTGAACTTCTTTTTGGCAGTCTGATTTTTACCAAGTTACTATCTAAAAGACTAAAAATAGATTCTTGCTTACCCCAGTTTGAGAAATATATCCTTAGTTATCTTTTCTTTTTTATTCCTTTTGTTTTTATTTTGACATTTTTATGTAACTAGGATTCTTCCACAGTAACTCATTATTCTTTGGGTCTAACTCTACCATCCACATCAAATTCTTTTAAACCAAACTGCATTCTGAGTTATATTCATTAAAATGTGCAAGTATGTTAATAATTATATATCAATACTAGGTACTAATAATTTGTTGTGAGAATATATTTTTTTCTTAGTGTCTATAGTTGTTTTCTTCATGTCTTTCTTGAGTAAATTTTTTTGAGGGGTGCATGGTTCAGAAATCGAAACTGGATCTCCCACATGGAAGGCGAGTGTTCTACCACTGAACCACCCATGCACCCCTTTGATAAATGTTTTCGTATGATACACTTTTTACCAATGAATGTGGCAGGATATGTAATTTTAAGCCAATCCCTGCAATTTACTAGTTAATATCCCTAGGATCACCTGAAGTAAGAGACTTTATCAGTTTATCTGCCTACCTCTGTGACCAGTGGAGCAATTACAGATTCATTTCCTACCTTATCAATTTTCTTTCTTCCCTAAACTGTCATCCTTCACCTCTGTTGTTTGAAAACTTTATCTCACCATGGATTTGGAAATGCTGAGGCCATTTCTGCATGGTGAAAATTCAGATCATTGATTCAATACATATATTCTAACATGAAAACAAAAAATCTCTTGAGCTGGAAACCCAATTTAGAAGAAAACCTCAGTTATGTAACCTTTGTACACTACATCTCTGTGACTGGACCAATGATGAGAGTACGTAATTGCAAATCAAACTTCTCAGCAATTCATTGCCTTCTCATGTATTTATAGGTTTTAACTCCATTGGGTAGGAAGCCAACATCTTCACTGTATAGTAAGCCCCTGTTTTGCTGCTTTTAGTCTATGCTATAAACTTGTTGAAAGAAAGGGTTGTATTTTATTCTTCTTTAATACTATCCTACCACCTAATGAAGGCATATTTACTACCCTACTCATAATAGCTGCTTAGCAGATGTTTCTTGAGTAGAATACGTTGATTCATTTAGCAAGCATAAAGCAATAAGACACTGCAGAGATACAAATATGCAAAATTGACTTTACAAAACATAATGGTACTAAGCCTTTTAATAGGTACATATTTCATTTGGAATTTGATGATATGTTTATCTTTGTAACAGCACTATTATATATTTTTGTATGTGTGCATGCTATTTCCTCTTGAGAGGACGAGCTGCATTTCATAAATTTTTGTATATAGCTTTACACATAGCAACCACCTATAGTGTGTTTGTATACAAAACTATACTTTTCTGGTAGGTTGAATTAATGTTATATAATTTTCAATAAGTGTTATGGAAGGAACAGGGAATGGCCACAAGGTAAAGCAAAGACTTGGAGGAGTAATAATATTGAAAGTAATAATATGAAAACTAATACTATTAATGCAGTCTTAGTTTGCTAGAACCCATGACACTTTGTGCCATTCTTTACTCTATGCATTTGTAAAATAAGTGTCAAGGGACAGGAACTGGAAAACTCTCCATACTAGTTTTAATATTGTATTCCAGATGATGTAGGGTGAAGAGAAAAGATAATGCTAGAGATGTAATTCCAAAAGCAGATTATTTACATTTTCAGGCAATTGAGACCTAGATAAGAATTTTAAATTAATATTCAGGGAATATAATTGAATATTTCAGACCAGGTGAGTTGGTAGGTAAGAATTAATTTTTGGGAAAATTTTAGTGCAAATAAAGAAACAGGAAGAGAATCTGAGTCAATTTATAGATATTGCCATTCATGTAAATTAAGTCAAATGACCAAGACATATACCAAAATATCAATTCTATATAGTAATTTGGAGAAAGCATGAGGAAAATAAACTATTAGAATTATCAAAGCAAATGTAAGGTGATTGTTAATGATCACATATGGTTAAACATTTCCTTCTAGAATTAAAAAAAATAATCCAGATGAGTGAGATGGCAATTTAATTATATTGAGGATTGGGACTAACCTTACCTAGGACTCATTGTTGAGTATGAAAACATAATGCATTTTATTTTTTCATCAAATATTCATGATATAGATCTTATTTCCCATGGTCTATTGAAAACATTTGAAAATTAATCTTAATTTAATTTATATAAATTGTAATCTTCAGTTTACATTATAGAAGGATCCAAAATAAAACTGAAGAATATTCATTATATTTTAATTATTCATATATGTTTCATTTACAAAGTAATATTTGTGAGAATTTAAATCTTTTCTCCATTGCAAAAAACATAGCATGTAAGGACAGAATAGTACAGGTGTGCAGTGACTGTACGCAGAGAGAAAAATGGTTAAGAACCATAATTGTAGTACAATTCAAGAATTGTTTCTGGTTTTGACATATCCCTAGAAGATGAAAAGGATCTATTCTCAGGTTCTGCTGGATACTATTTCAAACGGCACTCAAATGATTGCTTTTTATTAAGGCTCTACTTATCCTTTGGGCTTTTGCAAATCTGCATGCAATATTGGAAAATCCTCAGTTTATAATATGTCCTTTTCATCTTTAAAAACAGATGAAGTAGCAACCTCAGGCTCTCTATCCTGTCAGGACTCCTGTTGAGATATTAATGTAAAAGTTTACCAAAGCCAAATGTTGAATTATATCCCAGGCTCAGTTTGAAAATTTTATGGTTAAAATGGGTTATGGTTCAGGAAAATATATCAGATTTAAGTATCTATTGGCACAGTGCTTAGCACGATAAAGACTACATACAGGTTGAGTTGAGAAAAGAAATCTATCTCTATTATCTGTTTGTCATTTTATCTTTGAGATGTGGCAGGAAGATAGTGGTGACTAAAAGCTGAGCAAGAGAGATTTGGGATAAGATCTCAGTTCTCATATAGGGAATATTTATATGATGCAGAAATTAGGAAGAAGAGTTTTCATTGTCATTGTCCTGGGATATATGCATCAAATTATTAAAACTGAAATAAAGTTTTTCTATGTTGCTTTCAGTCACTTGAACAGTCACTTTTTCAGAAAATCTCCTGACTGCTAATACACAGGATACTAGAAGAAGAGGAGAAAAATGTTCTATACAGTGGGAGTGGAATCTTTGTTAAGAGAAGTGTTAAGTTGCTGGTGCAAATTTTTGAACTACTCTGTCTTTTCCAATGTTTCTTGTTAAATCAAGAATATGTATTTTCATGGTGGTGTTTTATTTTTTCAAACCATTTTCATGACTATACTGGTTAACAATTATCCGTATTTGAACTTCGGCCTGTTATCACCAGGGTAGACTAATCCACTTTTCTGAATTTATTTTTAAGTATTTCATACAATTGAAATGATACTAAGATTATTATATGAAAATACCTTTATATTAAGAATATTTGTTGTTATTCAATCATGATTAGGTGTTGCCACTCTTTAAGTACAAACAGGGCTGAGTATGTTTTCAGCATTGACAACAGTATACATGCCTTTTTGGTATTTGGTTCTTCCCTGCTCTAGTTAATATTACATACATGTGGGTTTGCCATAACATACATTAATACAATTTAATGATTTTGAAAGTATATATTCTTAGTAAAAATTTTTAATCAATCCTAAACTCTCAGAAAAGTTGAAAGCATGCTACAAAGAATTTTTTCCCTGAACCATTTGTAAGTTGCTGATTTGATTCTCTGTCATTCCCAAATACTTTCATGTACATATCTCACAAACAAGGGCCTTCTCTTGGAACAGTAATACCTGAATTAAAACCAGTCAATGAATTTAGACAGCTCCAGGTAATTTTGAGATTCGGTCAAAGTTTTGCCAATTACTCTTCCTCTTCAGGGTTCTTTCTATGCAAAATGATTCAACACAGAATCAGGTATTGCATTTATTTATTTATCTATTTATTTATTTTTGTCTCTTTGACTCCTTTAGTCTCGCACATTTCTACATTTCCCTTTTACTTTCATGATCATGACACTTTTAAGGTTTTCAGACTAGTTATTTTCCAGAAAATATCTTCTGTTTGGGCTACTTTGATTTTTCCTCATGATTATATTCAATTTAGGCATCTTTGGCAGGAAATCACAGAAGTGATGTTTTCTTCTTTCTTCATTGCATCCTATCAAGTAGTGCACAATTTCAATTTTCCCTATTACTGATGGTGTTCATTCTGTTAGTTTCCTCCACTATAAAGTGACTCTTTTCCCCTTTTAAAATAATATGTAATTTTGGTGGGAATGTGCTTTGAATTTGTGTAAACATCCACTTTCTTATCAATCTTTCAATTAGTACTAATTTATATCTTATAAAGTAAAAACTATATATATTCACAGTTTTATGTAGCTTCATTTATAGGTATCCTCAAATTGTCCCCTGTTTGGCAAGTAAACTGTCTTCCATGTTCTTTCTCTGTGTCCCCATTATTTTATAATTTCTTACTTTCTGGCTCATGCACTTTCTGTCTCCGGCCTAGAATCAGCAATTTCTCCAGAGAGTCTGTTTCCTTTTAGTGGAGAACGGTAGAAGCTAAGATACAGGAGGTAGATAGAGTGACAGCTCTGGGGGTATTGTTACTTCCAGTTCTTATATGGATAGAGCTAGGGAATGTAGATACATATAACACATGCAAATGTGCACACACACACTTGTATAATTAATGATTTCTCTCTATGTATTGTGAAAACCATGAATTTTCATTAATACATCCAACCTCAGTTCCAAACCATAGCGTTTATTCTAGTTTTCTCTCTTTTCATGTTTTTAATTCCCATCTCTGAGTCTGGGAAGCCTGTTTTCCATTATCATTATATATTTACTTATTCAATTTGTACCCCATACCAATCTCCCACTCTCCTTTTAGCATCTCCCTCTCCACAGATCCCTTCTCACCCTGTTCTGGCTCTGACATACATATTCTGCAAAATTTTGAACTAGTTAATGGGAAAAAAAAAGGTTAGGACCGAGCATTTAGAACCTATGCGTGGACGTCTTTTTCCCTCCGCTTGGGCTTCTGTACTGCATTCTAGGCCACCCCCTGTGGAGATGATTTCCTCACTCTGCTTGGGCTCTGAAACCTTGTGCCAGGCTGTCCTCACTTGTAAATGACCTGCTCACTCCTTCTGGGTTCTTGGACTACCTGTTGAACAATCCTTCACGCATGAAAATCCTTCTCATCTGTTTGAATTCTGATACCTCACCCCAGGTCACATCCATGCATGGATGCCCTCCCCATTGTGCTTAAGCTCTGTCCTCTTGTCAGGCCATCTTTCCACCGAGATCCTTGTTCATCCTGATTTGTTCTGAGTTCCCATACTGGCCTGCCTCTCTTTCCTCTGGCTTGGATGCCCTCTCTCCTCTACTTCAGCTCTCAAACCTCACTCCAGTTAACTCCTTCATGAAGACACCCTACTCACTTGGCTCCGACTCTGACACTCCTTACCAAGAAGACTTCTGTGGACCCCCTCCTTACCTCATTTGAGCTCTGATATCTACTGTAGCTTACTATGGGTCACCTCCCACTATTATCAAGTATGCTTGCTTTGATCTTACCTACCTATCTTCTTTAGGACTGAGTTCCTGGAAGAGGATGAAGGGACAAAGTGTCTGTTTTTGAAGCTACTGATGACCATAGTAAGTGCACATTATTGGTAGGTTGATTTACTTGCAGTCACTGAAAAATGATGTCGTTAATCAATGGCGTTTTTTTGAATCACACCAAGGAAGTGTCACTATGAGAATTTGGAAGGATGGGAACAATATTCCTTGGCATCCACTATAAAAATAATATCTATCTTTTTGCTTTTCTTTGTTAAAACCATGAAAAGTGGAACAACAAAAGATAAAGTTTCAACACAAGGCAACTTTTCTCATCTAAAGGATCACAATTAGAAAAGATCGAAGAGAGAGAAAGAAAGATAGTGGCCTTAGTTCAGTCAGAAGGACTAACTTACCTGTAGCTTAAAAGGAAGTTAAGAATCATTTGGAGAAAAATGGTCCATCGACCTATGTGTGACCTGTATGTATTTACCTGTAATCATGTTGATGCATGTTACTCATTTGGTAGTAGAAATTTGAGTCTTAGCTGAACATATGTATGACTAGCTAAGGCTACATTTCCTTACCTCCCTTGCTAGGGTATGGCTGTGTGATTTAGTTCTGACCGATAGATATGAGTGGAATTGATATGTACTACTCCTGGGTCACGGGCTTAAAGGGAGGGATTAGATCTTCACTTTCTCCCCTTCCCTTGCCACTGGTGGGAATGTGGATGTGATCCAGGAAACTGGAGGAATTATAGTAGTCCATGAAGTAAAAATCACATATTGAGGAATACAAAACAGTACAATAGAAAGCTGGGTTTCTGACCCTGTACAGTCACCATTATCAACCCTGACTGCTTATGTTGAGATTCTTATGAGAGAAATAAAGGCATCTCTGTTTTATGTAAGGCACTATATTTTAGGATCTTTTTGTTAGAGCAGCTTAATTCCTAAAGTTCGTATAATTACTATACAGGGATCTTTATTGATATAGAGACTGCTAGATGTGTGTGGCAAAGTTTACAACCTATCATCTTGCTAAACTGAAGAAGATAAGACTGCCTAGCAGTGAAAAACAAAGGGAAATTACGTATGTTAAATATTTTGAGGACAATGAAGATTGTTTTATCAGAAGATATGGTCTGATAAATGAGAAAGCATAGATATTGGAGTCAGATAGTCTTGAGTTTGGCTATGCAATCTCACATCAGTCACTTAAATAGTCTAATACTAAGTGTCCTCATCTTTAATATGAGATTATTTATTCTGTATACTTAGTGGATGCTTGGGTTGGGAAACATATATAAAAAAGATAGCAGTTTAGGTGCTGAATAGCTATTTTTAGCTATTATTCCTTGCAGTGCATTACTCATTTGAAGAATGAAAATACTTTTTTATTTGCTTCTGAAAAGTGAGTGACTAGTGCTAGGGCTAATGATGGAAGTGAAGAGGTCCAAGTAAGTGGCAGATTTATAGACAGAAAATGGAAATATTTTAAAGGATGATCAATTTTTTAATTTACAGATCTCTTAAAGTTCTGGGTTGTATTGGATGCCATGTGTTTATTACAGTTTACAATTTATAGAAAACCAATTGTATACAATGGTGTTTGGAAAAAATTCTGTGGAAAAGTTGCACTTTATATCTCACTTTTATAGATTCACAAAGAACAATAGCATATTAAAGATTCTGAGGAGTAATATAGAGAAAAGCTAATTATTGTTAATTAATGCAGTAGTTCAAAAATTTAACTGATTATTTTCTATGAATGTGTGTCCTGCCTAAATCATCTCCCATTTCTGTCCCCCACTATCCCATGATACATTATATTCAGCTTTATGTACCTGTTCTGTGGATTCTGTCTTGTTTTTAGGAATCCTAGAGATTAGGATAGTTAACCGACTTTGATTGTTAATGTTTTTAATGCAAAAATTTCAAATTGCAAACTCACAATGGTGATAGTTTCTTTTCTAGACTTATTCAGAGATTTATTTGGATAAGGGTTGGTAATTTTTAGATACAGCAGTAGCTGTTGTAAGGAAAATATCAAGTAGCATCAGCTTTTTGAACAAAGCTCCTGCTTGACAAAGTTTCGCAAATATTTTAATATAATGGGAAATACTTGAGAACATTTTGTTGGCCTTATATTTTAATTCTCTCATCAAAATTAAGACAACTTTTTTCAATTACTATTTTAGAAAATCAAAAGCTTTTTTCTAAAGAGAACAGACCAGACAAATCTGTTTGAAACTGTGAGTATCAGTGAGTCCTCACCTCTTGAGAAAGGGATTCACCAAAGGATTCTTTAAACATAACCATTTGATATATTTAATCTATTATTTAATTTATACAACTTTTTGGCAGCTCATTTGGCAGATTTGCCCCATTCACATCTCTTAGATAGTAATCTATCCTTGGGTTATAGTAATGATTGCATTTTGTAAACCTTTTGTTAAATTATCATATTAAGTCCATTTTGAATCAAGGTATATTTTCAGCACTGTACAAAGCATAATGAGTGGTAGGAAAAAAATAACATTGGATATATTTTGTTCCTTCAAGAGCCTTCTGATTTATTTGGAGCAGTAATAATTCCAGAGGAGAAACAATGAAGGGCAACATATAAAGGTATTTTGTTTATTTGACTTATTTGATGAGATAGTAAATGTAATGTAAATCAAAAGAAAAACAATGTGACCAGTGGGCTGGAATAGTTGGAAAATGTTTTATAGGATTTATGAGACTTCAGTTTGCCTTGGAGAATAGATAAGATTTGGGCAGATGAAGAAACGGGAGAAAAGAGGAAAATAATGTGAAAACCACTGAGGCAAAATAAGCAAGAGAAGTGGGGAATGAAAAGGAATTTATTCTGATGGGAGCAAAATTAAACTGGGAGGCCATAACAGATTAGATTGATAAATAAAATAGGATCATCTTTCTAAGGCATTGGAAGCCTGTCATCCTAAGGAGTTTGAGCTTGTCCATTGTCACTAGGACCAGAGTAGGATCTTGAGCAACATTATGACATGATGAAAGTCATGTTTTAGGAAATTTGATATGGAGAGAGGATTTTATAGTGTGGATAAATGGTGGCAAAAAAACTATCTTCTAGGCAGTAAAAATGTGCTGAAATTATTTAGGTCCTAGAATTGAGCTCTGATACTGAGAATTGAAAAGATGGAAAGCAACTCTAAGATATTTTCAAAGACAACTGAGACACAAAGAGAAGAAAGATAAAAGTGAAATCTCAAAAGTGGTTCTCAAAGTTTTCTGGACAATGAGTAGAGAATGAATTCTTTCTCTGGTCGAAAGAAACTGATTAAAATCTAGTCTTTTGCAGTTGCCATTGACTCTAAAAGGCCTTTCTTTAATTGCCTTGGTTAGCAATTACTTTGTTCCATGACATTTATTAAAAACTCTGCAGAATGCACATTAAAAAAAAGCAAAACTTAAAGAAAAGAAAAAATTAGTCAGGAATGGTTAGAAACATTTATTTATACAGAAGGCATCTAGTGTATATGCCTTATAGTGCTTACACATAGGCAGGTACATGGTAAGTTATGCAGTGCTAGAACACAGCCATTGTCCTTGAAGCAAGGGGGAACTATGGAATATTTTTAATAAGTGGTGCTGGTGGACAGCAGTGAGTTTGTTATTTTCAGAGAATGTTTGAGATACTAACCTGGAAACTACATACGTTAGGGAGCACATTGGTTATATACTTCTGTGGTTATGTCTACATACACATAGTAGAAGAGATGGGAAACAGGGTAGAACTGCATGTGTTGGTCTTACAAAATACACTAATATATCAGTATTGAGAGAAATTTCCAGAAAATATCTGCTAGGTTTCCAAATATTTGTCCAGACTTCCAATTTTCCTTATATTTTTAAGGCATCATATCCAGGTTGTTTATAGACAAACAATACTGTGTGCTTTCAAAATGCATCTGCTACATAAAAGCTGCAAATCAAAGAATAAACTTAATTTAAAAATATGAGTGATGTACCTGCGAATGCATTCTGCTCTTGGGAAAAAAGCACACAAAAGAATCAATATGATGGACCATATGTGCTTTGGTTGTTACAGAAATGGAATATGGAATGAAGGCCAGATAGATTTCAGCTTGTTGTTTGTTTTTAGTTTTTCACATTAGCTATTGTAACTGAAAAAGTATATTCCCCCAGTGAAGCTTGGAAGGGTGAAATTATACTCACTGCTTTATTCTTTTGGGATCTTATTGTATCATCAATGCAACAAAAAATATCTCAACTTTGCCTTAAGTTTACTTTGTGGTCTTAAAAGTATCATGAAATTCAAGCAAATTCTGATTTTTTCCCCATTCTTAGCTAATGTTGCTTTTAGTTGAATAAAACATAAAATTAAATGTTTAAAATTATACATTGAACCTACCTTTGATAGAAATCAGAGAAAAGGTCCACACCTGTATAGCCTATACATCTATTTTGTATAGATCCCACACTAAGGAAAATCTTGTTTTAATTTGACTCAAGAACTAAATGAATTTTAATCTTCAAGCAAAGTTATTTTTCTTTTTGGAGGCCATAATATCTTAATCCATATGCTCATCAGTCATCCTATCAGTTCCCTGATAATTTGACCAACAGAATGTGGCTGTAGTTTTAATAAAGATGAAATTGGTAATATCTCTACTATCAAATAATAACAAGCATTAAATGAAAACATACCACGTTCTACTGCTTTCCATTTAATTGGGTTTCTGTTTAATTAAATTAACACTCAAACACTTTGAGGTTGGGAGCACTTTATTGCCATTTTACAGATGAGAGAAGTTATGCACGGAGTAAGTAACTTGTCCAGCGTTACTCAGCTAGGAAGTAAACATGTGAACTTAAACACTGACATTCTGACTTCTGACTTTTCTTCACCTTACTGTACAGAACTGCTCCACTGACATAATTTGTGAAGGATTGCCTTCCTGAGATAAAACGAAGCAGAGTTGTATATACCCTGGAAGTCAGATAAAGGAATTGAGAAACGTCCTTAAACGCATAAAAATAATAATAGTTAACAGGCAGACCTTTTAGGTTATCAGATTTAATTAAAGTTTCTTTAATATATACCCCTTCCCATAACCACTTTCCAAATCAGGAACTAGAACACAGAGACACTTAGCCAAGATCTGAGATTTAGGATTTGAACAAAGATCTCTAAATCTTAAAGTCTGTGCTCCTTTTGATAGGAAACTGGGAGTAAAAAAAGAGAGTATTCATCCCTGCAGCCACTCCAATGTACCATGGACTAAAAAGGGATATCTATATAATGTATAAGAGTAATCTCCAGGATAACATCTCAATTCTTTTTGAAATCTCTCAGCCACTGAAACTTTGTTTCATTTCTTTTTTCCCACTTTTGGTCAAGAAGGCTTTCTCAATCCCTTGATGCCAGGTCCTGGTTCATGCTGGGATTTCTGTTCCACATTGCCAGGGAGATTTATACTACTGGGAGTCATGTCCCATGTAGGGGGTCAGAGCAGTGAGTTCACCTGACCAGTTTGCGTAGAGAGAGAGAGGCCACAACTGAGCAACAAAAGAGATTCAGTGTGGGTGACTTTCCGGCCTAATTTTAAGTAGGCTTAGCCTGTCCTTTGCAGGAAAAAGTTTCATAGGGGCAAAACCCCAAGATCGAAGGCTCTGACTATTGATTTGGTTGTCCTCACTGCTTGTGAGAATATCAGAAAGTCTCCAAATGGGGAAGTTGAATATTTCCTCCTGTCTCCCCAGTATGCCAAAGGGACTTTACAAATACTCCTTTGTTCACTGCCCAAATTACTCTGAGATATATCAGAGTATCACACTAAACTGGACAAACCAACAAAATCTCATGCCCTATTCAAGATTCCGTGTACTTATGGTGTTCAACTGAACTGACCATACGAGTTAAATTAGGAAGTGCGCTACCCCAAATTTAAATTTTGCACCAAATAAACATCTTTCCTTTTGGTCTCACACAGAAGTTGAAGTCTTAAATTATGAATGACATCATCCTTTACCCTGTATTCTGATTTAATTTAGTCCTATCCGGATCAGCTTCATTCATAGCTATACTCGAAGTCTGATCACTTTCTCAACTTTTTAAACAGTATGGTGTACTGCTGACTTTCATAGCTTCAGAGCTCTGACTCCAAGTCTCGGGTGTCATATAAACACCCAAAGTGCCATGTTCCAGTAGCTTTGATTCTTGAAGATGATTGTATAAAGATACAACTTTTTAGTGTGACTGTGTGATTATGAAAACCTTGTGTCTGATGCTCCTTTTATCCAAGGTATTAGAGATGAATAAAAAAACTATGGATAAAAAATAAATAAACAATAGAGGGACAAAGGGTAAAATAAATTAGGTAGATGGAAGTACTAGTGGTCAATGAGAGAGAGGGGTAAGGGGCATGGAATGTATGAGTTTTTTTCTTTTTATTTATTTTTCTGGAGTGATGCAACTGTTCTAAACAATTATCATGGTGATGAATACACAACTGTGCGATGATACTGTAAGCCATTGAATGTACCCCATGTATGGAATACATGTGTGTGAAGATTTGTCAATAAAAATATTATAAAAAAGAGATGGTAGAGGGAGCACTTGAGTTGAGACTAAGAAAAATGGAAGAGGCTGTGCTTGTGGCTAAAGCAGTAAAGCAAAGGGAGGAAGCGAGGTCTGATTGCTCAGGTGGAGAACACCTCAGAGGCAGTAGGAGGCCATATTCCTGGTGAGTCACAGGAACTTTCCACAATTGCACCACTTTTGCAGGGCTCAGTGATGAGAGAACTTTCATCTCACCATGACTTCCTCATCACACTCATCACAAGCACTAAGGAGAACATGCTGTCCTGGAAAGAGTAATTTTTTTCCATCCTAAATTAGTAGATCTAAGTTTGAGGTTCTGGCTCTTCCAGCCACTGGATGTATAATCAGAGGAAAACCACACACCGTCTTTGAGCAGTAAGAAGCAGAATTAAACTCACAAGGTTGTGGTGAGGAATACATGTGATATTTGTGAAACAACTTTATTCAAATAATCAACCCTGTCTTACATATTACTATTATTATTTTGATTTGCAGCATTTTCTTACCAAATGTATCTGAGGGTTAAGACGCATTCACATCACTCTCAAAGGCTAGGGTTGTGATTTTCAAGTCTTATAATCTCTGTTAGCCAGGGAACACAAACACAACAAATGCACACACAACAACACCCATCAGAATCTTCAGAGATTAAGGGAAATATGGCTGTATGGTTTGAAAATGCCTCTTAATCCCAAGGAATTATTGGAAACTCCACTGGGCTGTGCCAACTTATAACAAATTAAATAATTAAACCAGATAAGCATGAAGCTACAGTATTTTAAGTCTCTAGAATCATCTTGGTATCTTTCCTTTTTTTTCTATGATGATTAAAATATATTTAATGACAGCTAATCTTTACATGAATGAAAAATTTCTGAGACCCACCTGCTGATTTGAATAGTATATCAAAATATCACAAAATATAAGTGATGGTACAATGCTTTCTTTACTTTGTTGTGATATGTGTGGGATTGACATTAATGAAAGTCAGAAGTGACATCTCTGTTCCCCAAATGCAGTTTACAGTCTTTTACTTCCCAACCTTTGTAGAAGCCATTTCTTCTCTTCTAGCATTTCTGTAGTACTGTTCCATCCTGTCCCCAACACTTGCTGATTCCTACATTCCTTTCCAGTATCCATGTACAGATTGGTTGCCTTGGGAAGGCTTCCTTCTCCTTAAGCCTGGGAAGGTGACCTAATCTCTTATTCTCAGATCATCCTTAACAATTTTAATATTTCAATATTTTGACTTCCTGCTTTAGTTTCCTAAGCTGTGCAAAGCAGATAACATGAAAGATTTTAGTTTTAAAAACTGGAAATTTATTAGCTTACAAGCTTACAAGTTTTGAAGCCATGAAAATGTCCAAATCTAGGCATTATTAAGACATCCTGAAGAATAGCTGCCAGCAATCCTGAACACCTTTGTCACATGGCAAAGCATGTGGTGGCATTTGCTGCTCTTCCTTTCTTTTCTGGGTTTCTTTACTTTCAGCTTCTTGCTTCCATGGCTTTTTTTTTTTCTCTTTTTCTGTATTCATCCCATTTATAAAGGACTCCAGTAAGAAAATTAAGACCCACCCTGGGCTGTGACTTAACTGAAGTACACTTATAATAGGTTTACACTCACAGGAATAGATTAGCTTTAAGAACATGATTTTCTGGGGTGCATATCGTTCCAGACCACCACACTCTACCATCTGGATCCCCAAAAGACATGCTCTTTCCATATGCAAAATACATTCATTCCATCACAATATCTCAAAAGCTTTAGTGATTTAAAGCTGATTTGATATTCAATAACAATACTAAGTACAAAGTCTGATCAAATCAGTTATAGTTGTGGCACAATTCCCCTCTGACTGTGAAACTTAGAGATCAAGTTTTCTGCTTCCAATATACAATGGAGGGACAGACATGTGATAAGCATTCCAGTTACCATAGAAAGAAATTGGAAGAAAAATTGGATCATGGGTCCCAAACAATTGTGAAATGGCCAGGGCATACACCATAAGATTTCATGGTATGAGAGTCATTTCTGGAGCCCTGTTTTCTCCTCTGGGCCTGATGGAAGGCAGCCCAACCCTTTCCAAGTGCTTGTGTAGAGGTCATGCTCTCCTCAAACACTGGGGTAAAGGCTCCAACATCTTCAAACATAAGGGTGGCATCCAGACTCTGAACTTCACATCATCAAGTGTAGGGGAGGTTCATGTTCTAGGCTTCACCCTGGTCAAACGTTGGAGTGTTGGCTGGCCTCTCTGCAGTACCTCAGTTATATGAGAAAACTGGGGTGGTAATACTTTTCCTGAACAATGGGGTAAAAGGCCTGCTCTGGGACAAACTCATGCTTTCCACGTACACAGGTGGGTACGTTCTCTTGGACCAAGAAGATGTCTTCAGTCCAGATCTCAGCTTCCATGGTTTTACCTTTGAAGTCATTTTTCTTTCAATCTGTCCCTTCTCTGTCCCTCTTAGTCCAGGCTGGCAGTGGTTCTGTTCATCCAGATCTTGCAAAAACTTGTCAGTTTTGTATATAGCACACAGGTGTCCAAACCATCTGACAGTAGAACTTTCCACAAATCTTTTCTGGATGACTGTGTTTCCAGTCCTAACTTGCACTGAAATGGCTAGCTGGTTCCATATTAAGTTAAACTCTCAAATGGTGCACTGTTCTCTGGGGATTCACTTTCTGGAAGCTCAGAATTTTCCAAACCATCAATTTCTGGTTTTTTTGTGCCCTGAAGCTCAGTTTTCAGTTTATCCCTTTCCTCTTGTATTTTACTATAATCTGCAAGGAGAAACCAGGAAATACTTTCCACATTTAGTTTGGAAATATCCTCAGCTAAATATTCAAGCTCATCACTTTCAAATTATGCCTTCCATCTACCATCAAGACTCAATTTTTCCAATTTCTCTGCCACTTTAAAACAAGGGTCACCTTTCTTTCAGTTTTCACTGGCACTTTCATCATTTCTGTCTAAGGCATCATTGGAAGTAACTTTAACATCCATATTTCTACCAACTCTCATTCCTGACTGTTTTACAAGAACTTGGTGAAAGCAGATAATTCAGATCTTAGGGCTATTTCTTCTTATTACACCATTTTTCCTGATTATAGAAGAAATAAGACTTAATTGTATTTGAAGAAAGAATTACTTATCACCCTGCTTTGGTTTGCTAAAACTGCCAGAATGCAATATACCAGAAATGGATTGTCTTTTTATAAAGGGAATTTACTAAGTTGCAAGTTTATAGCTCTAAAATAAAAATGTCCAAACAAAAGCATTCAGAGAAATATATTTTGACTCAAGAAATGTTGATGAGTCCAGAACACCTTCGTCAGTTGGGAAGGTACATGACTGGGGGCTGCTGGGGTCTTTGGATTCTGGTTTCAAACGGCTTTCCCATAGACATTTATTTTCTGCATCTCCAAACATCTGGGTCTCATGCTGACTCTGTCCCTCTGAATCTTTTCCCAAATGGTTCATTCTTAAGGAACTCCAGTAAGTGACCCACCTTGAATGGATGGAGACACATCTCCATGAAAACTGCCTAATCAAAGGTCCCACCCACAATTGGGTGGTTAACATCTCCATGGAAACAACTTAAGAATAAAGATCCAACCCAGCAATATAGAATCAGTATTAAAGAACCTTGCTTTTCTGGGCTACACAACGGCACATACCCCAACACCCAGAGAAATCCATTATAAGTATTTAGTTTTCCATTTTTCTATGTCCATGTATTTTACCTAATCTAACCTGTCTGCTGGCTCTACATAAGTTCAACACGTTTTGTTGCCTATATGGTTTTTAACTTATTTTTCCTTATCCCATAATTCAAAAAAGCACAATGTGCTTGAACAATTTGTCATACACTTAATGTTGTCTAAAAGCATGTTTGTAATGCCTTCTTCAAAGTCTCTTTTATGGTAACTAGCATATATTTCATTGTGATATCCCATTACGTGTTTCTCCATTTTTTTAATTAGGTACAATTGTTGAAAATCTTTATACAAAAATCTTTGATTTTTTTTCCCTTATAATCAAATACAATGAAATTAGTTTTTCTTTATAATATTTTGTTAATTTCCTTAGGAATCAATCCTACACTTAGGCTATATAAGTTAAACATACGACCTTTAAAAAGCTAATACTGAAAACCTGCCGCGTCCTCTTTTTCCTCCCCGGTTTGACACGGTTCCCTGGAAGGAAGGGCGGTGGCAAGGCCTTCAACGCCCCAAAAGAGGACGAGGCATAAAATGGTGTAATAGAAAAAAACTGGGATTAACGACACTAATTGTGTGTTTCTTGTTGCTGGTTGTGCTCCAAGCATTATATCAAAATGAATCAGAAAGCAAAAGAATTGGAAAAAATGATACAAATTACAAAACCTTATTAATGACTGTTTGGAAAAATTAAGTTGGGACGCCCCCATTAAACAAGTCATGCTGCAGATACAGCAGGCAGAAGTGCTTTTAGAACAAGTCACAGAAAAGTACCCCATAGAAAGTAAACACTTACAATTAAAAAACCCTGCATTGAGCCGTCCTAGAAATTTACTCCCCACCACGGCACCGGTCCATTGCTATAAAACAATAAAAAATCTAAGTAAACAATGTAACCTTTTAATCAAAACAAGCTAACCTTTAACCAGACTAAAATAGGTCTTGACATATTGCCTCACCTGTAGAATAATAGGAAAAGAAAGTCTAAACTCAGAAAACTGCAAACACAATGTCTGTGGTTTAAGCCAATATCTTGCTGCTATTAAAATCTTGTGTAAGTGTTCCTAAGAAAATCAAAACGTGTACTTTCGCTTTGCTTCCCTGAACCTGTAACTTTACCTAAAACGTAAGCCATGACACAACCATGATTCTGTGATACCTGTTTCCTTGCCAAGAATAAGGGTATAAAATCAGTTAAGCAAAAATAAATCTAAGCAACTCTTCTCAGAGAAAAATTCTCTAAGCTGTCTCTTGGTGTTCTTCTCGCGCCGACGACCCTCCACACCTTCAAGCCCGTTCCCTCTGCTGCGGCTGGACCGCGGCAAGTGGCGCCCGAACAGGGACTTGAAGGTAAGCTTTCTCTTTTACGGGAGGGTATAAGGCTCTCGCTATAAGGCACTGCAGGCCTCTGGCTACGGTCAGGTACTTGGGAAGTACGGATAGAGCGAGTAATCATGGGACATACGGAGTCTAAGGAACGCTCCTTGTTTGTAGATATAACAAAGCATATGTTGAAAAAGAGAGGTATAAATGTTACCAGCAGACAGCTTAGAGAATTTTTTTCTTTTGTGCAAAATGTTTCTCCCTGGTTCCCAGAAGAAGGGACTGTTAACTTAGATACTTGGCAAAAAGTAGGAAAACAGATGAAAGAATATTATACTAGAAATGGGCCAGATGGAGTCCCTATTGATGCTTTTGCCCTATGGAATGTCCTTAAAGATAGTTTTGACCCCACACATGAGGCTATTTGCATGGCCAGAGAAGTGGCGACTGAAGAAGAGCAACCATTAGTTACAGCTATGGCTAAAACAGGCAGTTATACCAGTATAGAGAGGCCTCCTGCTTATAATATACAGAAAGACCATTCTAGCTCCTCAGAAAGTGAAAGTGAAGCAGAGTCAGAAAGAGAGGATAAACTTAATCCTTTTGAAGTAGATGAATTGGAAAGAATAGCGGCTCAATATGAACATAATAATGTCAGTTCCTTCTTCAGTGCTTCGGCACCTGAAATAAAAAAGAAAAAGAAACCTAGGCCACGTTTAAAGCCGCAAGCTTGTAGATGATAAATTTAACTGCATTTACAGGGGAAATTAAACATAATTTTCCCTCAGATCCTATACTGCAATTTATACAAAAACACCCCGTTATATTTTCACAAAGGTGTTGTGTTCAACCCCTATCCTCCCCAAGAAAATTAATTTTCACTGACGGGTCTGCTAAAGGGACGGCTGCTATATATTCCAAAAAACTTCAAAAACAAATACAGACAAAAGAAAAATCAGCCCAAAAAGTTGAATTATTGGCAGTGATAGAAGTCTTTAATTTGTTCCCTCAGGCCTTTAATTTATACACAGACTCTCTTTATGTGGCAAATTTATTTCCTGTTATTGAGACAGCTTATATTTCTGAAAATTCTACTGTTAGTCACTATCTTTTAACATTACAGCAACTCATCCACCAGAGACAGTTTCCCTTTTTTATAGCACATATCAGAAGTCATAGTAATTTGCCAGGACCATTAGCAGAAGGTAATGCTAAAGCTGACCAACTTACTAACTATGTTGCCTTTCCAGTACAAACTCCTGTTAGTCAAGCTCAAGATGCACATAAACTGCATCATCAAAATGCTACAGCATTAGGGTTACAATTTAAAATCACTCGGGAACAGGCTAGACAAATCATTAAACAGTGTCCTATTTGTATAACTCACCTGCTACAGTTGCATACTGGAGTAAACCCTAAGGGTTTAAAACCCAATGCTTCATGGCAAATGGATGTAACTCATATTAAAGAATTTGGAAAGTTAGCTTTTGTACATGTTACTATTGATACTTACTCACATGTTCTGTTTGCCTCCGCACGAACAGGAGAGGCTTTAAAAGATGTAAAACAACATGTTATACAATCTATGGCTTATATGGGAAAACCTCAACATATAAAAACAGACAATGCCCCTGCATATGTCTCAAAAGGCTTTGAACAATTTTGTCATCAGTTTCATATCAAACATACTACTGGAATACCCTATAATCCCCAAGGTCAAGCGGTGGTGGAAAGAGCCCACCAAACATTAAAGCACCAAATTACTAAACTGCAAGATAGTGAAAGTAAGTACTTATCGCCTCATCACATCATTAATCACAGTCTTTTTGTCATTAATCACTTAAATGCAAATGAAAAAGGTGAGACTCCAATGAGTAGACATTGGAATAAAGTTATACAGCCTCAAATTTTAGTAAAATGGAAGGATGTGCTAACTGGACAATGGAAAGGTCCTGATGTGTTACTAACCTCCGGACGAGGATATGCTTGTATTTTCCCACAGGATGCAGAAACCCCAATCTGGATTCCCGATAGGCTCATTTGGCCCATATCGGCGCCCATCCCGGAGAGGGAACAAGAGGAGAGCCCCTCTTCCTCCGCAGTGGAAGAACCCGTCATCTTACCCCCAGGAGAATATGGATGAAGATCTTGTGCCTGGAATGGAAGATTTATCTCTCTCTTCTACCCCGCAGGCTCAATCTACCAGACAAGCTAGTCTGCCCACTTGGGGGCAGATAAAAAAGCTTACTGCTGACGCAGAAAGGGTAGTCCTAATAACTGGAAAAACTCCTACTCCTATTCACCTGTTTCTGGCTATAATTGCACTTCTTTCCTGTCAGGTATCTGGTTCTTCTGTAAATAAATCATATTGGGCTTATATACCTAACCCACCACTTTTCCACCCCACTGCGTGGGGGGATAAAAACTTAAAGGTCTTTACTAATAATACCAATCTTATGGGAGGACTCCCTAGTTCACTTATTCCTTTTAAAAGTACTGATAATGTTAATTTTACCGGATATGCTGATGAAGCCCCTCTATGCTTTGTAATAACCGGGACTCCTCCTCCTGGCTGTTTGCCTATCAATTATCGGTCATATTATACTGATTCCCCAAGTCGTAAAGGAACTAAAAGAAGCATCTGGGGGCTCAACATGATTTCTCTTGGGTACCATACCTACAATGAAAGTTATGTAAACCTTTCCTCAAATTTTAACTCTTTGATTGAGTCTTGTACAGAAAAATATCCTAAAAAGGACATCTATTGGAAAAATATTCACTCTACAGGCTATCCCCGATGGCTTGAGTGTGGCTTTTTGCATAAAGCAAACATATATCACCCTGTAAAAAGTAACCTTACTATTTATGATTTTTCAGTCTCCTCACCTAATTATAATTATACTGCATATATTATAAATAATACAGACAAATATACTTATAACAAGAGTCTACCTACAGATGGGGAACCCCTTACACGGTGGTTCACCCCAGGATTAGTGACCCCCATTTATCAAAGTAGTGCTTCATCCCATAATCGAACTGGTTTATATAATAACTTATTTCGTCTGCTTGCTGCTACTAATATGGTGTTGTTATATCGCCCATCTAGTTCAACCCCTGTTCCTTACGGCATTCGTGCATGTGTAAATGCACCTCATGCTATTCTAGTAGGAAAGACTCACATGTTTAATATTACACAAATGAATAATGCCTATCATATCACGTGCACTAACTGTCTCCTTACTAATTGTATTAATTCTGGCTTGCCAAAAAATTATACTACTTTTCTTATTGTGCATCAACCTTCTTATGTCTTATTACCTGTTAAGTTAAATGAACCATGGTTTGATGATGTTGGCTATCAAGTTATGGAAAGGCTGAACAACTTAATGAGACCTAAGCGTTTTGTAGCTACGTTAATTTTAGGAATTACCGCTCTAATTAGCATTATCGCTTCTTTAGCTATATCAACTACAGCCCTCATTCAAAATCAACAAACCACTCATCATGTAAATACTCTAACTCATAATATTTCTTTAGCTTTAACCCTACAAGAAAAATTAGATAGAAACTTAGAGACTAGAGTAGACGCCTTAGAAGATACAGTTATTTATTTAGGAAACCAGATTCAAAATCTAAAAACCCAACTTACCACCCGGTGTCATGTTAATTATAAATGGATATGTATTACCCCAGTGCCCTATAATGAAACAGAGCAGTCATGGGAAAAAGTAAAAACCCATTTACAAGGAATATGGCATAACACTCAACTAGCACCAGATATTCTAGCTTTACAACAACAAATAACTGACATAAGTAAGGCACATATAACAGAACATGAAACCCTAGCAAACAGTCTTTGGTCCTCCTTACAAAATCTTAACCCAATTATTGGATGGCCCAATGTAGTAAACTTCAGCCTTACTGTGACTATAATATTAATTATTATTTTTTGCTTTCCCACAGCAATCAAAACCATAAAGGCATCTATCAAGCAAATCGAGAGAGTCCAGCAAAAAGAAATTTTAAAAAATAAAGGGGGAAATGCCGCGTCCTCTTTTTCCTCCCCGGTTTGACACGGTTCCCTGGAAGGAAGGGCGGTGGCAAGGCCTTCAACGCCCCAAAAGAGGACGAGGCATAAAATGGTGTAATAGAAAAAAACTGGGATTAACGACACTAATTGTGTGTTTCTTGTTGCTGGTTGTGCTCCAAGCATTATATCAAAATGAATCAGAAAGCAAAAGAATTGGAAAAAATGATACAAATTACAAAACCTTATTAATGACTGTTTGGAAAAATTAAGTTGGGACGCCCCCATTAAACAAGTCATGCTGCAGATACAGCAGGCAGAAGTGCTTTTAGAACAAGTCACAGAAAAGTACCCCATAGAAAGTAAACACTTACAATTAAAAAACCCTGCATTGAGCCGTCCTAGAAATTTACTCCCCACCACGGCACCGGTCCATTGCTATAAAACAATAAAAAATCTAAGTAAACAATGTAACCTTTTAATCAAAACAAGCTAACCTTTAACCAGACTAAAATAGGTCTTGACATATTGCCTCACCTGTAGAATAATAGGAAAAGAAAGTCTAAACTCAGAAAACTGCAAACACAATGTCTGTGGTTTAAGCCAATATCTTGCTGCTATTAAAATCTTGTGTAAGTGTTCCTAAGAAAATCAAAACGTGTACTTTCGCTTTGCTTCCCTGAACCTGTAACTTTACCTAAAACGTAAGCCATGACACAACCATGATTCTGTGATACCTGTTTCCTTGCCAAGAATAAGGGTATAAAATCAGTTAAGCAAAAATAAATCTAAGCAACTCTTCTCAGAGAAAAATTCTCTAAGCTGTCTCTTGGTGTTCTTCTCGCGCCGACGACCCTCCACACCTTCAAGCCCGTTCCCTCTGCTGCGGCTGGACCGCGGCAAAAACCTTTATTTTTATTACAAAAGGAAAGTACATTATTATAAGAACTTTAAAGAATACAGAGCAACCAGAGGAAAGGATAAAATATAACTATAAATCTCATTCCTAGATATCACCTAAGATTTTGGCATTTCTATTTTAATAATTATTTACTATTAAAACATTACTGCAGCATTTCACTTAACTATATTTCTATTTTTTTTTTTTTTTTTTTTTTTAAGGAAAGACAGAGAGAAGGAAGGAAGGATAGAAGGAAGGAAGGAAGGAAGAAAGGGAAACATCTTTAAACATTTTCTTGTTTTATTGTATTCTGTTTCTCCGTTTTTGTTACATGGGCTGGGGCCGGGAATCGAACCGAGGTCCTCCGGCATAGCAGGCAAGCACTTTGCCCGCTGAGCCACCGCGGCCCGCCCTATTTCTATATTTTGAGTTTTTCTAAACATCCTTTTTAATGGCTGTGTAATATGCTCTTATATGCATGTAGTATTATTTTGATAAGTGCATTTTATTGAGTGTGTGTGTTGTTCCCAATGACTTGTATTATAAAAAATCATTTAATAAATATCTCTGTATACATGCAGCCATATTTCTTTCCTGATATCTCCCATTTATTTATTCCCTCCACAAATATGTCTTGATTCACTATTGTGTGAATTAGGCACTGTGCTTGGCACATGGAAAGTAGAATGTAGCCTCATGGAACTTACAGCGGAAGAAGTGCTATCCAATAGAACTTTCTGTGATGATGGAAATGTCTGCACTACCTACTGTAGTAGCCATTGTCACATGTGACTAGTGTGACTGAGGAACTGACTTTTTAATTTTATTTATTTTTAACTAACTCTAATTTGAATTTAAATAGCACAAATGGCAACTGGCTACTGTATTGGATACAGCAAATGTAGACTTTATTTGTACTCTCAAATCTGCTAGCTATCTTTACTGCTATGCACTTTTAGAGATTTTTTAAGATCTGTACTAAGATGTTCTTGCATATATTCTGGGAAGAGAAGAAACTTGTTTATGCTTTTGCAGTGATTTGACTTAAATTATGTATATATAAATATTTAAACTTGATATATTAGTAAGCTCGTTAACTAAGTAAACATGAAAACCTTAAAAACTTTGTGGGAGGTTGAAGTACGTACTACAATTTAGACATGTTCTTAATCTTAATCCATGTCCCTATGGATGTGAACTCATTGCAATTAAGACCTTGTGAAGATATTTTTGGTTCAGGCTTGGCAAACTGAATGAGTGTGCATCTTCACCTGGATTACTGGAGGTAATTTAAGAAGGTGCGAGGGAAAAGTTGAAAGTGAGTGGGAACTTGAAAGAGAAAAGAGAGGGCATCACCATATGATGGGAAAACCAGGGAACCCCAAGGATTGTTGGCAAGCCAGCACCAAAATGTATTGACCCCAGGAGGAATCAAGTTTCTAGATTCCAAAACTCTGAGATGGTAAATTCCCATTGTTAACTTCTGGGAAAGATGGCAAAGTAGGGAGTTCAGTATTCAGTCCTTCCATCAAAAGAAATATTAGCAGGCAGAAACTGTCTACTTTGAAACTCTGGAGGCCAAAAAGACACTGTACAGTATCCAGGGAAGGTTGGGAGGAAGAGGCTAATAAATTATGGTAAAGACAATAAATTGCTCTCTCTGCATGGTGGTTACAAGTGCCATCCTCACTCTTGTGGCAGCCCACCGTGGGGTCCAGTCTATGGTAGTGCACTGGTGACAGGAAGGGACATAAAAATCCTCTTACCCAAGATAAGAGATGAGCACAGCCAATTAGTGATCATGGCATTTGATTAGTATCTCAGATCACTGGGGACCTGGCTCTGAGGGCAGCCATTATTTTATTCCTCCATGGACAAGGGAAGCAGTGGAAATTTAAAGATATACCACTTCCTCAGGGCTGCTAGAGACAGTTAGTTGAAGGTCTACATTTGTTGGGCAGGCCAAGATAGCTCAGTGTTGGGGAACTATTTAAGAAGTTGTTGGTTTCCCTCCCAATCCACTCCCCAGAGAATTTTGGAGCCAGTCTGTGACCCCTTTGTGGGTCTGGCCCTGTTTTGGCTAGTAAAACTGACTTGGAAGAGTCCTCTCCAAAATGTTTCTGCTCCCAGATTTTGCTCTTCAGTAAAAAGCATCCTTACAAAGTTGTCATATGACCTGGCAATCTCACCACTTGGGATTTACTCAGAAGATCTGAAAACAGGGACATAGACATTTGCACACTGATGTTCATAGCAGCACTATTCACAATTGCCAAGAGATGGAAACAACCACCTCTGTTTCTTTATTGATCCTCTGTTTAGATGTTCTATCTCTTGAAAAGAATGGTATGTTGAAGTCCCAAACTATTATGGTGTACTTTGGGGCAACTTGATTAGAAACATAGATATTTATGATTGTTATTTTCTCTTGGTGAATTGTCCCTTTTATTAATATATACTGTCCCTCTATGTTTTATAGCATCTTTGCATTTAAATTCTATTTTGTCTGACATTATAATAGCTACCCCAGATTTTTTTGGTTGCTGTTTGTGTAATATCTCTCACCATACTTTCACACTCAACCTGTTTGTATCTTTAGGTCTAAAATGAGTCTCTTGTAAATAGCATGTAGTAGGTAATATTTTTAAATCCATTCTACCAATTTGTGTCTTTTGATTGGGAAAGTTAATCCATTAACGTTCGAAGTTATTATGATAAAAGCAGTACTTATATCAACCATCATATCCTTTAACTGCATTTTTTTCAGGTATATTTTCTCTCTCTCTCTCTCTCTTTTTGGCATGTACAGGCTCCAGGAATAGAACCCGGGTCTCCTGCATCATAGGTGAGAATCCTACCACTAAGCTATCCTTCCACCACTCTGTATTTTCTCTCTTTTAGCTACCCTTACTAATATTATTTATTTATGTACCTTCCTCCAAGCCTCTCTCTACTGTCTTTTCTTTTTAGCTGGCAGAATTCCCTTTAGTAGTTCTCATAGGGCCAGTCTCTTATTAAAAAATACTCACAGCTTCTGCTTATCTGTGAATATTTTAAACTCTCCCTTATTTATGAAGGAAAGCTTTGCTTATGTGGTAAAATGCTTTTCTTTTGCAGCTTTCAGAATTTTCTCCTCTACAGCATTTGACAGTCTGATTAATGTGGATCTATTGGGATTTATTCTGTTTGGAGCATCTTGGGCTTCATAGATTTGTTTATTTATGTCTTTTTTATAGTTGGGAAAATTTCAGCCATTATTTCTTTGAATATTCTTCTGGGGCCTTTTTCCTTCTCTTCTTCTGGGACACCCATGATGTGTTTGTTTATGCACATTGTGTTGTCAGTCATTTGCCTAAAACCCTGCTCAAATTTTTCCATTTCTTTCTCCTTCTGTTCTCTTCTCTGTTCAAATTTAGTTGCTTTGTCTTCTAGCTCCTGATTCTTTCTTCTGCCTTATCAAATCTGCTGCTGGTAACTCTGATATATTTTTAGTGTCAAGTACAGTGTCTTTTATTTCCATAATGTCTGTTATTTCTCTATGAGTTTTTTCAAATTCTTCTTTATGCTCTTCTAGTGTCTTTTTAATATCCTAAATATCCTTTATCTCTTTATACATATTTTTCTTCAATTGTTTGACTTCATTGAGGAAATTTGTTTGAACATCTTTGACTAGTTTTTCCAGATTCTGTATCTCTGAATTTTTTATTAGTTCTTTTAATGAGCCATTTCTTCATGAGTTTTAGTGTGCCTTGTGACTTTTTGTTAACATCTGCTTATCTGATTATCTTGATAGATTTATTCCAAAGGTCAGTTTCTCCCAAGAGTCCATGATTTATTTATTGGATTTATTTAAGTCCAGGAGTTATTGCCTGGTGTACTAGCCAGGGTTCTCAAAAGAACATATATCTTCAAAAAGATATCCAAAAGAAGATATCTGTAAATATGAGATTTATGAACATGTCTCACACAACAGTGGGAATGGAAGAGTTCAAAATCCATAGGGCAGACTATGAAGCTGGCAGCTTCAATGGAGGGTCTGGATGAATTCCACAGGAGAGACTCACTGGCAGAAGAAGCAGCAAGAGTCTCTCTTGTGTCTTAAAAGCCTTCAACTGATTGGATTACTTCATTGGTGGGAGAAATGCATTAGTAGACTGCAGATGTAATCAGCCACAGATGCAATCAATTGACTGATGATTTCATACACCTGCCTTCTAGTTTATTAACCAGTTACAAAATATCCTTGCAGCAATGGTCAGGCCAGTGCTTGCCTGACCGGACAATTGGGCATCAATGCTTGGGCAAGTCATAATGCCCAGAACCTAACCATCACAGTCCATCTCTTTTCAACTTGGCAGCTATACACATCACCTTGAACAGGCTTAATTTCCAAACAGAGCACAATAACAGACATGTTTCATTTAACAATACTCAATTGTTCTGCATACAACCAGAAATCTGCTACATCTCTCTAGAATAAGGTGCAAGTACTTAGGTAACATTCACTCTTAAACTTCATATCCTACAACTTAAATACTATAACATCAACAATCTAGCTTATATCATAGGATAAGAGATAAACAAGATGTTTGCTTATGTACATATACAAACATACTCATAACAAAACAGGGAGGAAATACTCATACAATCAAAGTCCTCCCTTCTGTAACTGGTCACATGGTTATAGTTCATATTTATCATTATGTTCTTCTACTATCCATTCCATTTTCCCTTTACACTCAGCAAGCAGTTCAGCTGGCCATGGTTCTTTCTCAGGTGGGCTAATCACACCTTCATTCCTGAAGTTTCTAGGCCATTGTAGTCTTGCGTGGATTAAGCTATTGCAGTTTCCCATTGACTTTAATCACAGCACATAGTGGTACTAAGAGATGCCCTAGGGAATTTCCTGTATTCCAGGAAAATTCTTTACCTCCATAGTGTAGTTGCAGTCTTGTTTCATCTTGACAGGCAGGATCAATCACCCCAGACAGAACAGTAATCCCCTTTTATGTCTGTTGATTCACTGGCATGAGAAGTTCAAAGTGGCCAGGTGTTGGTCTTACCTTCCAGTTCAATGGAGCCATTGTTGTGTCTCATGGTAGGATCATGCCTGCTTTTGAATTTAAGACCAGTAGACCAGCACAGCTTAAGGTTTCAGGGACAGGAAGCAAAAATTTTCATAGTGGATCACTAGGGGTGATAGTGAGGGTGCCACTCACATATCCACCCCTTGATTACTGGACCTGTGAATGCTGGCCATAGGGGAACAGCACCATAGAGTGGCTGCTGGTGCAGAACATGTACAGCCCCCTGCAGAGCATTGCCACAGCCCTGCAAGATATTATCACCTAGTTAACACCATAATTTTGTCTTTGACAGGGCATTTCCCTGTTCTGTTAACCCAGCTGCCTCTGGATGATGGGGAACATAAGACCAGAGAAATCTTTTTTTTGAGTATGTGCCTATTCCCACATTTCATTTGCTATGCAGTGGGTTCCTTGATCAGAAGGAATGTTGTGTGGAATACCATGATGGTGGGAAAGACATTCTGTAAGTTAATGGCTGGTAGTTTCTGCAGAAGCATTTCATTCAGGGAAGGCAAACCCATATCTGGAGTATGTATCTATTCCAGTTAGAACAAATTACTGCCCCTTACATGATGAAAGTGGTCTGTTCTAGTTTGCTACCTACCAGAACACAGTATATCAGAAATGGAATGGCTTTTAAAAAGGGGGATTTATTAATTTGAAAGTTTACAGTTTTAACGCTGTGAAAATGTCCCAATAAAAGCAAGACGATAGAAATGTCCTATCTACGGCATCCAGGGAAAGATAGCTTGGTTCCAGGAGGCTGATAATCAGGATTTTTCTTTCAACTAGAAAGGAACATGGAAAACATGACAATGTCTGTTAGGTTTCTCTCTGTTTCTTGTTTCAAGACGCTCTCCCAGGGGCGTTTTCCTTCTTCATCTCCAAAGGTTCCTGGTTGTGTGGGCTCGATGGCTCTCTCCTCCCATGGCTCTGTAGTTCTTTCCAAAATGTTTCTTCTTTAAAGGATCCAGTAAACTAATCAAAACCCACCTAGAATGGATGGAGTCACATCTCTGTCTAATGAAAGATTAATACTCACAACTGATTGAGTTATATCTCCATGGAGATAGTAAAAAAGTTTCTGCCCAATAATATTGAATGAGGATTAAGGGATATGGCTTTTCTGAAGTCCACAAATTCAAACCAGCACATGTTCAAGGTAATCAATCTGCCACCAGGTAGCAGGATGACCACCTTTGGGAATGGTGTTATATCGGGGACTGAGTGGGGGTCTCTGTTGCTGACAGATTGGGAACTCAGTAGTGACCATAGCCAAATTGGCCTTGTTGAATGGAACTCCATGTTGTTGAGGCCATGTATAACCTCCATCCCTACCACCATGTCAACTTTGTTCATGAGCCCATTGGGCAATGGAAAGGGTGGCTGAGGAAGGAGGATGACGTGTTTCCACAGGACAGGTCATCTTATCCATTTGATTATTAAATCCTTCCTCTGCTGAAGTGACCTTCTGGTGAGCATTCACATGGGACACAAATATCTTCCTGTTCTTTGCTCACTCAGAAATCTATCCATATACCTCTTCACCAATTTTCCAATCACACACCATCCAAATTCCTGACCATCCAGCCAAACCATTAGTAACAGCCCCTGAGTCAGTATACAAATCCACCTCTGGCCACTTCTCCTTCCAAGCAAAATGAACAACCAGGTACACCACTCAAAGTTTTGCCCACTGGAAAGATTTTCCCTTGCCACTGTCCTTTAAGGACATCCCAGACAGAGGTTGTAGTGCTACAGCTGTCCACTTCAGGGCAGTCCCTGCATATCATGCTGAACCATCTATAAACCAGGCCTGAGTTTTCTCTTTCTCAGTCAACTGACTGTAAGGAACTCCCTAAGAGGTCATAGCTTTTGTCTGAAAAAGAGAGGGCAATGTAGCATGAGTGGGGGCAATGAGCATTTGGGCCACTTCCACACGTAAATTAGTTGTGCCTTCAGTAAGTTACTGACCTGCTCAAGCAGTCTAATATACCATTTCCATTTTACGAAGGATTGCTGCTATGCATGCCCAACTCTGTGGTGTGGTGGGTGAGACAACAACCAGTTCATGATAGTCAACTCAGCTGTCACGGTAACTTGGTGGTCCATGTTTAAGTGTTCAGCCTCTACTAAGGCCCAGTAGCAGGCTCAAAGCCATTTCTCAAAAAGAGAGTAATTTTCTGCAATGAATGGTAAGAATTTGCTCCAAAATCCTAAGGGACTGCATTGTGGTTCTCCTGTAATGGCCTGCCAACAGCTACAGAGAGCATCCCTATCAGTCCCTGACATTTCCAGTAGCATTAGATTTGCTGGATCATATGGGCCAACTGGCAGAGGAGCTTACACAGCAGCCTGGAATTGTTGGAGAGCCTCTTTTTGTTCTGATCCCCACTAAAAATTAAAGCTTTTCTGGTCACTTGATAAATGGGCTGGAGTAGCATACCCAAATGAGGAAAGTTTTGTCTCCAAAGTCTAAAGAGGTCAACTAGGCATTGTGGCTCTTTATTGGTCATATGAATGGCCTGATGCAACAGCTTATCCTTCACCTTAGAAGGGATATCTTGACATGCCCCACACCACTGGACACAGAGAAATATCACTGAGGCAGAAGGACCCTTTAGTTTTGTTGGATTTACGTCACATCCCCTGACATGCAAGTACCTTACCAATAAGTCTAGAGTAGCTGCTACTTCTTCATCACTAGGTCCAATCAACATGATATTATCAACATAATGGATCAGTGTGATGTTTTGTGGGAGGGAAAAATGATCAACTTCCCTGTGGACAAGATTGTGACATGGGACTGGAGAGTTGATATACCCCTGAGGTAGGACAATGAGGGCATACTGCTGGCCTTTCCAGCTGAATGCAAACTGTTTCTGGTGGTTCTTACTGATGGCTATTGAAAAAACGACTATGCCAGATCAAGAAATGCATATCAGGTACCAGGGAATGAAAAGAAATAGAAATGCCTTTCAAGCCAATTACCTCAAGGCATTGTATTACAGTTTCATCTGGTGAAACATGATTAGTCACTTCAGGCAGAGGAGTGGGGGATGTTTCCCCAGGGGAGGTAGTTACATGGTTAGCAGGCACTGAACAATTAATCTTCTTAAGTACAGGTTAGATGGCAAACACCTCTGGGCAGACTGGAGTCTGGGAAGCTCTTTCCTCAGAGCAGTCCTTTACAGATCTATCTAGTAAAGGCTCGGCAGATTCCAGGGACTCTATCTCCCCATTGTCATCATTATGAAGCCATATATACCCATCCCACATTTCAGGAGTCCATTCTTTTCCAATCAAAGCCCTTATGTTAATAGCTGGCACCCTGCAAGGTTGACATTTTAGTTTATGTTGTAAATCTGCTACTTACACAATGAGGCTCTGTGTTTGGTTTTCAGAGATCTCAAGTCTGTAACCATAGAAAATAAGATTTTCTTTCAGGGGACACATGGGAACTTTTACATCATTCATATGGCACTCATGAATTTAAAGCATTCAGCTCATTCCTTACCCTCATCATGGTATCAAGCTTATCTAACAACAACCAGCCAACATCATTTTACCTCTTAATTCCACAACTTTCTGTAAAGATGTCTGAAAGACTCTCATCCAGAGCTTTGCTTCATATAAGCATATAATTAGCAAAATCCAATGGTGATGTTTTGCATATCTCTCTTGTCATCTCACCCCATAGACTGTCAGTGCCATCTTGATTATTGAAAATATAGTCATTAGTGTCTCTGAGTTAATCAAAGTAGAAAACCAATTGCTCACTAGATCCAATCAACATGTGATCAGTGTAATAGGCCATCATAATGTCTTGTGTTGGGAGAAATGATGAAGTTATCTGTCGACAGGATTGTCACATGGGACTGGAGAGTGATATACCCTGAGGCAGGACAGTGAAAGTATAAAGATGGCCTTGCCAGCTGAATGCAAACTGTTTCTTGGACCTTACTGATGGTTACTGAGAAAAAAGCATTTGTCAGATCAATACCAGGAACCAGGCATTGTGTTAATTTGCTGAAGCCATGACACCACATCTGGAACAGCACCTGCAATTGGAATCACCGCCTGGTTAAGTTTATGATAATTCACTGTCATCCTCCAAAACCCACCTCTTTTCTGCACAGGCCAAATTGGAAAGTTGAATGGGGATGTGGTGGGAGTCAACACCCCTGCATACTTCAAGTCTTCAAGATTTGCACCAATTTCTTCAATCCCTCATGGAATCTGATATTGCTTCTGTTTCACTATTTTGCTAGGTAGGTGCAGTTCTAGTGACTTCCACTTGGCCTTTCCTATCAAAGTAGCCTTCAATACATGACTCATAAAATCAACGTGGGGATTCTGCCAATGCTGAGTAAATTAATTCCAATTATGCATTCTGGAACTGGGGATATCATCACATAATGGATCCAGGGACCCACTTGACCCACTGTGAGATTGACCTGAGCTAAAACTTCACCAATCACCTGACATCCATATCTCCCTACCATGACTGGTGGACCAGAGTAATATTTTGGGTTTCCTGGAATTAGTGTCACTTCTGAGTCAGTGTCTAATAAGCTCTGAAACATTTGATTACTTCCTTTCCCTACTGTACAGTAACTGGTAAAAGGCAACAGGTCTCCTTGGTGAAAGTTGAGAGGAAGGGTAATATTGTAAATTTTGGGCCGTGTAAAAGGGTCCTTCCCCAAGGTACCCGGACCTCCCTTCATTCAAGGGGCTCTGGGTCTGTAAACTGTCCCAAGTCTGATTAAGGGGCTGTGACTCTCTGTTTTTATAATTCAAGTTAGACTCCTGTTCTATTGACCTAGAATTCTTCTGCTTATACAGATCAAGCAATAATTTAGTAGATTGCTCATCTATTTCATTTCTAGGTACCTTGTGTCTACTGCAACACCACAAGTCTCTGTGAGTCAGATTATTTTGACTGCTGCTTTGAGTCCACTCTCCATAAATGGTGGCCACACTCACCTTGTCTCTGGTTATTAACTGTCACCACATGTCTTCTGTCAACTTGGGGTCTGATCATCCCCATTGTGTCTAAGAGTTCCAGCCCAGAGACAGCAGTTCTTACAGTACTATTTGATCTGCAGAGAAGGGTGACTACAGAGCTTTTCAGGGATCATGGAGCTAGTCTCATGAATTTATTTCTCAAGGTTCTGGTGAAAGATGTGTCCTCTGGACATTCCTGCAGTGTATGATAAGTCTTCCATGATAAATTCACTCTAACATTTCAGTCTCTTTAAGCCTCCTGATTCCCTCATTTGCATTATATCAGAGAATTTCTGGCATTTTGACCTCAGGTAATGTTGGCCACCTTTTGACCCATGTTTCAGCCAAGCATTCAGACAAATTATTAATGTCCTTTCTAACCCCTTGATCTGCAACATTAAGTGCAGAATCTCTGCCTTGTGGGCCCATATCAATAAATTCAGCTTGATCCAACTTTGTATTCCTTCGACAATTATTACACACCTTTTATATCCATTCCCGCACATATTCCCCTGATTCCTGTCTATGCAGATTAGAAAACTTATGCAGTTCTTTTGGAGTATAGCATACTGCCTCATGGGTCATACTTTGTACCTCAACTTTCAGGTACCTCAACTTTCAGGTATTTTAGTTATAGAACTTGAAGAAAAGAGAGGTGATGGCAGTAGGTCATAATAAAAAAGGAAGTGTCTTTCAAGCCAATTACATCAAGGCATTCCATTGCATTTTCATTTGGTGAAACAGGATTAGTCACCTCAGACAGAAGAGTGAAGACTGTTTCCCCAGTGGAGGTAGTTACAGGGTTAACAGGCACTGAAGAGTTAATCTGGTTAGGTAGAGATTGGATGGCAGACTCCTCTGGGCAGACTGAGTCCGGGAAGCTCTGTCCTCAAGGCAGGCTGGGGGTTGGGAAGTTCTTTCTTTGGGCAGTCCATTGTAGGTCTATCTAGAAAAGAAGAAGAATCCAGGAATTCCATCTCCCCATTGTCATCATTATCAAGTCATATAACTTTATTTCACATTTCAGGATTCCATTGTTTTCTAATCAAAACCCTTACTTTAACAGCAGACAGCTTGCAAGTTTGAGATTTTAGCTTAAGTTGTAAATCTGTTACTCACACAGTGAGGCTCTGTGTTTGGTTTTCAGAGATCTGAAGTCTGCGACCCCAGGAAATAAGATTTTCTTTCAGGGCAAATATGGGAACTTTCACTTCACTCATATAGAACTTAAGGTGCAAATTGTTAGCCTTCAGTTAATCCCTTTCTTGCATTACTGCATCCAGTGCATCTAACAACAAACAGCCAACATCATTACACTGTTTATTTCCACGAAACTCCATAAAGATGTCAAAAACTCTCATCCATAGCCTTGCCTCATATAAACATACAATTAGCAGAAACTAATGGTGATATTTTGAGTATCTTTTTTGTCAACTCACCCCATGGACTGTCAGTGCCATCTTGATCATTGGAAACAGTCATTAGTGACTCTGAGTCTAATCAGAGTAGAAGAGTAATTGTAAAATCCCATTTTAAATATTCTGTTTCTCAATAACCACCCCCAGTAATAAATGTATTAGTCAGGGTTCTCACCCAACCACGGGAATGGAAGAATCCAAAATCCATAAGGCAGGTTGTAAGGCTGACAGCTCCAATGAAGGAACTGTATGAACTCCACAGATGAGGCTCACTGGCTGAAGAAGCAGTTTAAATTCTTTCTTCTTCCTAAAATCCTCAACTGATTGGATTATCTCTTTGGCCAGAAATATGCCTTAGTTGATCACAGATGTAATCAGTCACAGATACAACGAACTGACTGATAATTTAATATGCCAGCCTTCTGATTTATCAATGAGCCATGAAATATTCTTGCAGCAATGGTCAGACCAATGCTTGCCTGACCAAACAACTGGGCATCATCACTTGGCCGAGTTGATACCAGAACTTAACATCACACCTGTGTTCATATTAGGGCAGACTTTGATAGTTGGGTTTTCCATATTTCTCAACCACAACAGGACCAGATACCTATGCATGGGATGTAGACTGTCTTTGATGGGTCTGGGATAGGCTTGGTGAGGCTCTAAAAAGCCCTGTTTCTTTCTCCTGCACTTTCCAGCCCTCCCATGTCATGGGGCTAATTTGTCCTCAGAAGCTGTTTACCTCCTGGAACCCTGCAACCTCTGACTAGGTGGAGCTGAAACTATGGGGTTCCCATGCTCTTTCTTTGGTGGACAAAATATGACTCAACGTGGAGCTGTGCTCCTCACTGTACTTGGGGCAGAGGACTCTCACAAGTCCCCCAGTCTGCCGCCATGCCTAAGGCAAGATCACACCTCCCACTGCTATATCTCTAACAGGTAGAGGATGGTTATCTAGAGTCTCTGTCCAAGTTTTCTCAGACTTTCCTCCCTCACTGACCTGGGTCTCAAAATGTCCTCTCCTATCCCCCAAGTCCCAAAACAGTTGATTCAGATGGTTTATGTCTGGCTACTTGCTGTATTGGAGAAAGATTCTGTGGTCCCCCCCCCACCCCAAATCCTGTTTTTAAAGGCCCTTCATTGCTGTTCTTTTGTATTTTGCCTTCTCCAGGGACTTGAGTCTTACTGGTGGTCCTTGCTGGCTTGGGTCTCTATGTCTGATATAGATGAGGATTGGTTTCACGACTATGAGAGATTTTGTAGTCTGTGTTCCCAGTGGAAGATGGGAGGGATCCTGGCCTCTGCCTCTGGATACTTCCTGAGCTGCATGGAATTGAGTGAGGGGGAGAGCAGAGGACTAGTCAGTCTGGTACTAAGCTCTTCTACCTGATATTTTTGTTTTTCTTTGATTCAGCATTTGTGAGATAATTCTCCAGTCTTTGTCTTCCTCTGGAGTTCTGCACAAGTGGGATTTGTCTTTTTTTCACTGAATCTCTGTCAAGAGGTTTTCAGTGTCTTTTTTTCTTCACCATACTGGTGACTTAAGATGTTAAATTGTAACCCCATGGTAAATACAATAAAATAGATAAAAATATATGTCTAGATAGAAATTAGAAGACACTAAATATGGTACAAAACAAAGTAAATAAATATTAAAGTAGGTATTAATAGCAGTGATGTACAAAATGTATAATTCTTACAAGGGCAAAATAGCAGAATGAGGGGAAAAAAGTCCTGTGTTATCAATAGTGTCTTCAAATGTAAATGGATTAATCTCTCCAGTCAAAAGGCAGAAATTGGCAGAATAGGTAAAAGAGTATGACCCAACTCTATGCTGTTTGAAAGAGATTTACCTTAAATTCAATGATATGAGTAGGTTGAGGGTTAAAAGATGAGAAAAAAGCCCTATGCAAGTAGAAACCAAAAAAGAGCAGGAGTGGCTATACTATTAATGGATAAAATAGACTCTAAGTAAAAAAAAAGGTACAAAGGATAAAAACAATCATTTTATGCTGATAAAGGGTGCAATTCAACAGGAAGACATAACAATTGAAAAAATATATGCACCAAACTGTAGAGAGCCAAAATATAGGAAGCAAATACTGACAGATTTGAGGGGAAAAATTGAAGGTTTTGTATTAATAGCAGGAAATTTTAACATACTACTCTCAATTATGGGTATAACATCTAGTCAGAAGATTGATAAGGAAGTACAGGATTTGAATGACACACTCAACCAAGTAGATCTAGCAGATGTGTAGAACACCTCACTCAACAAAAACAGCATACACATTCTTCTCGAGGGCACATGAATAATTCTGAAGGATAGACCATATGTTGCATTACAAAACAAGTCTCAAAAAATTAAAAAATAAGTGTATACAGCAAAGACTTGAAAGTAGGGAATTTAACAGATATTTGCACATCAATGTTCATAGTGGTATTATTCACAATTATGAAAGATGGAAGCAACAGAAATGTCCATGAACCAATGAATGGATAAATAAAATGTGGTATATACATATAATGAAATATTATTCAGCCATAACAAAGAATGAAGTCCTGATATGTGCTACAACATGGATAAACCTTGAACACATCATGTTGAGTGAAATAAGGCAGACATAAAAGGGAAAATATTGTATGAACTCACTGGTTGAAACAATTAGGATAAGAAAATGAATAAAGTCAGAAGCTAGAATATGGATTACTAGGAGACAGGATGGGAATAAGGAATTGGAAGTTAAGGCTTAAAATGAATGAGTTCCTATTTGTAATGATGGAGAGTTTTTGATAATGGATGGTGGTGATGGTGGCACAACATCATAAACACAATTAACAGCCCTGAAATTAATATCTGAATATGATTAAATTGTATATATGGTAACAGGAGAAAAATGTAACAAATAATCCATAGAACTATACTACACAAACAGTGAACCCTAAGTTAACCATGGATTTTAATTAATAGTATAACTAGAAACATGTGTTATCATCAGTTGTAACAAATGTTGCACAGCAATGCAAGGTATTGGGTAGGTGGGGTGGCATATGAGAATCCTGTAGTTTATGAAGATTTTTACATAAATCCACAGGTTCTCTAATAAAGAAAAAATAATTCCCATTGTCTAAGTCACTCTATTGTGTTGCATTTGTCATAGAAGCCTGAGAAACTAAGATTATTTTTAGCACCTGAAAGTGGAGTGTTTCTATGACAAATACCTAAAACCTGGAAATAGCTTTGGAATTGGGTAATGGGTGGATGTTGAAAGATGTTTGGGTACTAGATAACAAAAAACTTCGATTGATTTCAAGAGACTGTTGGTAGAAATATGAACATTAAAGGTACTTCTGGTGAGGCCTTAGATGTATTATTGGACACTGGAGGAAAGGTGATCCTTATTATAAAGTGGCAGAAATCTTGCTAAAATTGTGTTCTAATGTTAGATGGAAGTCAGAACTTTCAAGTGTTGAATTTGGATATTTAGCTGAGGTGATTTCTAAGTTAAATATAGAAGGTATAGCCTAGTTTCTCCTTTTGGCTTATAATAAAATGTGAGAGGAAGGTGATAAACTGAAAACTGAACTCTTATATGCAAAGAAACCAACAACTGATTGTTTTGAAAATTCTCAGCCAATCCAGACAGTGGGCTCTGAGATGAGGGTCAGAATTGGCTTTATCAGGGCCTTTCCTGAGCTCCCATGATGTGAATTCAGCACCTTGTAAGAGTACGGTTAACCAACCTTTGCTAAAGATGATATGGATGAACATGGATTCAGTTAGCCATCTAGAAGAAATCAGAATTTAAAATGTATCTGTCTCATAAGGGTATATGTAAAATCCTTTGTCTCATGGCATGGATCCCCTTGAACAACATGCAAAGCCAACATGGTTTTTGAGAATTCTACATGAATAGAAACAATGCCAACCAAGACATAAAGCGACAGAAATGGGACAAATGGAAGGGAAAAATGGCTTCCAATAACAGAACCATAGAAAATCGGTCTGGATCAAAGTAACCTCTTTTGGCTAAGAGAGAGGGGTTCCCATCATGCCTTTGGAGGTAATGGGCTGGCTGACCCTTATTCAAGGAGAGTTTTGCTGCCATGTCAATGATTGGAGGGAATGGGTCCTACACTCCAGCATTCTGAGAGATAATGGTCACTGCTTAAGTGCTTGGAAAGTATGGGGCTGCCATTTTAGCAAGCTCAGAGAACTAAGCATCAATCCACAGTTCATTGTTGGACATTGAAATCTGATGGTGTTTGTCATGCCAGGTTTCAGACTTACTTGGGACTCATGACTCTGTTTTATTTCTAATTTCTCCCTTAGGGAATGGGAATGTTTATTCTATGCCTGTCCCACCATTATATTTTGGAAGTAGATAATTTGTGTCCTAGGTTTTACAAGTTCACAAAGAGAGAGAAATTTTGCTCCAGTATGGGCCATACCCATACTGGATTTTGATTTTAATGAGAATTTGGACTTACACTTGTTACTGAAATGACTGAAAAGAAGTTGTGATGGAATTAACGTGCTTTGCATGTGGGATGAACTGAGGTAGGTTAATTTACGTACCTTAGTTTAGACATGTTGAAGTTATACATAAGGTAAGGGTGGAAGGCCCAAATGAATTCTGTGGTGTTGTGTTGGAATCAGAGGTATCAATACAAACTAACTGTTTTCAATCTATATAAATTAAGATAATATATATATAGAGAGAGATATTAGAGAACTGGAGAGTCGATATGTTACTTTAAAACTTAGCTCTTTCTACTGAGAGGCACAGAAGAAGTGACTCCAGTAACAGTGAGTACACCAGTGCATAGATCTTTGTCTATAAACACTATTTCTCAGTAAAATGCACCTTGGTTCCTTAGAGAAATGGTTGAGTCCAAGACTGGGACATTATATGGTTCCAGAAAGTAAGAAAATGCTCATGGAAAGATGGTAGCTTACTTAAAGAATACATGAGCCAAACTGAAGTATCCCCCTAATGGCCAAAACTGGAACAAAATAAATAATTGTATTGGATTTTATCCCCGACAATAAAGTAAAATATAATTGATTCCTTACTGATATAAATACGTTATTTAATAAAAAATACATAAAGGAGAAGAAAGCTCTTCCTCACAGTAGAATTCCAGTTAACAAATGAAAATGTAGATAGAATATGGAAATAGGCAATCACCATTAGGCAAAAAAATGCTGTAATAAGCATTGTAGACACAATCTCCTATGGATTGTAAAGTTAGAGGGGCAGATATTGAACAGAAACAGGATTTTCATAGTTTCAAAGTTTGTCCCCAAGATAATTTTCAACTGCAAAAGGAAAGAAAGCAAATTTACAGTAAAGAAACTTGGTTTATACTAATTTAATTAAGTGATCAAAGTGAGCATCACTAATAATAAGATATCTATTGATATTGTGAATCCTTTGGTAAGATGTATCCTGGAGGTTTGAAACATTATTTTTGAGGTATTCTTGTTAACAAAGTGTGAAACTTTCATTTCAATTTTAGAAAACATTGGCAAACCCAAATTGAGGGACATTTTACAAACTGATTACTACTCTTCAAAAGTTTCTAGGTCATGAAAGAAAAAGAAACACTAAGGAGTCATGACAGATTGGAGGAGACTAAAGAGAAATGACAACTAAATGTCACATGGGATACTGAACAGAAAAAGTACAGGATTCTGGAACAGGAAAAGTATATTAGTGGGAATACTGGTGAATTTAAAAAAGGTCTAGAAATCAATTAATGTTATATTGTACTAATGTCAATTTTCTGTTCTTGATACTTTTGCTTTGATTATGAAAGATGTTAGCATTAGGAGAAATGAGTGAAGGACATTGCTTTGGTTCACTAAAGCTATTAGAATGCAATATATCAGAAATGAAACAGCTTTTTAAAACAAAATTTATTAAGTTGCAAGTTTACAGTTCTAAGACTATAAAAATTAAGGCATCCAGAGAAAGATACCTTGACTCAAGAAAGGCTGATGATGTTCCAAGTGTCTTTGTCAGCTAGGAAGGCAAATGGAAAAGTCTGCTAGCTTTCTCTCTTGACTTCTAGTTTCAAAAGGCTTCCCTGGGGGTATTTTCCTTCTTCATCTCCAACGTTCTCCTGTCTGTGTCAGTTCTGTTGACTTTGTGGCTTCTGAAGCTTTTCCCAAAATGGTTCCCTCTTGAAGGACTCCAGTAAGCAACCCCACCTTGAATGCATAGAGATACATCTCCATGGAAACCACCTAATCCAAAGGCCCCACCCACAACTGTTTCCACATCTCCATGGAAACAGCTTAATCAAAAAGATCACACCCAGCAATATTGAATGAGGATTAAAGAACATGGCTTTTCTGGGGTACATAACAGTTTCAAACTGACACAGATATAATGCTACTCTTTTACTAATTTTACCACTTTCCTTTAAGTTTAAATTAATCCAACATAAAAAGTATAAAAGTATTATCAAAATTTATTGAATCTTTTGGAAATAATCAAGAAAATGAAAAACCTACAGAATGGAGAAAATGGTTACAAACCATATATTGGATAAGGGCTTAATATCTAGAATATATAAAGAACATTCACATTCAACAACAAATAAATGAACACAATAAAAAAAATGGGCAAGGAGTTTGAATAGATGTTTCTCCAAAGAAGATATATAATTGGCCAATAAGAATATGAAAAGATGCTCAACATCATTAGCCACTAAGGAAATGCAAATTAAAACCACAATGAGATATCATTTTACACCCACAAGGGTGGATATTAAAAAATGGAAAATAACAAGTGTTGGAGATGGTACACAGAAATTGGAACTCTAGTGCATTGCAATAGGAATGTAAAATGGTATAGATACTGTGGAAAGCAATGTGGTGGTTCTTCAAAAAGTTATATACAGAGTTACTACATGACTCAGAAATTCTGTTTCTAGGTATGTACCTAAAGAATGTGAAAACAGGATCACAACAGATACTTGTGGACCAATGTTTAATGAACATTACTCGCAATAGCCAAAGCATGGAAACAATTCATGCTTATCAACAAATGAATGGATAAACATAATGTGATACATGAACATAGTGAAATATTATTTGGCCATAAGAAAAAAAATGAAGTTTTGAGACCTACTGCAATGTGGAATAACCTTGAAAATATTATGGTCAGTGAAATAAGCAAGGAACATAGGGACAGATATTGTATGATAGCACTTATAAGAGATGACTGGAAATAGAAAGTAGATTAAAGGTTTCTGGGGGATGGGAGGAGGTAGAAAGGAGAAGTATGTGTTTAAAAAAAGTTTGGTGTTCATATCTGATTGAATTATGTAACCCAATTTAGACATGTTCTTGGTCTTGGTCTGAATTCTGGTAGGTGTAGAACCATTGTATATAAGATCTATTCATGCTGTTACTTCAGTTAAGGTGTTGTCCAACTGAATCATGTTGGGTCTTAATCCAGACTACTAGAGTCATATATAAACAGAATGAAAGTCAGGTGAAGAGAAATCCATGGGGAACAACCAAAAGGTAGAAGTCAGAGGGGCAGAAGAGAAAGCAGAAGACACCACCATGTATATTGTTATATGATGGAAAAGTCAAGGAACCTCCAAAATTACTGGCCAGCCAGAATATTCCAAACCCTGGAATGGAACAAGCCTTCTACCCTCTGAAACCATGAACCAGAAAATTTCTGTTGTTAAGCCAACCCATTGTATGGATGGCATTTGTTTTAGCAGCCAGAAAAGTAAATCAATTTTAATACAAAAGAGGAGGAGTGGGGGAAGGGGGGTGAGAAGGAAAAGGAGGTAGACTGGGAAGGGAAAGGAGAAAGGGAGGGAGAGGGGAGGAGAAATATTATGGAAAAAATAAGTGCACTCAGGATGGTCCCTCGGCATTACCAAAGCATGAGGAAGGTGAACAGGATGTCAGTAGTGAGAAAGTGTTTGTAGGAGTAATTCTGATGTTTGAGCAATTCTTAGTCATGAAATTCCCTATATTTTGCTTTTCAAATAATTTTGCATGTATTTGTATCAATGGGGTATGATATTAACTCAAAAGCTAATTTTTAATATGACTGAGCAAAGAAACCAACCTTGTTATTTCAGTTCTTTGGTAAAATTAGGTCAGAGTGTTGGGCCAGGAAACATTCATGATCTACACCAGGTCCAGTATTTTTTGGAATTAATGTCCATAAGAATTACACTAAAGAAATAATGAAAATACACAAAAATGAGATTACAAATTATTATGATAAAAATTTATTGAGTCTATTCCACTGCTTTCGTACTTGATTAGGAATTAGTTTTGTTATCTGGGGTAAGAGATGTTGAGATACATGTTTAAGAATATGTTTAAACTAGTTTGGTTTACCTTAGATATATAGTAGCTTTCTGGTTCTGAGTGACTGGTACTTGTTCATGTTATCTCAAGATAAAGTTGTTTTCTTACTAGAATATGACTGAATTTGTGTTTAATTGCATAGCAAGTCCTATTGGGCACCACCTACCTTCTTGGATTCTGTCATAGACCACCCTACCTCTGATGGCAATTCCGCTCTCTTTGTTTATGATCCCTATGAATTTGGCTTTATCTCTATTTCTTTAAGCCTTCTGAGACTTTCAATTCCAGGACCCCACTGGTTCATTTTCTTATCATTTCTTAGTTCAAATCCAGAGAGAAATAGATTGATCCTGGAAATTCTTTTTTTAAATTGAACCAGACCTCATCAAATCATAAATGAGCTTAATGGATTCACTACCTTTGGATTAGATACCTAGCCCATATTCAATCAGTTCTGGTCTTATCAGGGGTATGGCTGCATAGTATAAAGTCTGGCCACCTGATGATTGCATTCAACCCAGACAGTAGATTAACCAATTTACCATAATAGTGGAAGGATTTGTATTTAACCTGTATAGAGTAGCAAAGCCTGAGAATTTATTCTTACTAATATACCACTATGGAAAATAGCTATCCTTCTTTACAATGTTAATGATTAATTTCCACATCTTCATAGTGCTTTATGTCTAAAATTGTGTTCATATATGGCACTTTATTTGTGGTTCATATTAAAATGAAGTAAAGAAATGGAAAATTGATATATTTTACATGTTGGATATATGTAATATGGGACTATGTTAAATATTTTGGAAATTACATGACATTTCTGCTCATTTAACAGCTCTTTTTAATTCTTTATTTGGCTTTGAAAATGACCACCAGCTTGTCCTAATTAATTAATTATTACTGATCAGTGTAACTTTCCATAGCACAGAGTCATAGTTGATATGATATTACTAAAGATCCTTGCAATAAATTCCTCTTAGAATTAATCAAGGGGAAAAAAAGTTTTTCTTTTGTTAAAATGGGATAGTTTCTTTTGTTGGAAATTAAAAGTACACTATCATTTTGTCTTTTTATAATAGCCATAAGAAAGTACAGAGCAAGACTTAATTTTAAAATGTAATGGCTTTATCGACATATATGAATAATAATCATCTCCCATTCATGAAACAAATTGTCGTGTGACAATCATGGGTTAGACATTATGTAGGCTCCTTATTATTTAGCTGTAGTTTATATATGTTTATCTAGCAGTGTATTTCTATTTGCCTAATTGTACATTTTAATTTTCATGCAAGTCACTCAAATCACTTTCTAAAGTAGCTAATCAGTCAACTAACACTTGTAGAGCATATATTGTATACTAAAAGCTACATCAGTGAAAAGCTAATAGGAGTTTCTGCCCTGAATGAGCTTACATCCTAGTAGGGAGAGGTAGAAAAAAGACAATAGGAAAGCATTAGTAATAAAATAAGGTGTAATCTCCATGCTGTGATTCTAGTCTTACACTTCTCTGTCTCACAGTGCCAAGCACAGTACTGAAAATAATGAAAACTTTCTAAACTGAGCACAGTAAAGTGCAAAAGAAATTGCTTTAATCTTTTTTGCCTTGATTATGGGGAAAATCTTGAGGAAAAACTGATGATACAAGGGGCAGAGTTGTATTGCTAGGTTAGACAGAATTTCAAGTAAGTAATTAAGTATATTGAGGACATAAAAGAAAAGGGACACATTATTGATGGTATCATTCTAATAAAACAAAAATTTTGAATGCTTTTCTATTTTTTGCAACTTACCCCTCTGTGTAACTGAATGCACAATAAATCTTCATTGAATTAATGAAGAGGAGAAATTGCTACCAAAGCATCATAGGAAAATGGGATGCTCACCCTAGATAAATCTAGATAAAAACTGAATATTAATCAAATAAGGATATACATGGTTTTTGCTTGCGTGAAAGTATTTTATGAATAGTATAAGCTTGCATGCGAAGTACAGATGTACAAAAAGCATCGGGGCTTCTTTCACCCAGCTATAGTCAGTTAACTCAGGACCTTGCATAGAACACAAACTCATTAGATTTGGTTGTATTGATTTAAAAAAAAATAAATTAAAGGTCAATCTAAGCATTTTTTATAACAATGAAAAGCTTAAAAATAGGTTATGTGAGCTACTTAGCAATTAAAATGAGAAGGCTTTGATTAGTTTTAAGTGTTAGCCAGTTTTGAAATACCAACCTTCAAAGCTGCATAAACAGTGGAGTAGCATACTTCTGTCACTACTTGGGTCTGGCAGCTTGCCTTAAAAGGCTGAATGTTGTTTACTTAGCAGTCAACAGCCAGCTAAATTACAGGTACCACTACCCACCCACCACCACCCCAAAAATAAACCTGCAGGAAAATTCATCAGTGCTAAAAATCAGCTGGAAATCTTTCAGTGCAAGAACTTGTATTGTTAGTGACTAGACATTGAAATACAGAAAGAGCTGAAGCACTGATTTCTACCAATTCCCAGGCAGAGTTACTGCCTCTGACACTTTCTTCTAGGAGACAAAGTAGAAGACCCCCACCTATGCTGGAATGGAGGTAGCTGGACTTGGCATCTCATGTCCTCCTTCATTGTTGAAAACCTGTCAACCTCTAGCAGTTCAGTGGACTCACTTTTCCTCTTGCTTTTTATCTCTATTATAGATGTTTCTGAAGAAGCTGATGATAAGCCTCTTCGAGAAATGCTTCTCTCTTGGTTTTCCTCCTACCTCCAATTGACCTCTTCACTTTGGTCTTTTTGCTGACTCTTTCTCATCTCCCTGGCCTCTACATTTTGGGGTTACTCAGGGCTTATATTAGTTTTCTATTACTGTGTGGCAAATTATCACAAGCAGTGACTTAAACGATATACATTGATTATTTCCTAATCCCCAGTTCAAATTCCATTGTATCATACTTGACTCTTCCCATTCTCTCATCTCATTATCAAAGGTCTGAGCCCAGCTTGACTGGTCCTCTTCAAGGAAGCAATCATGCCAATGGGACAAAGGAGAGTCTCATATGAATGCTTTAATAGAGAAAGACTAGTTTCCAGATTACTCATGTTGGCAGAATTCATTTCCTTGAAGCTATGGGAGTGAGGCTATCATTTTTTTCTTTTGGGGTGGGTTCTGGTAGCATATGTTGGCTGGAGGTTGTCCTTAGTCCATTGCTAAGTGACTTCCCAGCATAACTGCTTGTTTAACAAAAGCCAGTCAATGTAGAAGAAACTCTACAAGGTCGGCACTGCAATATAATATAATGTAATCATGCAATCATACTGTTTGTTTGAAAATACTACAAACCCCAGAAAAGCCATGTTTTAATACTGATCCTCTCTTGTAAGTGCAGCCATTTCTTTTAATCCTGATTCAATATTTTATATCCAATTAAAGGTTGGAAACTTTTGATAATATTATCTCCATGGAGATGTGTGGCACACCCAACTATGGTTGTGAACTTCTGATTAGATGAAGATGTGACTCCATCCATTCCAGGTGAGTCTTGATTAATTTAGTGGAATCCATTAAAAAAGGAAACATTTTGGAGAGAGAAACAACAGAGCTGACAGAAACTTCAGAGCAGAGTTGACACTGATGCCGGATAAACACATGGATATTTGGAGATGCTTGGAGCCCAGAAGACATTGCCATGATATGTTAAGCAAACCAGAACTTGAAGAGAGCCAAGGGAAGCCAAGAGATGAAAGCCAGCCCTGGAGGGGCAAAGTGAGGAACCTCACAGTAACAGAGACTGAAAGCAATGGAGCTCAGGAGCAAGGGAACAATAGATGCCAGCCATGTGACTACCCAGCTGACAGAGGGGTTCCTGACCCATCAGTCTTTCACGAGTGAAGGTAACCTCTTGCTGATGTCTTTAATATGGACAGTTTCATTTCCTGTAAACTTGTAACTTATTAAATTTCCTCTTTTAAAAGCTGTCCCAGTTCTGGTATATCACATTCCTGCAACTGGCAAACTAACACACACACCAGTGTAATTTCATACATCCTGTCACCCTATTCTATGGTATTTTTTTGACTAGAAGCAAGTTATAGGTTCCACCCACACTCCATAAATAGTTCTCAGAACTCTGCTTCTTTATCTCCACTCACTTCCTCATATGTCTCATGACTTTAATATCCATGAGTGGACATCCCCCAGTTTTATTCCTGCAGCTTAAACTTCTCACTGCACTCTACACTGATGAACTCTACACTGATAAAGCTGATGACTTATTTGATATTGCGCCTCTTGGTTATGTCTAATGGGCATCTCAAAAGTAGCATATTCAAAGTAAAAATATTCATTTTCTTTTACAAACCTTCTTTCCCTGCATTCTTCCCCATCTCATTAAACTCCATCCTTTCAGGTGCTCAAATCAAATACCTTTGTATTAACTTGATTCTTCCCAGTCTCTCATACCCAACATCTAAGTTATTAGAAAATCTTGTCTGATCATTTTTCAAAATATATTAACTTTAACCATTTCTCTCCACCATGTCCAAATCCTCTATATTTTATTCTCAATAAAAGCTACATACCCTTTGTTACTTTTCTGACCTCTTCTATGATTTTCTCCTTTGTTCATCCCATTCCAGGATATTGACTCTTACTTGCTATTATTCCTTGAAAAATCTAGGCACCCTTTCAAAAACCTGGCTGATTGAAATCTGGGAGGGAAGAACAGAAATACTTTTCCCTCCCAGATTACTGCATAGCTGGCTCCCTGACCCTCTTCAAGGCTTTCCTTAAATGAAACATTATTGATGAAGTGAACCTGCCCATTTTTTATGTGGCTACAATCTGTTTCTTGTCTTCCTGTATTCCAGAACTCTCTTATTCTGCTCTACTTTTCTTTTTTTTTCCCCATAGTACTTTTTCATCTTGCAACATTCTAAACTTAAGCTCATTGTTACTGTTTAATGTCCCCGTTACCTACTAGAATTTGATTTTCATGAAGTCAGGGATCTTTGTTTAATCATTGCTGTATCCCAAGCCCCTAAGAACATTCCTGGAAGATAAATAGGGGTTCATTAGATATTTGTGAATGAATGAATGAATAGAGTTAATCTTGTTCATAGCTTGGTTTCTTAAGTGCCTTCAGTTAATCCTGGAATCCTAAATGATGGTGTAATCATTTTTTCTCAAACTTTTTGAAATTTGGTATTTCTTGATTAATAATATTGTCTTCAGCTGGCACTGGGGCCTTATTAGAACTATGGGTCACTTGGTGGCACTTTGGCGACCATTCCTTTACTGGCAGGGGTAAGCTATCTCTGTTTCCTAGCAAGTGGGTCAGTCAAAGTCTGCTTCTAATGGAGGGGAATGCCTAGACTCCTAATACCATAGCTCTCCAATTGCTATGAGAGGAGACTGCAGTTTTACTCTATGCCAGATTGGTCCATATCATATGTTCCCTCTTGCTGAACAGAGCCAAATTTGCCTTGGTGAAACACTTAGCAGTTATTTTCACATCACAGATCAAGAAGGAGTAAAGCAGGCAAGAGTAGTTACTCTACTATCTCACAGTGTATGTTTCCTGCAGGATTTTCTCATCTGTGGCCTTTCCTCTTTTTCTATATTCCTGTTTTCTTTCCTGACCCCCCACATCCTTGAAAACTATGTTAAAATCTGCTATTTAGCTAGCACTTTCTACCATTCATATATACTTTAGTCTGCTAGTAGTAAATAAGTGTATAATTTTCTCCAGTGCCTTTTCATTTTAAATCCTGCTCTTGTAGTATAAAGATTTGTTCCTATTAATGGGATTTGAGGCATTGGTATGCTGGTGGATTTGATTTACAGCAAAAACAATAGAGAGGTCTATTTCTGTTTCCCTGAACTCACACCAAAGAGGTAGCTGACTACTCTCCTCATACATATGCATTAGGTGGGCAGTGGTCAGGTGTTGGAGCTTGGGGACAGGTGGTCAGTTACTAAAGGAATTAGCCAATAGAAGAAAAAGGGGTTTGGTCACTCTTTGAAAAAAAAGATGACAAACTCCTTTCCTACCAGTATAGGATTGAAGGTAGGTATGCTCTCTTCCTTTTCCCACATTCTCTTTCATTAACCTTTGAGTAGTTTCTTTCTTTTTTTTTTTTACAATTGTCATGTGAATTTCTTTTAACTTTTTTATTTCTGATACATAACCACATACAAACAGAAATATTCTTGCCATATGATCTTTCCATTCTTGTTATATAATCAATAACCAACAATATCATCACATAGTTATATATTCATTATGATCATTTCTTAGAACATCTGCATCAATTTAGAAAAAGAGATAAAAAGAAAACAGAAAAAAATTCATACATACCATACCCCTTACCCCTCCCTTTCAGATCACTAAGATTTCAATCTATTAAATTTATTTTAATACTTGTTCCCCCTATTATTTATTTATTTTTAATCCATATGTTTTACTCGTCCGTCAACAAGGTAGATAAAAGGAACATCAGATACAAGGTTTTCACAATCACACTGTCACATTGCAAAAGCTCTATCATTATACAATCATCTTCAAGAAACATGGCTACTGGAGCACAGCTCTACGTTTTCAGGCAGTTCCCTCCAGTCTCTCCATTACACCTTAACTAAACAGGTCATATCTATTTAATGCATAAGAATACCATCTCGGATAACCTCTCAAATCTGTTTGGAATCTCTCAGCCATTGACACTTTATTTTGTCTCATTTCTCTCCTCCCCCTTTTGGTTGAGAAGATTTTCTTAATCCCTTGATGCTGACTTCCTGCTTGTTCTAGGATTTCTGTCCCATGTTGCCAGGAAGTCATGTCCCATGTAGAGAGGGGGAGAACAGTGAGTTTGCTTGTCATGTTGGCTGAGAGAGAGAGGCCACATCTGAGCAACAGAAGTTCTCTGGGGATGACTCTTAGGCCTAATTTTAAGTAGGCTTAGCTATCCATTGTGGGGTTAAGTTTCATATGAACAAACTCCAAGATTGGAAGTTCACTCTATTGCTTTCGTTGTCCCCACTGCTTGTGAGAATATTAAGAATTCTCCATTTGGGGAAGTTGAATTTTCCCACTTTCTCCCATTCCCCTAAGGGGACTTTGTAAATATTTTTAAATTCACTGTTCAAATCAATCTAGGATTTATCAGGGAATCACTGTGGGCAAACCTACAAAATCTCATGCCCTACTGAAGGTTCCAAGTACTCTGGTATTCGATTAAGCTGTTCACATAAATTATATTAGGAAATGCACTAGTCAAAATATAAATTTTGTACTAAATAAACATTTTTTCCTTTAGTCTCACACATAAGTTAAAGTTTTAAAATATTAATTACCATCTATTTTCAATACCCTGCATTATTGACATTCCTTTGTTCTTCCTCATGAAGAAACAGTTTTAAATTTGCACATTTAGTCACTATCATTATACACTCTAGGCGTTCCTAGATTATATCATCTCAGTTTTCATTGTCTATCTTTCCTTCTGATTTCATTTGTGTCCCCAGGCCTCCTCCCTCTATCATTCTCACATTCAGCTTCATTCAGTGTTCTAACTGAATGTAATTACTGTATTACAGCTAGGTAGTATTGTGCTATCCATTTCTGAATTTTTACAATCAGTCCTGTTGCACAGTCTGAATCCCTTCAGCTCCAATTACCCAATATCTGGCCTATTTCTATCTCCTGATGACATCTGTTCTTAACTGAAATTGTCCAAGTTCATTCATTAATGTTAGTTCATATCAGGGAGACCATACAGTATTTGTCTTTTATTTCTGGATAATCTCACTCAGCATAATGTCTTTAAGGTCCATCCATGTTGTCGCATGTTTCATAACTTTATTCTGTCTTATATTTGCATAATAGTCCATTGTATGTATATACCACAGCTTAGCCACTCGTCTGTTGATGGACATTTGGGCTATTTCCATCTCTTGGCAATTGTAAATGATGCTGCTATAAACATTGGTGTGCAAGTGTCCGTTTGTGTCTTTGTCATTGTGTCCTCTGAGTAGATACCTAGCAATTGCCGGGTCTATCTATCTATCTAGTAGGTATCTATCTAGTAGATACCTAGATATTGCCAGGTCTTATGGCAATTCTATACTTAGTTTCCTAAGGAACCGCCAAACTGCCTTCCACAGCAGTTGTATCATTTGATATTCCCACCTACAGTGGATAAGTGTGTGTCTTTCTGCACATCCTCTCCAGCACTTGCTGTTTTCTGTTTTATTGATAATGGCCTTTCTGCTGGGTGTGAGATGATATCTCATTGTGGTTTTGATTTGCATTCCCTTAATAGCCAGTGATGGTGAGCATCTTTTCATGTGCCTTTTGGCCATTTGTATTTCCTCTTTTAAGAAGTCTCTGTCCAAGGTTTTGCCCATTTTGTAATTGGGTTGTCTGTCTTTTTGTTGTTGAGCTGAACAATCTCTTTATACATTCTGGATACTAGACCTTTACCTTATTTCCAAATATTGTCTCCCATCGTGTAAGCTGTCTTTTTACTTTCTTGACGAAGTTATCTGATGCACAAAAGTGTTTAATTTTGAGGAGTTCCCACTTATTTCTTTCTTCAATGCTCATGCTTTGAGTGTAAGATCTGGGAAACCACCTTCTATTATAAGATTTATAAGATATTTCCCTACATTTTCTTCTAACAGTTTTAGATCTAATGTTTAGGTCTTTGATCCATTATGAGTTAATTTTTGTATAGGGTATGAGATATGGAACCCCTTTCCTTCTTTTGCATGTGGCTATCCAGTTCTTTAGACACTATTTATTGAAGAGACTGTTCTGTCCCAGGTGAGTTGGCTTGACTGCCTTATCAAAGATCAATTGTCCACAGATGAGAGGGTCTATATCTGAACACTCTATTCTATTCCATTGGTCAGAATATCTGTCGTTATGCCAGTACCATGCTGTTTTGACCATTGTAGCTTCATAATATGCCTTAAAGTCAGGTAGCATGAGACCTCCAATTTCATTTTTCTTTCTCAAGATACTTTTAGCTATTTGGGGCACCCTGACCTTCCAGGTAAATTTGGTTATTGGTTTTTCTATTTCTGCAAAGTAAGTTTTTGGGATTTTAACTGTTATTGCATTGAATCTGTAAATCAATTTAGGTGAAATTGACATCTTAACTATATCTAGTCTTCCAATCCATGAACATGGTATGCCCTTCCATTTTTTTAGGTCTTCTGTGATTTCTTTTGACAATTTCTTATAATTTTCTCTGTATAGGTCTTTTGTCTCTTTATTCCTACATATTTCATTCTTTTGGTTGCAATTGTAAATGGATTTTTTTCTTGATTTCCCCTTCAGCTTGTTCATTAATAGTGTATAGAAATACTACAGAATTTTGTGTGTTGAACTTGTAATATGCCACTTTGCTGTACTCATTTATTAGCTCTAGTAGTTTTCCTGTGGATTTTCCAGGGTTTTCGACATATAGTATCACATCATCTGCAAACAGTGAGAGTTTTACTTCTTTCTTTCCAAATTTGATGCCTTGTATTTCTTTTCTTGTCTTCTCTGGCTAGAACTTCCAAAACAATGTTGAATAACAATGGTGATAATGGACATCCTTGTTTGTTCCTGGTCTTAGGGGGAAAGTTTTCATTTTTCCCCATTGAGGATGATGTTAGTTGTGGGATTTTCATATATTCCCTTTATCATGCTGAGGAAGTTCCCTTCTATTCCTATCCTTTGAAGTGTTTTCAACAAGAAAGGATGTTGAATTTTGTGAAATGCCTGTTCTGAATCAATTTAGATGATCATGTGGTTTTTCTGCTTTGATTTGTTGATAATGGTATATTACATTAATTGCTTTTCTTATGTTGAACCATCCTTGCATACCTGGGATGAATCCTATTTGGTCATCATGTGTAATTCTTTTAATGAGCTGCTGGATTCAATTTGTAAGAATTTTATTGAGGATTTTTGCATCTATGTTCATTAGAGAAATTGGTCTGTAGTTTTCTTTTCTCGTAGTATATTTGTCTAGCTTCCATATGAGGGTGATGCTGGCTTTGTAGAATGAGTTAGGAAGATTTCCCTCCTCTTCAATTTTTTTGAAGAATTTGAGCAGAATTGTTACTAATACTTTCTTGAATATTTGGCAGAATCTACACTGTGAAGCCATCTGGCCTTGGACTCTTCTTTTGGGGGAGTTTCTTAATGACTGATTCCATTTCTTTACTTTGTGATTGTGTATGGTTGAGGTCTTCTATTTCTTCTGGAGTCAATGTTGGTAGGTCATGCCTTTCTAGGAAGTTGTCCATTTCATCTACACTGTTGATTTTATTAGCATAAAGTTGTTCATAGTATCCTCTCATTACTTCTTTTATTTATGTGGGGTCGGTGGTTATGTCTCCTCTTTCATTTCTGATTTTATTTATTTGCATCCTCTCTCTTCTTATTTTTGCCCACCCCACTAAGGGTCCATCAATCTTTTTGATTTTCTCATAGAACCATCTTCTGGTTTTGTTGATTTTCTCAATTATTTTCATGTTCTCAGTTTCATTCATTTCTCTCTAATCTTCATTATTTCTTTCCTCTTGCTTGCTTTGGGGTTAGTTTGCTGTTCTTTCTCTAGTTATTCCAAGTGGACAGATAGTTCCTTGATTTTTGCTTTCTTCTTTTTTGATATAGGCCTTTAGGGCAGTAAATTTCCCACTTAGCACTGTCTTTGCTGAACCCCATAAATTTTGTTATGTCATGTTTTTATTTTCATTTGCCTGGAGATATTTACTGATTTCCCTTGTAACTTCTTCCTCAACTCACTGGTTGTTTAGAAGTGCATTTTTGAGCCCTCATATATTTGTGAATTTTCTGACACTCTGCCTATTATTGATTTCCAACTTCATTCCTTTATGATCTGAGAAGGTGTTTTGTATGATTTCAATCTTTAAAATTTATTGAGACTTACTTTGGGACCCAAAATATGGTCTATCCTTGAGAATGATCCATGAGCACTTGAGAAAAAGGTATATCTTGCTGTAGCAGGGTGTAATGTTCTATAAATGTCTGTTTAGTCTAGCTCATTTATCATATTATTCAAATTCTCTCTTTCTCTATTGATCTTCTGTCTAGATGTTCTGTCCATTGATGAGAGTGGGGAATTGAAGTCTCTAACTATTATGGTAGATGTGTCTATTTCTCTTTTTAGTGTTTGCCTCATGGATTTTGGAGCATTCTAGCTTGTGCATAAATATTTATGATTGTAATGTCTTCTCATTGAATTGTTCATTTTATTAATATTTAGTGTCCTTCTTTGTCTCTTTTAACTGATTTATGTTTGAAATCTAATTTGTTGGATATTAGTGTGCTGGTTTGAAAGGAAGTATGCCCCCTAAGAAAAGCCATGTTTTAATATAAATCCCATTTCATAAAGGTAGAATAATCCCTATTCAATACTGTATGTTTGAAACCGTAATCAGATCATCTCCCTGGATGATGTGATTTAGTCAAGAGTGGTTGTTAAACTGGATTAGGGGACGACATATCTCCACCCTTTCAGGTGGGTCTTGATTGGTTTATCTGAGTCCTATAAAAGAGGAAATATTTTGGAGAATGAGAGATTCAGAGAGAGCAATACTACGAAGCAGAGAGTCCACCAGCCAGCAACCTTTGGAGATGAAGAAGGAAGACACCTCCTGGGGAGCTTCATGAAACCAGAAGCCAGGACAGGAAGCTGGCAGATGACGCCATGCTTGCCATGTGCCCTTTCAGCCAAGAGAGAAGCCCTGACTGTGTTTGTCATGTGCCTTCTTACTTGAGAAAAAGACCCTGAACTTCATCGGTTTTCTTTTGAACCAAGGTATCTTTACCTGGATGCCTTTGATTGGAAATTTCTATAGCTTGCTGTAATTGGGACATTTTCTCAGCCTTAGAACTGTAAACTTAACAACTCATTAAATTCCCCCTTTTAAAAGCCATTCCATTTCTGGTATATTACATTCCAGCAGCTAGCAAACTAGAACAATTAGTGTAGCTACTCCTGCTCTTTTCTGATTTTTATTTGCATGAAATATCTTTTTTCAACCTTTCACTTTCAACTTATGTTTATCTTTGGGTCTAAAATTCATTTCCTGTTGACAGCATATATATGGATCCTGTTTTGTAATCCATTCTGCCAGTCTATGTCTTTTGCTTGGGGAGTTTAATCCATTAACATTTAGTGTTATTACTGTACAGGCAGTAATATCTTCTACCATTTTGCCTTTTGGATTTTATATGTCATATCTACTTTTCCTTCTTTTATCTTTACTGATAGTCTTCATTTCTACACTCTTCTCCACACCTCTCTCTCCTGTCTTTTCTTATCTGCCTCTAGTGTTCCCTTTCATATTTCTTACAGAGCCAGTCTCTTGGTCACAAATTCTCTTAGTGATTTTTTTCTGAAAATGTTTTAATTTCCCCCTCATTTTTGAAAGACAATTTTTCTGGATATAGAATTCTTGGTTGCCAGTTTTTCCCCTTAGTATCTTAAATATATCATCCCACTGTCTTCTTGCCTCCATGGTTTCTGCTGAGAAATCTATGCATAGTCTTTTGGGCTTCCCTTGTATGTGATGGATTGCTTTTCTCTTGCTGCTCTCAAGATTCTCTCTTTTTTTTTTGACAACTGACATTCTGATTAGTAAGTGTCTTGGAGTACGCCCATTTGGATCTATTTTGTTTGGGTTACACTACATTTCTTGCATCTGTAATTTGAAGTCTTTCATAAGAGTTGGGAAATTTTCAGTGACAATTTCCTCCATTAGTTTTTCTCCTCCTCTTCCCTCCTCTTTTTCTTCTGGGACACCCGCAGCATGTATATTCATGCACTTTATGTTGTCATTCAATTCCCTGAGTGCCTGCTCATATTTTCCCATTCTTTTCCCTATATTTTCTTTTGCTTGTTGAATTTCAGATGTCTCATCCTCCAATTCACTAATCCTATGTTCTGCCTCTTGAAATCTCACATTGTAGGTTTCTGTTTTTTTTTTTTTTTTATCTCTTCTACTGTGTCTTTCATTCCCATAAGTTCTGTGATTTGTTTTTTCAGACTTTCGATTTCTTCTTTTTGTTCATTCCTTGCCTTCTTTATATTCTCCCACAATTCATTGATTTGATTTTTGATGAGGTTTTCCATGTCTGTTTGAACATTCTGAATTAATTGTTTCAACTCTTGTATCTCATTTTTTCCTTTGACTGGGCCATAGCTTCCATTTTCCTAATGTTATTCATTTTTTTTTTTTTTTTTGCTGGCATTTAGGCACTTAATTACCTTGATTGGTTTATTCTGGAGATTGTCTTTACTTTTTTTTTTTCCCTAGGATTTTTTTGTCTGGATGACTTTGTTTTCTTTCTTTTTTTTTGACATTCAGTTCAGCTTACTCTAGTCCTCTAGCTTAGGTTTTGTTTAACAGATCAGAATTTTTCAGTTCTTATTTTTTTTGTTTCTTGCCATGCCTGTATCATGCCTTAACTCCCCCCCGCCCCCCGCAACCCTTAGGAGGGTCTACTTAGGTATTATAGATGCCACTCAGATTTTCCCAGACCAAAGTGGACTCCTCTCAGGAGGAAAGGGTCACCTGTGTCAGTTTTCCCTGAGGGTGATACCCAGCAGGTTGAAAGACATTCATATGAAGTCTCTGGACTCTGTTTTTCCTATCCTGCTCAGTTGTGGTGCTTTTCTGCCTGCAGGTCCCACCAGCATAAAGTGATGTGGTGCCTTTAACTTCAGCAGTCTCCCCCTGCTGGGGGTGAGATTGAGATAGGGGAGAGATTGTACAATGGCTTTAATCACTTCACTTTTTCAGACCCTGGCATCTTAATTCCTTGAGGGAGGGATTGCACCTGAGCTGGACTTCACCCCTATCCTTGGCAAGGCACAGGCTCCAGAGAAACACTCAAAGAAGCTCATTTCTGCCTATGTCTGGGGCAGTTAGAGGCTGAGTAGCCTTGCAGCTGTATCTAAAGGTAGTCAAGCTGTAAAAACACAGTCACAAAAAAAGAAAAAGAAAAATACTTTTCAGAGCAGGACCCCCATTCCTTGGGTTTGCCAATCAAGAGCTTAAGTTGGTACGTTGTTCTGTGTATCTCCAGATCCTATGTGCCCCCTTCTTTTCCTCAGGGCCCAGACCTTTTCAGAACCAAAAAATCCTCTGTTTTTTTTTGGTCAGCCCTGCCCCCCCCCCCCCCCCCGCACTGGGGCAAAAACCAATGACCTCTGCTTTTATTCGAGGTTCAACTGAATTGGGGCCTGTTTTTAGTAGTCAGAAGTTGTGAATTAATTCCATAATTGGAGTTTGATTGCACTCAGCCCCTGCTGCTGGTAAAATCCCTTTCCTTTCCTCTCTGGGAAGCAGCCGATGGGGGAGGGGTGCTAGCCACTCTGGTTTTGGGAACTCACTTTGGGTGGTTTGTTAAGCACTCAATAAATAAAATTTATATTAATCACGGGTTATTTGTGTAAAAATATTTCCTAGTGATGGAGTAAATTTGGTGTTTTTATCTGGGTACTATAGCCCACTCTTTCTTTTGCCTCTTTCTATTTCTTTGAAGTCATACAGTAATTTTTAAATCATATTTCTAGGAATCCGATTCTTGAGCTTTCTGAAGAGTGCTTCTGGGTTTTAGAGTTCCTACCCGGTAATCAGAAAATATGGAAATAGCCCTAGAATTTCAGTATGAGTTTATATTATAGGTAGCTTTGAGAATCTCTGGCTCTCTCCCTTCCCTCCTGTAAGAAAAAGCTAAAGATCTGGTAGGAAATTTTGTAAAAAAAAAAAAGTTAAATTAAAAATGAAACCATTAAGATGTAATGCTCTTAAACACTCTGTCTACTATTAAGAATCAACCCAAATAAAGAAAAGAATAAGACAGATTTCAGTCTAAGTACACAGATGTTTTCAAAATAAGTATTTTCTGCCAGTAGAAAAAGTTTTACCTGATAGATTAATGTGATAGTCTTAATGCAAACAGTTAGATGAAATAAAAAATGTGCACATTGCCAGCAAACATTTTTTTCTGCCAGCAAATATTTTTAAGGGATAAGCACTTGTTGCAAGCATTACATTCTTAGAAAAATCTTTGATTTTTGGCCAGCTGAGACTATCACGTGTTTTAAGATGTCACTCATCATTTCAGTGCTAAGAGTGCCCCCTAGTGTGATTGCATAATTATATGTTTATGTGAAATTTGCACATTCTTTTTAAAATCTTTTTTTGCTAAATGGTGATGGACCTCCTTTTTATGCTGTCTTAACTTGGTTCAGATTATGTGCAATTATTTATCTAGAAATGTACATAGGATTTTTTCTTGCCTTTGCCCGTGGTTACATCAGCTTGAAAATCAAGCTTGAAGTAGAACTGAATTATCTAATTCTTAAACTTCTCCAGTTCAACTTAATATCCATAGTTAGTAAGCTTGAAAGTATATGCTGAGGCAACTTTTATAGGATAATCACAAATTCTTTCATAATAATACCCTTGATGAATAGTTCCATTTTGACATTTAATAATTAAAATTAGAATTCAGGTGTTTCTTTTTCTTTTGAAATGATTGTTAAAAAATGTATTTGAGGTTTGAAATTTTCTTGCAGTCTAGTAGCCTTATAGGTGCAGAAATTGCAAATAAAAGTATACTAATGCATCCCTGAATCATAAGGTGGCCTCTCATCCATCTTCCTGCCACCAATTGAGAATGCCCTGAAATCATCCCCACCTCCATAAATTCTCTATCAAAATTATCAGCAGAGCACTGTTCTGGGGGGAGGGGTGCTTGGTCCAGAAATCGAACCCGGGTCTCCTGCATGGAAGGCAGCCATTCTAACCACTGAACTACCTGTGCACCCATCAGAGCACTTATTTTATAACATATTTTGCATCTAAAATGTATTCTTTGGGGAATAATTAAACCTTCTTTGAAAAAGGAGAGTACTTTTAATATTTTGAACCATATTTCTGTAAATTTAACAATTGCAAAACTATAATTCCCCCTATTGTCTCTTCTGAAGACTAAATTTTCCTGATTGTTTTAACCATTTCTCAAAGTTTCTGTGTTTTAAACATGATGCAGTACTTAGGTTCAGGTGTCATCTTGACCAAGTGATGGTGCCCTGTTCTCTTGCTGTGGACTTAAATCATCAGCATGTGAAATTCATCTATGGCTGATTAAATCTGCAGTCAGCTAATGAGAGTACCTTTCACAATGTACTCTCATCACAATGTGATGCTTAAAAGGAGAGGTTAGATAAAAGAGAAATAGCTCAGTACAACCAAGTGGAGGGCAGCACAGTCCAGTACAACAGAGCTCAGAGCTCAGCACTGGCTCAGATGCAGATGTTTGGAGATGCAGAAGGGACATGCCCTGGAGAAAGCTATTGGAACCCAGAAGCCAGGAGAGAAGCCCAATAGACATTGCCCTGTGCCTTTTCGTGTGATAGAGAAACTCAGATGAAACCCAGCTGCCTTTCCTCCAAGGAACTGTAGGAAACAAATACCCTTTATAAAAGCCAGTCCATCTCAGGTGAGTTGAATTCAGACAGCCTTAGCAAACTAAAACTCATAATAATTTACAGTTCTACAAAACTGAGCTGTTTGCAATACACTGCCTTTGCTTTTGTTTTATTCTGCATGCTCCCTCTCCCTGAAGAGGGAGCCATAAACTCAGCAGAGTATATACATTAATTCCTGGCTTGTTGAAAACATGACTTCTAAATAGAGTAAGAACAAATCAGAGCAATGAACTTGCCATGGGAGACCAATGTTTGAATATTGGTTGCCATATTTACTAGCATTACAACCTTGGGCAAGTCACTGATGTTCACAGACAATTTCTTCTCCTATAAAAAGGGAATGCAAATCACTGTCTTACAGGGCTATTGTGAGAATGCATGCTCCTCCTCATCCTCAGTGTTAATATGAATTGAACATGTACTATATGCCAGATTTTAGTCTGACTGCTTTATGAGCATTTACTTTTCACAACAACCCTATGCACTAGGTACTACTGTTTCTATTTTATTGATAAGGAAACTAAGGCTTAAGGAGGCTAAGAAAATTGATAAGTGGAAAATCCAAAATTGTAATTGAAATCTTTCTAATTTAAGAGAGAGCTCATAACCACTATGCTATGTATTTATTTTAATCATGTGTGTTAGCTTATGCTAATTTGTTGATTTGGTGTCATTAAGGTCAAATAATCACCCACTACATAAACATAGTGAAAAAAAAATCTCTGGAAAATAGTAGGTGAGATCATTTAGTAGGGATACTCTTCTTGTTTGGAAACCAGAGTTACTTTGGATGTTTATTCTTCTATGCAATTCTTTTCTAAAACCAAGTAGCATATTGAAAGATTCCTTTTTATTAGTGTGGCAGAACTGGTAACAGCAGTGATGAGGGCTGGGGGTATTTGATTAGTGAACCTTAAGTTACTTTTATGAATAATATAAAAGCAGGATAATTAGAAGTCTAATTTTAGTTACATGCTTTAAACTCACCATCTCTTTTGGTTTTCTCTAGACCTTGGATCCTATTCTAATTTTTATACGCATTGCCTTTCTATTTAGGTATCATTTAATTGTAGTGGCTTTTTGAAGCTTGCATCATGTTCCTTATGATTTAGCATTTTTTTTCCTGATAATTCAGATATCAGATTTTATTCTTTAATTGCTATAGAAGCCAATGTAATGTTTCTCATTTCATTAATAAGTAATTTTGAAGGCTACTAAGTAACTCACTTTGGAAACGTGGCCTGTTATTTGCTTAATACAATCTGGTGTTTTAGATTAATCCCTTGGTCCTGGAGGTTTGGTTTAGGGTGTTGGCTTTACAACCACAGCTCAAGAACCCATTATGAGGTTCCTGAGTGACTGTTGCATTGCTTAGGTTGCTCATGTCGTGTTGGGGTCAGATGTGTAGAGATTATATATGAGCAGGTGTGTATATTTTTATTAAGGTACCAGATTGCCCCAAACATGCACTAACTTTAGGAAAATCAGCTCAACCATCATTTTCAAATCAATGACTGAGTGAAGAAATGGAAGTTGTTTTTGTTTCCTACCCTCATTTCTACCCTGCCTCTACCCTCAGTCCCCTGGCCGCCTCCTCTGCCTCCCCCCACAGAGCATTTGGTAAGTTTGTTCTTTCGATTTGACTTGTTTAATGTCTGTGGAATCAGTTTACTTTTTTTTTTTTTCAAATCCTCTGATATTGTTTTGGTTTAGGCCCTCATATTTTCACTTGAATGATTGGAATCGTGCTCATACTAGATTCCCTCCTCCAGTCTCTCTCTTTCCAATAAACTGTTTCCGGTGGAACCAGAATAATTTTCCTGAAACATAGAATTAATCAGATTAAAGTCATTGCATCTAATTATTCAAAAAGACTCCTTGGTTTTTGCTTACCTTTCTTCTAGTTTGTCTCACTGTCATTGTCCTCACACGTTGGACTCCATGGTTTGTGATACTGAAATAATTACAATCCCAGATGCTTTAGGCTTTCTTTGCCTGTCTTTGTCTTTACCTATTAACTCCCGATGCCAGTAAAACCATTCCCCACTTCTTCATTTGGTGACTTTTTTTCATCTTTGTAATGCTCAGCTCTCCTGTCACCTTCTATGACAACCCTTCCCACACTGCACATTTGTTCCACAAGCCCATGCCCAATATGTGTTAGTATCCTTTTAGTATACCACTATAGGACCCTACTGAGTTCTGTATGGTAGAGTTCAGTTCAGAGTGGGCAGCTTAAAGCCAGGCATTTCATTATACTGCTCATTGTATCAGTGCCAGAAAGTGCTTATAAAACTTTATAAAGTCCATGAAGAGGCTGCATGAAAAAATGAAGAGATGGGTTACGATTCCCATGAAGTCCGTGCTTCAGTCAGCCTCAAAGCTGATGGATGAAATCACCTCTTGTCACCCATTCCTGGGCAGAATAGTGGAGCAACCATCATTTGCCTTCATGCTTTTTCTCTTCATTTACATTGACATATCCTCAGCATTCATATCCCCCCTCAGTGTACTATACTCCCTTTCTGTGACATGAAAGAGCTTTATTGTGGTTTTCTCAATATTCATACTGATCTCTTTCCTACTAGCTGAGCCCCAATATTGTTGTAGAAAAAACAAAAAGACCACCCCCCACCCTTAATTTTCTCATCTTCCTTGTGGCTATAGGAGACAATCTGCCATAATTCTGGTCAATGATAATGGAGTTTCAGGGAAAATTGTGTTCTTTTGATATAGATGCTGCCCTCTTATCCTTCTGGCCTCTTCCTCCTTCCTTATTCCTGAAATGTGCACATGACAACTAAAGCAGGAGCAAGCACCTTACAACCATTAAAGAAAGGCCAGGAAGACTCTGAGACTGAAGCCTAACATCCTTGAACTTCCAAATTGATAGCAGTAATTGTCTTCCCTTGGACTTCTCATTATATGAGAAAAATTCACCATATTATGTTCAACCATTGTCATTTGACTTTTTTGTTACATTAACTGAACTCATTTCCTTAACTGATACTCTTTAGTGTTGCAGTTAAAAAAGAATGTATTAAAAGTTAATGGTTTAAGTTTCTCACTTTCTCCCCCTGTATTTTGTTTTTCTCAATTCAACGACCATGCGTTGAAACCTACTATCACCCTGTTTTAGCCTAGACACTAGGGTGTAAGAATTAAAACTCTATTCCTGTGCAAATGGATTATAGTCTCATGGGGCACAGAAACATAAAATTAATTACAATCTACCATACAAGATAAAATATAATATAGCAAGGAAAACAGTGGGCATATGCAGAAAGAAGTAAGGGAAAACAGAAGAGAGTATTTGTATTTTTATTAGGGTCTCTTAAAAAGAATGAAGCTGTTAAAATCATAGAAATGAATCCTTCTTAACTTGGGTATCAGATAGAACCTTGATAGAAATTATTCCTTGTGCTTTTCAGTGACACTGTGTAGCCTTGATGGCTCTTAATAATAATTAAAATGAACACAGTCTGGAAGACCAGAGATAAAATCCATGTGCCCAGCCACACTCTGAGCTGCTGACAGGCTATCTTTGGAAAGCCAATTTGTGGAAAAGCAGTCTGTGGAGACTGAGAGGTGATAAAAGATACAGGAAGTTGCCAAAGATTCTATTGACACACAGACTGAAGCAATAAGCCAAGAGCTGTAACAAGGAAAGCAGTAATCAAAAAACTGGAGCTCAGTGGTTGAAAGGCAAGAGTTAGTTAATGGAGAGAGACATCAAAATATCAGGCAGCTGACAGACCAGAACAAATTCACAATGAGGGAGGGCAAGGGAACAAGGATCCACAAGAGAGCACAAAAATAGGTTGCTTTATACCAGGTCTGTTGGCAAAGTATCTGTGAGGAAAGCCAAAGGCAGATGATAATAAGGACACTAGTTATAAAATGATATAGGCTCAAAGAAGTTAAAATGAGAAAATGATCTCAGAATAAAACAGATAAAATTATAATCAGTCAGTGTTTTGAAAAGTCAGTAAATGCTCAGAGATCCTGATTCAAAATGAGGATACATACACTTTGGCATTGATTTAAATTCTTGATCTTGAGGTGATATTTTTGGGGGGAGAGGGGGAGATACAGATTTTGAAATGAATAAGAAGTCCCAGGAAAGGCAAAATCAATGTGGAATAACATTTTTGGTTTAGGCCAAATACCATTCAGAATTCTCAGGTCTTGAGATAAGCAACAGAAGGAAATTTTAGCATATTACCATTTCTCCAAACTATGACATACAGGGTTTTCTCAAAAGACAGCTGGAAGGAAAGCTGTCATGGATCCAGGTTTAAATAAGGACTGACCATTTTTATTCTGCCTTAACACAACAGACTTGAGAGGAGCTATGCATACCTGTAAGGCATCAAGTCATGTTTTTGCAATTACAAATACTCCATCCTTTTACTCTACCCGGAATTTATGGACTAAGTTATGCTTTGATGCATGACCAGCAGGGTCTAATAGAGCATTATAGAAATTATTTTATGGTACATGCTCAATCTTCATGGAAAAAAAAATAAATAAATAAAAACAGAAACAACCAGCATTTTGAACAGAACAGGTTTTCTGGCTTCTGTGATCATATTCTGCCTATATTCATTATCCAATTATGACTGCTAATCATCTCAGCTAAGGAAATTTGACTGAGTGGTTTTCTGAAATATTTATTCATATATGTTATATATGTTTGTACTTAAGGTATTATATTCAAAATATATAATTTACTATAATGTTAGAATTGATCTTTGTTATTTCCAATGAAAGATATATTTCTAGTTCATTCATGATGCTTTTTATACTTTAAAAATGCTACTACTGAGCCAACATCACCATTTTGCATAATGACATATACTAAAGGATAGGAATATAACTAATATCTTTAATTTTCCTTCATAATTTGATGCTGATCAAGAATGTGTAAATTTATCTAAATTTTTCTTAAGACAATTTTGCTTATAGACTAATCATCAGTTTCAGTCTGCTTTGCTCTGTGAAACACAGTAATCTATTCTCAAAGAAGCACATCTGGGCACCTAGGATTCAGCAAATATCCATATTCACCTTCTCCATATCTTCTGTTTACAATAATTTCAAATATAATTCAACTTCAGCCTTTCAGGTTGAGGAGTTCTGCCCTGCTGTATCTTTTTACATTTAGAAATCCAGTCAATAGTTTATTATTACTATTGTTTTCACATTCTTTATCTTGCTTTTTTGGTATTGCTAAGATATGACCACAATTTGGGTCAGTATAGGAAAAATACCCTTCATGTATATATGTAATTGCCATTAGTTTTCTCAGGGCACCCTCTTATCTTAATGACAAATCCTATTTCAAAATCATGTATTCCTGATTTTTATAAACAATTGTTTGTTTAGAATGAGCCATTAATATTTAATTAAGATGATTTATAGTTTGAATTGGATTTCCAACAGAGATCAGCCACATATAAGAGCTTAGAATTATTTATAAATTTACAAAGGAGTTTGATTTAAAAATATATATATATTTTTTACCTTTAAGAATGTATGTACCATAGAAAAGCCATGTTTTAATCTTAATCCCATTTTGTAAAGGCAGTCGTTTCTTCTAATCCCTATTCAATACTGTACATTTGAAACTTTAATTAGACTATCTCCCTGGAGATATGACTCAGTCAAGAGTGGTTGTTAAGCATGTCTCCACCTATTCCAGGTAGGTTTTTATTAGGTTACTGGAATTCTATAAAAGAGGAAACATTTTGGAGAAAGCAGGAGATTCAGAAACAGCAGAGAAGAATGACTCCTGGGGAGCAGGAGAGGAAACTAGCATATTTTGCCATGTTTGCCATATGCCTTTCCAGCCAAGAGAGAAACCCTGACCTTGTTGATCATATGCCTTTCCACTTGAGAGAGAAACCTTGAAGTTCATCAGCCTTCTTGAATCAAAGTTTCTTTCTTTCCCTGGATGCCTTAGATTGGACATTTCTATAGACTTGCTTAATTGGAACATTTCCACACCCTAAAAACTGCTAACTTGTAACTTATTAAATTTCCCTTTTTAAAAGTCATTGAGTTTCTGGTGTAATGCATTCCAGCAACTAGCAAATTAGAACAGATTTTGGTACTAGAAGTGGGGTGCTGCTGTGGTTTGCAAATACCAAACATGTTGGAACAACTTTTTAACTGGATAAGGGGAAGATTTTGGAGGAGTTGTGAGGAGCTTGACAGAGAAAACTTAGAATGCTTTGAAGAGACTGTTGGTAAAAACGTGGACACTAAAGATACCTCTGACCAGGCTCTACACAGAAATGAGGCATGTGTTATTGCAGACTGGAAGGAAGGTGATCCTTGTTTTAAAATGGCAGATAATCTGGCAAAATTAACTAGTGGCTTTGGCTGGAAGGCAGATTTTAAAAGCCATGGACTTGGATATTTAGCAGAAGAGATTTCCAAATTAAATGTAGAAAGTGCAGCCTGATTTTTCCTGCAGCTATAGTGAAATGCAACAGGAAAGAGATAAACTGAGAACTCAAATCTTAGGTTCAAAGAAACCAGAAATTAATGCTTGGGAAAATTATGGGCTTCCAGAAGGGACACCCCAGAGGATAGTGCCCCACATGAGAATTTAAACAAATGTGGAGGTCAGCCATTTCAGAGAAAGCCAGAATTGGATATGGAGTCATCCATGAAGGTTTTGTGGAAGCTCTTTATGTTTGATGTGCATGAGCTAAGGCTACTTCATAGAAAACCAATGAGAGTGCTGTGGAACATATATAAACAGAGCCAGTGCCAGTCTGGACTGAAGGGTTCAGAGAAAGGGTACATTGGAGGAAAAATAACTTCAGAGGCAAAGCCAGGGAGGCTGAGGTCTGAAGTCACGGAACCTCAGGTCAGGACAGTGGGCCCACTCAAGCAGGTGGAGAGTTTGAGTTTACCCCAAAGGCAGAGGATGGGCTTTCCACCTCATTGCAGTGGAAGAGTCATGCCACCTCTGGCCTTTGAGAGGGTGGAGCCTATTCCTTGGGAGTTGGGGGAGCCTGGCTGCCACCACATGGAGGGGTTGAACATGTGCTCTGGAGGTGGCAAAGATCCCGGGTGCAGCCCTGATGATTAGAGAGGGTGGAGCCGAGAACAAGGTGGTCTCTCCAATGTCTCCCAATGTTGCATTCAGAGAGAAGCAGGCCTTTGTGTAGGCCCTTGGAAAGGGTGGGACTGTCACTTTCTAAAGTCCCAAAGATAAATGACTCTCAGACTTTAGAATCTGATGGAGTTTGCCCTGCAGGTTTTTGAAACTGTATGGGTCCTGTGACCCCTGCGTTCCTTCTTCTCCATGGAAACGTGTATATGTATCCTATGACTGTGCCTCCTTAGTATTTTGCAGCAAATAACTTGTCTTGAATTTTTACAGGTCTAGAACCAGAGGATAAGTTTTCTTTGGAACAGACTATGCCTGTAACTAACTTTGATAGGAGCTTGTACTATTTCTAACTTTGTATTTCATTTGTATTGCTACCAAAATGGTTTAGGGATTTCTGACATTGTGATGGAATTAATGTATTTTGTGTATGAGAAAAACATGTCTTTTTCAGGGTCCAGAGGGTGGAATTTACCAGTTTGAAAGGATGTATGAAAACATAGAAAAGCCATGTTTTAATCCCAATCCCATTTTGTAAAGGCAGCCATTTCTTCTGATCCCTACTCAGTGCTGTATGCTTGAAACTTTTATTAGATCATCTCCTTGGAGATGTGACTCAATCAAGTGTGGTTGTTAAATGTGTCTCCACCCATTTCAGGTGAGTCTTGAGTAGTTTACTGAAATCCTATAAAAGAGGAAACATTTTGGAGAAAGCAGGAGATTCAGAAAGAGCAGAGAAGACTAGCTCCCAGGGAGCTGGAGATGAAGCAAGCAGATAATGCTGTTTGCCATGTGCCCTTCCAGCCGAGAGAGAAACCCTGACCGTGTTCACCATATGCCTTTTCACTTGAGAGAGAAACCCTGAACTTCATTGGCCTTCTTGAATCAAGTATCTTTTCCTGGATTCCTTGGATTGGACATTTCTATAGACTTGCTTAATTGGGACATTTCCATGGCCTAAAGACTGTCAACTTGCAACTTATTAAATTCCACTTTTTAAAAGCCATTGAATTTCTGGTATATTGCATTCTAGCAGCTAGCTAATTTGAACACAGTATCCCTATCTGGTTATTTATATGGGAAAACTTTCTTTCTGCCAATACTTTTCATCTATAGAAAAACCAAGTTAATTTTTTTCTTTCACTTACATCTGTATTAGTAAGTTATTTGCATTGGGTCCCTGTTATTTTATGTTGCATAGGCTCCCCTGGCTGAGTCTGTTGTTGCACATCAATATTTGAGAACATTCTAAAATGTTAAGTAGATATGCCACTTTCTCCCAGAAATGGAATGCAAAAAATTCTAGTTAGCTAAAATTTCCAGTTAGTGGTTTTATTGAAATAAAGGCTACTTCAAATGCAGTAGCTGTATTCCTAATGGAGAGATTGGACTTCACACTAAAGTACTCTGTAGAAAGACTAAGAAAGAGGACTGAGGATATTGGCAAAGTCTAAAATAAAGTACTTTAAATGACAATGAAAACTTTATTCTGATTTTGCACATCATCTTATAAAATTAATGTAGGCCTAAAGAGAGCTTGTGCAGGTTTGAAAGTATTATGTAGCCCAGAAAAGCCATGTTTTAATCCTGATTCAATCTTGTGAGAGCAGCCATTTCTTTTAATCTTGATTCAATGCTGTAGTTTAGAATCTTTAGATTATCTCCACAGATATGTGATGCACCCAATTGTGGGTGTGACCTTTTGTTTAGATGGAGATGTCACTCCACCCATTCCAGGCGAGTCTTGATTAGTTTACTGGAATCCTTTAAAAGAAGAAATATTTTGGAGAGAGCCAGAAATGATAGAGCTCGCTGAAGGTGCAGAGCAGAGCTGATACAGATGCCAACATTTAGAGAACAAAGACGCGGATGCTTGGAAATGCTTGGAGTCCAGCAGATGTCACCAGGAGATGTTAAGCACACCAGAACCTGGAGAGAGCCAAGGGAAACCAAGAGACAAAAGCCAGCCCTGGAAAATCAAAGTGAGGAACCCCCACAGGAGCAGAGACTGAAAGCACAGAACCCAGGAGCAAGGGACCAACAGATGCTGGCTATGTGACTACCTAGCTGATAGAGATGCTCCTGACACATGGACCTTCCTTGAATTAAAGAATATACCCCTGGATGCCTTAGTTTGGACATTTTTATGGGTTTAGAACTATAAACTTGAAAATTATTAAATTCCTTTTATAAAGGCCATTCCATTCTGGTATACCTCATTCGAGCAGCTTCCAAACTAGAACAGAACACTGTAAGTTATTTTTCTACACATACCACAAATATGTAGTACTTAGTACTTTTTTTGTGCCAGGCATTGCATTAAATTATATATATATATACACACATACAGAACCATATGAAATGTCATTGCTTTATATTTTATATAATCTCAAGTTTTAAACTCAGCCTGATAAAATTAATAGATTTGTGAAATTAGCATGTGAATTTATGAGCTATGGGTTTTTTTTTATTTTTGCAGTATAATTTTTTTGTTGAGATATATTATATATTCACATACTATAATCCAATGTGTACATTCATTAATTCACAGTATCATCATAGAGCTGTGCACTCAACACCACAACAAGTTTTAGACATTTTCATTCCTCAAAAAAAGGAATAAAAATAAAAATAAAGTTAAAAGGAACACCCAAAACATCACATTCCCCAAATACCCATTTAATGTTTATTTATTTTTTGTCTTTTTTCTTACTCATCTGTCCATACAGTGCACAAAGGGAGTGTCAGTCACAAGTTTTTTTTGTTTGTTTTTTAATTTTTATTAATAAAACCAATCAACATATAATATGAACATTCTTTTTTTATCACATAGTTGCGTATTCATCATCATGATAATTTCTTAGAACATTTACATCAATTCAGATAAAGAAACAAAAAGAAAACAGAAAAATATTCATATATACCATACCTGTTACCCTTCCCTTTCACTGATCACTAGCATTTCAATCTGCTAAATTTGTTTTAACATTTGTTCCCCCTATTATTTATTTATTTTTAATCCATATGTTTTACTCATCTGTCCATAGGTAGATAAAAGGAGCATCAGACACAAGGTTTTCACAATCACATGGACATACCTTAAAAGCTCTGTAGTTATTCAGTCATTTTCAAGAATCAAGGCTACTGGATTACAGTTCAACAGTTTCAGGTATTTCTCTGTAGCTACTCCAACACACCAAAAAAGAGATATCTATATATTACACAAGAATAACTTTCATAATGACCTCTCAAGTCTCTGAAATCTTTCAGTCACTGAAACTTTATTTTGTTTAACTTCTTTTCCCCCTTTTTGTCAACAAGTCTTTCTCAATCCATGATGCTAGAGCCAGGCTTATCCCTGGGAATCAGGTTCACATTGCCAGGGAGATTTACACCCTTGGAAGTCATGTCGACATAGTGGAGAGGGCAGTGAATTCACCTGTAGAGTTGACTTAGACAAAGCAACCATATTTGAGCAACAAAAGGAGTTCTCTGGGAGTAACTCTTAGGCATAACCATAGAAGACTTAGCTTCTCCTCTGCAGAAATAAGTTTCATATGAGCAATCCCCAAGATCAAGGGCCTGTCGTTTCAAATTGGCAGTCCTCAATGGACTGCACTAGGGAAGTTTAGTATTACCACCTTTTTCCCCAGTCCCTCAAAGGAACTTTGAAAATACTTTTTAATCTTCTGTCCTCATTACTCTGGGATGTATCATGGCATCACACAAACCTGTGCAAACCAACAAGATCTCACTCCTTATTCAAGGTTTCATGTAATTACGGTGTTCAAATAAGCTGACCATACAATTAAATTGGATAATGTGTTACTGAAAATATAAATTTTGCATCAAATAAACATCTCTTCTTTGGTCTTACACAGAATTTGAAGTTTAAAATACAGTCAATATCATCCTTCACCCATTAGTCTGAATTAACTTAGTCCTACCCAGATCAGTTTCATTCATATCTTTAATTGAAGTCTGATAATTTTTTCAATGTTTTTAACAGTATAGTATAAGGCTGACTTTTGTAGCTGCAGAAGTCTAGCTCTGAGTTTCAGGTGTCAACAAATATCCAAAGTCCCAGGGAATGACCAGGTTATACACAGAGAACTCAGCATCTCAGAATTTAAACATAGCTGTTACAACTCTGGAATAGATGTAAATGTTGTAAGAGATTACAGTCTAGATATTTTTACAATAAGCCTTCATATGATGACCTGTGCTGTCACATTCAATTCTCAGAGTTTGCACATTATAGTTAGTTCAATAATGAGGTGTTATAATATTTGTCTTTTTATTTCTGGATTATTTTAATCAGGATACTGTTCTCAAGGTTCATTCACCTCATTGCAGGCCTCACAATTTCATTCTTTCTTGCAGCTGCCCATCAGTCCATTGTATGTATACATCTACACCAGAGTTCCCCCTTCCATTCCTCAGTCAATGTTCCCTTAGGCCTCCATCCATTGCCAATCTCAAGCACTGCCACCATAAACACCATTGTACAAATGTCCACTCGTGTCCCCACTCTTAGGTCCTCCAAGTATCCATCTAGCTATGGGGTTGCAGGATCATATGACAAGCCTTCCCCTAGCCTACTATGGAACCACTGCACTGCCCTCATGAGTGGCTGTACCTCTCTACTTCCCTACCAAAAGTGACTAGGTGCATATTTTTCTCCACCTTTTCTCCAGCACTTGTATCCCTCTGTTCATTTTTAAACAATTTTATTCTCATATCATACAATCCAAGAAGTATAAAAATCAATGGTTCCTTGCATAATCACATAGACATGGCTTCACCACCACAGTCTATATGAGGACATTTCCATTTCTTTTGCAAAGAATCCCATACCCCTCCCCCACATACCCCTTATTGACATTTGGCTTTGGCATATTGCCTTTGTAGATTCAATGGAAGCAGACTACAATGTTACTCTTCACTATAGACCCTAGTTTGAATTGATTTTATTTTTTCCATAAACAGTCCCTTTTTCAACACCTTGCAAAGTTGACATTCATTTGTTCACTGTGGGTATATTTTCAAGTGTCTGTATTTCTTAAACTAAGATATTTTCCTTGAAGTATATCTCAGAGCCTTTTTGTAAGCACTAGGCATGCTTACTTTTGGAAGTCCCGTCCTGCCTTGAAGCCAACTTGTTTATTTAAAAAAAAAAAAAAAAGAAACTTTACCCCAATTAAATGCTGCAGTACCTAAATGTAAAGTGAGATAAATTGTTCTTGTCTAGTTTACATGTAATAATGTGTAGTTATTTATGTACAATTACTTAATTTTAGGTATATATTTTTCATACTTTTTATCTTTCAGACTTTGATGATTAGGTTCTGGTGTTAACTTGGCCAAGTGATGATGTCCAGTTGTCTGGTCAGACAAGCACTGGCCTGACCATTGCTCCTCAAATGTCACAGGTGGTTAACAAACCAGAATTCTTGTGTATTAAATCATCTGTCAAATCATTGCATCCATGGTTGGTTATATTTGCCACAGCATATCTCACACAAATGATACAGTCCAATCAACTGAAAACTTTTAAGGAAGGAGAGAGAATTTTTTTCACTGCTTCTTCAGCCAGCAAGCCTTTCCAGTGGGATTTGTCCTGACCCTTTAGTGGAGCTGCTAGATTCACAGCCTGCCCAGTGTATTTTGGACTCTTCTATTCCCATGGTTGCATGAAACACCTTTATAAATCTCATATTTACAGATATCTCCTGTTGGTTCTGTTTTTCTAGAGAACTCTGGCCAATAAAATTTCATATCAGGATTGTGGGAAGTTCTTGAGAAACAGAATATTTAAAATGAGTTTTTCAATTGTTTTCCTACTTTGATTAGACTCAGAGGCACTAATTACTCTGGTTCCAGTAATCAAGATGGCACTGATAGGCCATGGGGTAAGTTGGCAAAAGAGATGTGTAAAATATCACCATTGGACTCTGCTAACTGTGTGCTTATATGAGGCAAGGCTCTGGGTGAGGGTGTTTCTGATGCCTTTACAAAGTTTTATGGAGTTAAGAAGTATAATGATGTTGGCTAGTTGTTGTTAGATAAGCTGGATACAGTGATGAGGAAAAGAGATGAGCTGAAGGTTTCAAATTTGCAACTTGAGTGCCATATGAATGACATAAAAGTTTTCATGTGTGCCCTGAAAAAAATTATTATTTTCTTGGTCACAAACTTGAGATTTCTGCAAACCAGAACAGAGTTTCATTGTGTGAGTAACAGATTTATAACATTAACTAAAATTTCAAACTTGCAGGGTGTCTGCTGTTAAAGTAAAGGCTTTGTTTGGAAAAGAACAGGACCTGAAGTGTGGGGTGTAGATATATGGCTTGATGATGATGGTAATTGGGAAATGGCGTCCCTGGAATCTATTGTGCCCTTGCTAGATAGACCTGTAATTGACTGCCCTGAGAAAAGAGCCTTCCGACTCCAATATGCTCAGAGGTGTCTGCAATCCAACCTACACCTAAAATGATTAACCCTTCAGTGCCTATTAACCATGTAATCACCTCCCCTGGGGAAACATCCCTCACTCCTCTGCCTGAAGAGACTAATCCTTTTTCATGGGAGGAAACTGTAATGGAATGTTCTGAGGCAATTTGCTTGAAAGAACCTTTATTTCTTTTCATCCCCTGGTACCTGGTATGCAGCTATTGAAGTGGCAAATTCTGTTTTTTTTCAATAGCTATCAGTAAGGAACAACAGAAACAGTTTGCATTCAGCTGACAAGCCAACAGTATGCCTTCACTTTCCTGCCTCAGGGATCTATCAACTCTCCAGCCCTATGTCACAATCTTGTCTGCAGGGAACTTGATCATTTCTCCCTCCCACGAGGCATCACACTGATCCATTATATTCATGATATTATGCTAATTGGACCTAAGAAGTAGTTGCTACTTCTTAAGCTCTGCTGTTCTACAGGTCTTAGATTTATTTGCAAGGCACTTGCATGTCAGGGGATGGGACATAAATCCAGTAAAAATACAGGGGCCTCCCACCTCAGGGATATTTCTAAGTGTCCAGTGTTGTGGGGTATGTTGAGATATTTCTTCTAAGGTGAAGGATAAGCTTTTGCATCTGGCCACTCATATGACCAAAAAAGAGCCACAATACTTAGTTGGCCTCTTTGGATTTTGCAGACAACACATTCCTCATTTGAGTGTGCTACTCTGGCCCATTTACTGAGTGACCAGAAAAACTGCCAGTTTTGAGTAGGGGCTGGAAGAAGAGGAGGCTCTGCAACAAGTACAGGGTGCTTGTACAAGCTGTTCTTCCATTTAGGCCTATGATCTGGCAGATCCAATGGTGCTGGAAGTGTCAGTGACAAATAGGGATGCTGCCTGTAGCCTTTGGCAGATCCCTAAAGGAGAATCACAATGCAGACCCTTAAGATTTTGGAGCAAAGCCTACTTTGAGAAACAGCTTTTAGCCTGACACCAGGCCTTAGTTGAGACTGAACACTTTGCCATGGACCACCAAGTTACCGTGAGACCTAAGCTGCCTATCATGAGCTGAGTGTTGTCTAACCCACCAAGCCACAAAGTGGGACATGCACAGCAGCACTCCATCATAAAATGGAAATGGTATATTAGAGGGCTTGAACAGGTCAGTATCTTACTGAAGGCACAAATAATTTACATGTGGAAGTGGCCCAAATGCCCATGGCCCCCATTACCTCTCTTTTTCAGACAAAAGTTATGACCTCTTAGGGAGTTCCTTACAGTCAGTTGACTGAGGAAGAGAAAACTCAGACTTGGTTTCAGATGATTCTGTATGATATGCGGGGACCACCCAGAAGTAGATAGCTGCATTATTACAAACCCATTCTTGGATATTCTTAAAGGACAGTGGTGGTTTCTTAGTGGGCAAAGAACATGAAGATATTTGTGTCCCAGAGGCTTACTTCAGCAGAAGAAGGTTTTAACAATCAAGTGGATAAGATGACCCATCCTGTGGATACATGTCATCCTCTTTCCTCAGCCACCCTTACCATTGCCCAATGGGTTCATGAATGAAGTAGGCATGTGGTAGGGATGGAGATTATGCATGGGCTCAGCAACATGGACTTCCAGACTTCCACTCACCAAGACCAATTTGGCTATGACCACTTCTGAGTGCCCAATCTTCCAGTAGTAGAGACCCACATTTTGTCACTGATATGGCACCATTCCCATAGGTGATCAGTCTGCTACCTGGTGGCAGGTTTATTACATTGGGACCACTTCTATGATGGAAGTGATTTCTTCTAACTGGAATAGAGTGCAAACACCTATCTGTGTATACTCCAGATATGGGTTTACCTTCCCTCCATGCAATGCTTCTGCAAAAATTACCATCTGTGGACTTACAGAACATCATATCCACCATCATGGTATTCCATACAGCATTGCTTCTGATCAGGGAACTCACTTCACAGCAAATGAAGTGTGAGAATGGGCATATGTGCATGGAATTCTCTGGTCTTAGCATGTTCCCTATCATCCAGAGGCAGCTCAGTTGATAGAACAGTGGAAAGGCCTTCTGAAGGCCCAATTACTGGGCTGACTAGGTGGCAATACCATGTAGGGCTGAGGCAACATTCTCCAGGTGGCTGTGTTTTCTCTGAATCAGTGTCCACTGTATGGTGCTGTTTCTCCCATGGCCAGGATTCATGGATCCAGGAATCAAGGAGTCGAAATGTGAATGGCACCACTCACTATCACTTCTGGTGATACACTTAGAAATTTTTTGCCTCCAGTCCCTGAAACCTTAAGCTCTGCTGATCCACAGGTCTTAGTTCCAAAAGGAGAGTGCTCCTACCAGGAGACCCGACGATGATTCCATTGAACTGGAAGCTAAGATAATCCAATCATTTGAAGACTTTTAAGGAAGGAGAGGTACTTTTTCACTATTTCTTTAGTGAAAGAAGCAGTGAACTTCCTGTGGATTTTGTTTAGACCCTTCATTGGAGGTGCCAGTTTCACAGCCTGCCCTATGGATTTTGGAAACTTCCATTCCCACAGTGTGTGTAAGATACCTTGATAAATCACATATATAGAGATATCTCCTTTTGGTTCAGTTTCTCTAGAAGAAAGACCCTTATTAATACACAGACCTTAAATATTTTGAAAGTCTTTTGAGAAAATGTGTGGCCTTAAGCAACATACCTATATTATCTAATATATATAAAGACTGTGCTTGTAGCTTAATTTCATTAAGATGCTACTTCCCATGCAGTTTTTCCCAATGAAATCATTTCTTTGATTCCTTCTAAATTATCAGTGCTAGATATACTTACTGTCCCAAAATGCAGCTATCAGTCCATTGTTCTACTACCTTTCTTCAATATTCTACCTTTTTAATGTATGTATATCCATGTATCTCAAAACTGCTATTGATTTTTTTATGTAAAAAGAAATTCATTTTCATTATAAGTTTATAAATTAGAGAAAAGAACCAAGAAGAAAGAAATAACTACCCATATTCCTATCTAAAAATTGCTAGTGTTTATATTTTGGTGTAAATATCACCAGACTTTTTGTTCCATATGTATTATATATATAGCACTAAACTGTGCCTATTTTGCTCCCCTGTTTCCTTTCTAACAACATATTGCTTTTGTTTTACAAACTATTTATTATTCTGGTTAATCCTGATATGTGGACCTGTGTATTTTACTAGAGATTTTTCCATTCATTCAGCTTTTTTTTCTTTCTCCTTGGCATTTAAATTATGTCTGCTTTACTATTATGAACTGTTTTATGCCATTTTATATAAATCTTGTTTACATTTCTTATTGCTTATTTTAAAAATTAATTTTATTTACACAGACTCCATATCCAATGAACACAGATTTCCCTTATTGTTTTGACATAATATATTTTTAGAAGTGGAATTGCTAAAATTAATAATATGTGGACGATCATATTGTTTGTAAATAGAGACAGTTTTATTTCTTCTTTTGCAATGGTGTGCCTTTTATTTCTTTGTCTTGTTATTTTGCACTGCTAATCTTTTAGTGTGGGAATTTGATTTAATCTAGTTAGGAGTTGGACTAGGTTTGATGATTGTTTCTGCAGTTGCCCTAAGTGTATGTACCACAGGCTTCAAATTCCTTGAACAATACTTTGTGTTTAGGGAATGCTTTTAGGTTTGGCAAATTAAAATTACAGGAAAATATGTTAAGTTCAAGCACTAAATCAGTATAATGCTAAGCATGAAGCTATATGCAACAAAATAAAAGACGCCAAAAATAAACCTCAGCACATTTGAAAGTTTATGTAAATGATAAACCTCCAAACTGTTTTCTACATACCTTTTATCATGTTGAAGAAGTTTACTTATATTATTGCTTTTATGAGTGTTTTCATCAAGAAAGGTGCAGAATTTTGTCAAACACCTTTTCTGCATCAATTTAGATGATTGTGCTTTGTTTATTTTTTTCTTTCATGCTGATTATAGACTATACTCCATTGATTGATTTTCTTATGTTGAAACAACCTTACATTGTGGGGATAAATCCCATTTGATCATGGTATATTATCTTTTTGTGTTCTGTTGGGTTCAATTTGCTAGTATTTTGCTTAGGGTTTTGCATTAATATTCTTAAGGGATATTGGTCTATAATTTTATTTTTACTATTGTGTCTTTATCTGTTTCTTTGTAGTAACATAATCTTGGCCTCATAGAATGAGTTAGGAAGTTTTTCTTGCTTTTCATTTTTTTGAAGAGTTTGAGCAGTGTATTAATTCAGATCTGAATGTTCAGTATATTTTACAAGTGAAGCCAGCCAAACCTGGACTTTTCTTTGTGGGGAGGTGTTTTAGCTGCTAAAGCTGCCTAAATGTACTATACCAAAAATCGAATGGTTTTATAAAGGGGATTTATTAAGTTACAACTCAATAATTCTAAGACCTTAAAAATGTTCAAACTAAGGTACCCAGATAAAGATACCTTGTCTCTAAAGAAAGGTTTAATAGTGTCCATGATTTCTCTGTCAGCTGAGAAGACACGTGGCTGGCATCTAAGGTCCTTGCCTTCATTCATTGCTTTCTGCCTCGGATTCCAGTGGGTTCCTCTCTACATGTCTGCGGACCCTTACTTAGCTTCTCTAGGGGAAAACTCTGGGTTCTGGCTTGCTTAGCATCTCAAGGGAAGGCATATGGCAGTGTCTGCTGGGCTCCTTTTTCGGCTTCTTTGGTTGAGACCTAGCGAATCCTGTGGGTGCTTCTGGTGTTCTCCTCTGCATATCCAAATGTCTATGCCTCAGCTTTCTCTAAAATGTTTTCCCTTATAAAGGACTCCAGTGAACTAATTAAGACCCACCTTAAATGACTGGAAGAACATCACCATCTAATCAAAAAGTCACACCCACAGTTGGATGTGTTACATCTCTATCGAAACAGCCACATGCAGAGGTCCTGCCCTAAATGTTGGACCAATATTAAAAGAATATGGCTTTTCTGAAGAATGTAACAGTTAAAGACCAGCACAAGAGGCTCTTGATGGCTGATTCAATCTCTTTATTATTGGTCTGTTGTGATTTATTTCTTTTTGAGTGAGTTTAGATAATTTGTATATTTCTAGGCATTTGTCCATTTGATCTAGGATATCTGTAATTTGTTGCTGTACAGTTGTTCATAGTATCTTCTTATAGTCATTTTTATTTCTGTGAGGTCATTAGTAAGGTCTCTACTTTCATTTCTGAGTTAGTTAATTTTATCCCCTTCCCCTTTTTTTTTATCAGTCAATATAAAGGTTTGTAGATTTTATTGATGTTTTCAGAGAACCAACTTTTCATTGTGTGGCTTTTCTGTTTTTCTTCCATTGTATTTCACTTTTCTCCCTTCTAACTTTTATTTATTTCCTTCCATTTGCTGACTTTGGTTTTGTTTGCTCTTCTTTTTTTAGTTCTACCAATTGTGAGATTAAGTTAGTGATTTGAGATCTTCTTTTTAACTGTTAGCATTTATAGTTATAATTTTCACTCTACTACATTTGCTGTATCCATTAGTATTGATATTTTGTGGTTTTGTTTTCATTGTCTCAAGATATTTCATAATTTTCTTTATGATTTCCTCTTTGATTGGTTTTTGTGGTGGTAAATTTCATGTGTCAATTTGGCCAATTTAAGTTGCACAGTCATTTGGTCAAGCAAGCACTGTCCAGATTGTTACTATGAGGACATTTCTTGGACTTAAATCATCATTAAATTGATCCTAGCTATGGCTGATAACATCTGCAATCAACTGAGGAGATTATTTTCAACTATGAGAGATGTCTCATCCAGTCATTTGAATGCTTTAAAGGGAGAAGTAATGAATTCAGCAGTCAGAAGAGAGAATTTCCTTCTCTGCTTCAGCCACCCAGCTTCTCCTGGGAGTTCATTAAAAGCCTTTATTGGAGTTCCCAGCTTGTGACCTGCTCTATGGAATTTGGATTTCTTCATCCATTCATCTTCATTGTTGTATGGGGCAATTTTCATAATAATTTCATAATACTTACAACAGATATCTCCTGTTAATTCTGTCATGCTAGGGAATCCTGACTACTACAGGTATTTGAGAGTGTGCTGTTTTATTTTGACATGTTTGGAAGTTTTCCAGGTCTCCCTCTGTCACTGATTTCTATTACATTCCTGTATGGTTGGAGAAGATGCTTTGTATAATTTCATTTTTTGAAATGTATTGAGATTTCTTTGTGACCTTACATATCATTTACGCTACAGAATGATGTGTGTACACTTGAAAAGAACATATATCCTGCTGCAGCTGGATGAAATGTTCTACATATGTCTGTTAAGTTGAGTTAGTTTATAGAATTGTTTAAGTCCCCTATGTCCTTATTGATAATCCTTTTTGGCGTTTTATCCATTATTTCAACTGATGTGTTAAAGTCTCCTATTATTAATGTAGAACCATCTATTTCCTCATTTAAATCTGTTAATTTTTGCTTCATATAACTTGGCACTCTATTGTTAGGGGTATATATGTTTATAATTGTTATATTGTGTGTATGAATTGACCCTTTTATCAATATGTAGTATTCCAGTCCAGCACAATACTGAGGCCAAAGAACGCACCAAGGAAAATATTAGCCATGAGTTTTAAGTAGTCAATTATGAACAGTATGAAATTCTACCCAAGGCAGCCAGTTGGGAAATGAGAGTTGGCACTCTGCCCAAACAAGAGAGAGAGGAGTGTCAAGAGGGTGGCTTATAAGGTTTAACAGAGTCTCATGAGATTTGATTTAGCAGTCTTGCAAGGGATGTTTACCAACAGTGATTAATGGAGGGGAATTTTCATGCAAGCTGCTGTGTGCTTCCTTATAGTTAGTTTGCATTGACTGTAGGACAGACACTTTGCCCATATAAAACACCAATAGCATAAGAGACAGTAGAACATTAGGAGTCCCACAAAGTGATGCCATCATAGCCAAAAAAAAAGGGAATTAAACCATTTTACTGATAAGTTATAAAACCTGTTATTTCAGTCCTAAATGAGGAGATAGTTTTCCAGATTTTCTGATGTGCTGAATTCTGCCAGGCAAGTAGGGTATTCTATGCAGTCCAATTCGCAGTGGTCACAGTCCAAGGTAAGTGGTGGCACCCAACAGTAGCAATTTGGTGCATACTCAGCATTGAGATTTATTACACATGTAGTTTACCAAAGAAGCCTATTGCAGAAAATAATTTGCTATGATCCTAAAGGCAAAAAGAATTTAAGCTAAATTTCCATTAATAGACACATACTCCCTGCAGTTGCAGGGAGCTTTCTGGTGTCAAATCCACAGTTAGCATGAGCATAATAAGTGTCTACAGAGTCATATATACTGAGTCTTGGGGTATAGAGGGTCCTGGGTTGGTTACATATGCACAACTTTTGGCATTTTTGAATATAAATCATGTTTTAATCTTAAATTTTGGCCATTCCAATACCTCATGGGTTTAGGATTCACAACTGGGATGGCTTTATTGGCCAGGACTATGGCCAGTTGACCTTATTTCCCTAATTTCTTTCCCCAATTTCTTTCCTGAACTACAGGCAAGAGTAAGTTATTTTTATTACCTCATTGAGGCTGCAGCATTGCTGGTCTTTTCATCTGAATTTGCACTGCTTGCATGGACCCCACTATTGCCAGTTCAACAGGAGCAGGATCAACTGCTCAGGGCCATTAATCAAAGAATGTGAGGACTGGATACAACTGACATGTACACTGCTGTAGAGATTGCTTATTATCTTTTAACTGCTCCTTTAAGAGCCCATTCATTGTTTTAATTAACCCCTCTACTGTGAGGTTGTAAGGTGTATAAAATGTCCATGAGACATCATGTTCAATAGTCCAGACTTGGATTAGTTGTCCCACGAAGGGGTACCTCTATCATTATCTTCATATGTGAGGACCCCAAAGAATGCACTTAGATTTTCTAATCTATGTATTTTAACTCTTTGGTTAATTTTTCTGTGGAGAAGACCATCAACTGTCTAGTGACTATATCTACGGCTGCAAGAGCATATTTTGTACCTTCAGTTAAGGGAAGGGGCCCAAGATAATATGTCTGCCACTTGCTGACCAGAACTGCTCATGGCTGATGTAAATGAGTTGATGATTATGCTGGTTTGAAAGTTTTATGTACCCCAGAAAAGCCATGTTTTAATCCTGATTCAGTCTTGTGGGGGCAACTATTTCTTTTAATCCTAATTCAATACTATAGGCTGGAAACTTTTGATTAGATTATCTTCACAGAGATGTGACATGCCCAACTGCGGATATGACCTTTTTATTAGATGGAGATGTGACTCCATCCATTCCAGGTGGGTATTGGTTAGATTACAAGAGTCTTTAAAAGGGACTACCTTTTGGTGAAACATCAGAAACAACAGAGCCAACAGAAACTTCAGAGCAGAGAATAGAGACATGGATGTTTGGAGCCTAGCAGATGTCACCATGGGATGTTACATAAGCCAGAACCATGAGAGAGAGCTCAGGAAAAGCCAGCCCCAGAGAAGTGAGGAGCGCTCAAAAGAACAGGGGCTGAAAGCTATGGAGCTGAGGAGAAAGGAGCTAGCAGATGCTAGCCATGTGACTTCCCCACTGACAGAGCTGTTCCAGACAGCCTTTCTTGAGTGAAGGTAACTTCTTCTTGGTGCCTTAATTTGGACACTTTCTCTTCCTTGGAACTGTAAACTTTTAACTTACTAAATTCCCTTTTATAAAAGTCATCCATATCTGGTATGCTGCATTGCAGCAGCTTTCATACTAACACAATGAGAAAGCATCCTTGGGCCTTAGTGAACAAGAGGGGCAGGCATCTATGATCTCTTTCAATTGTTATCTGATGATGGACTGCTGAAATTGCTGTGCCTTTCTTCACAGAGTCTGGTAGCTTTGGAATCCTGCAACCACTCAGTAGCCTTATGCAATGTTGGCTTTGGATTATGAATTTTTGCTAAAGCATCTGCTTCCATATTGCCAGGTAAATCAGTCTCATGGACAGGGACATGAAAAATGGTGTTCTAGTTTGCTAATGCTGCCAGAATGCAAAATACCAGGAATGGATCTGCCTTAAAATGTCTGAACTAAAGCATCCAGAGAAAGATACCTTGACTCTGAATCAAGGCTGAATGGCTTCCAGGATTTCTCTGTCAGCTAGGAAGGCAGATGGGTGTTGACTGACCTCTTTTCTCCCATTTCATTGCTTGTGCTTCTGATTCCAGTGGCTTCCTTTTCAAGCCTCTGTGGCCCCTCACTTAGTTTCTCTGGTTTGACTCTCTCTGAGTTCTGGCTTGCTTACCATCTCATAGGAAGGCACATTGTGACATCTGTTAGGATCTGCATCTCCAAATATCTATGTCTAGGTATCTGCTCTCTGTCAGCAGTCCAAGCATCTCTAAATGTCTGTGTCTAAGCTTTCTTCTGTGCTTTTCCAAAATGTCTCCCCTTTTAAAGGACTCCAGTAGACTAAAAAGACCCACCTTGAATGGACAGAGTCACATCTCCATCTAATCAAAAGGTTGCACCCACACAGGGGTAAGAAAGATATTTTAGAACCTCATCTATTCTTTGAGATCAAAGGAAGAAAGGTTTATTTTGTCCAGAACTTAAATTTTCTGTAGCACATAATCTATCTCAACCTGTTTCAATAGATCATTTTAACAATCCAAACTCAGGGAGCCCAGAATAAGACTGAGGGCCTTTAATCCTGTGTAGAAGGTACTGTCTGGCTAAATCCCAGAGTATATTAAGCAGATAATCAAAAAGTTTTGGCAAAGTCCCTTGAGGGATGAGAGAAAAAATATGGAACTATTAAACCTTACCACCAGCGAAACCTCTGATACTGTGTCAAATATTGGGGACACTCAAATCAATAGGCCAAGTCCTTGCTGTATTTTTTAATTTAATATTTTATTGATATAAGGATCACCTGTAGGGTAAACTCTCAAACTATGTTTGAAATCCCCCAGCCAGTTAAACTTTATTTTGTCTCATTTCTTTCTTCCCCTTTTTGTCAAGAAGGCTTCCTCAATCCCATGATGCCAGGTCCTGGTTCATCCAGGAGTTCTGTCCCACATTACCATGGAGATTTATATCCCTAGACATCATGTCTGATGTAGAGGGGAGGGCAGTGAGTTCACCTGCTGAGTTGGCTTAGAGAAAGTGGCCACATCTGAGCAACAAAAAAGACTCTCTGGGGGTGACACTTAGGCATAATTTTAAGTAGGCTTTGCCTATCCTTTGCAAGAATAAGTTTCATAGGGGTGAACCCAATGATTGAGAGTTTTAAGTCCTTGATATTGAGGTTTGCTCTTGTGAAGCTTATGTATGTAGCAGAGAAGCTTACCCTACCTATGGCTATGCCTAAGAGTTACTTCCTGAGGGCCTCTTTTGTTCTTCAGATGTGACCTCTATAAGCCCAATTCTGCAAGTGAAATAATTGCCCTTCCTCCTCTACGTGGGATGTGACATCCAGGGGTAAGAGTTTCCCTGGCAGTGTGGAAGCTGACTCCCAGGGATGAGCCTGGCCCTAGCACTGTGGAGTCAACAATGCTCTCCCGACCAAAAGGGGGAAAAATGTAACAAATAAGGTATAAGTGGCTGAGGGAGTTGAAATAGACAAGAGGCTACTTTTAGCCAAGCTTCAGTTACTCATTGCTACCTATCATAGCTTGCCAAACCCCATCCAAAACCATTACTAGAAATCTTAATGAATATCTAGGGCATTATGCAGGATCTTACAAAGGTTCTTTGCTCTAGGTTAACCTTCCAGAAGCCTACAACCTCCAGATGGTTCCCTGGACCAGGTAAGCCCTGCATTGCAGAGGGATCAGCTTCTCCAGAACATCATGTAGTTCCATTCACCATTCTGTATTATCAACAGCCCCTTCTATCATGAAAAAGTTAGAATAAGCATAGTCCAATACCCCTTAAGAGTGGGAGAAAGATCAAAGGTGATGGTGGAGTTATACAGAGAAGGTAGGGTTTAACAGATGAATATGATTGCTTAATTATTGTATTGAAATTTCTTTTTGCATCTAGTAACTTAGAGCAGTCAGAAGTAAAAACCCAAAACTGTGGAATTGTAATCTATAACAAACTCTGAAATATGTTCGACAACTAATTGCTGTGATGTGCTTTGAAATGTGTTGCTTTTTTGTAGATATGCTGTTTTTTTCACAAAAAGAAATATTCTATTTTGATGATAAGTGCACAGCTACATGTTGAAAAAAGAGAATTAGCAAATGATTATGATTACTATGTAATTATGTAGATTTTTTCCCTTTCTAGATTGTAGAATGGCCAAAAGTTAATATCTGAAATTTCTGGGACTCAACTAGTGTGATTCTTGTTTATACCTATTATTGTAACAGTTATTCTAGCTTAGTCTCAGCCTTGTGTATACTTTTGCAATGGTTATTCTAGCCTAGGCTCAGCCCTGTTTATACATGATATTGTAATGGTAACTTCATCTCACCTTGTTTGAATCCATGAAAAACCCAAACTCCTTAAACTTGGGGAGACAGATTTTAGGGCCTATAGGCCATCTGATCTCCTGCTTCAAGTGTAGAAATAAACTCTTCCTTTGAAACAAAAAGTCACACCCACAATTGGGTGTGACACATCTCCATGTAAACAACTTAATCAAGAGGTTCCACCATAAGCAATAGGACTGGCCCCAAAAGATTGGATTCATATTGAGAGAACATGGCTTTTTTGGGGTACATAACAATTTCAAACCAGCACACCCGATTACCTTTCACTTGTGACAGACAGTCTAGACCTCTTCTCACATTTCTTTTCCCTATAAGGGGTGGCTGACAGCAGTCCATTGTTCTTGATTTCACATGCCCATCCAAACTTATAGGCCCTGGTACACTGCCTAATTGTCAGCACAAATAATTAATGCATCTCCTAACTTGTAACCTATGATCGTCCATACAGCCCTTAATTTAACCCATTGGCTGCTTTGCATCATCCCAGTTTCCCATGACATAGTGTTTGTACTAGGTTGCGTGGCTACTGCTGTCCAGGTGGCAGGACACCCATATGTTGATTCATTAATATACCAGGCAAATCTATGTATATTGCCACATCTCTCAACAGTAGACACAGAGACAGGGAGATCAGCAGGGAGGGGCAAACATTGTTCTTCCATACAGGAAACTGGTTTCAGGATATTATTCAGGGGGTTGTTGTTGAAAATTCTGCACTCCAGCAGATAAACTTACTATTTCGTTAATGTGCTTAATTGTGCACTGCCAGAGTGAGGCTTAGTATCAATGTTCTATATCCACCCCTGTACAGGGATGGCTGCTACCAATTCCACAGGGCATTTCTGAATTAGCCCTTCAACGTGTGGTAAGACATTATAAGCAGCACACAGTTGGTTTCTTAAAGGGCTATATTGTAGTTCAGACCAAAAACTGATGGGAATAGATTTTTCCTGTTGCCTTTGCCACAAAGCGGTATCAGTACCAGCTACATATAATTCACAAGACACATTTGAGTCCACCCTCTATAAGGCCTGAATCAGTGCTAAAGTCCATGTGTCTTTTTTAAAAGCAGCCTACTGGGAGGTATCCTGTTTCTAGGAATGGCTTTTCCTAATCAAAACATATGCAGATTCTAACATTTGGACTAGGAAGGAATGAAAGTTTTCCAATACCCCAACAATCTCAAGAAAACCATTATTTGTTTTGGCATATGTGGCATAAGAAAACATTGTACCTTATCAATTACTCCACAAGGAATAAATTTTGTCTTTCCCAATCATACAGCACCAAATATTTTTTTCCAGTTTAATTGATATATAGTTACACTTCATAAAAATCATCTGAAGTATATAATCACTGGTTCACAGCATTAAAACATAGTTGTGCATATATCCCCATGGTTTATTTTACATTTTAATTACTCCAAAGCAGAAATAAGAATAAAAGCAATAAAATCCAAATCTTCCTATACCTGTACCCACCCCCATTGTTGACTTATAGTATTAGTGTAGTACATTGGTTACTTCTGATGAAAAGATATTAAAATATTTCTGTTAACTATAGCCCACAGCTTTCCAAAGCACTGAGTATATCATGATTAATTATCCATCCCTGTAATAGCAATAAGCCTGAGTCTTCTTTTAGTTCTGGAAAAGAGCTACTGGTTAACATGTCTTCACCAATATAATGAAATAGAATTACACTTTTCCACTTAGCCCAAACCTTTGCTGTGAGCTTGTGGCAGATGGTCAGGCTATGTAAAGAGCCTCATGGGAGCACAATGAAAATACTTTGTTGTCCTTCCCAGGTGAAGGCACAAATCATTTGGCTGGCCCTATGTAAGAAAATACTCAGAGAAACAAAGTGATAATGACATAATTGAATGCTTACTCCTAGTGGTAAAGAGACAACCTTCAGAACTGCTGCATAAAAAGATGTCATAATTTTATTTTCTGCTTCCCAAATCTCTTCTTTTTTCTCCTTTTCTTCATCAGATGAAGAATCTGTGCGATCCCAAGAATTTGGACCCCAGTCAAGGGAAGTTAGAATATGAATCATTTGCCCCTTGAGCAGATTGTATCCGCTTACTCCAACATATCAGCATGTTAATATTTCTAAACTCCCATCTACATGGCAAAGCCTCTCATTCATTGCACCCTTTAAATCTACTGATTTTTGTATCTTCCTCGAGACAGTCTGCTATAGCTGGACATACTGCACACAACAGTGGCCAACCAATTGCGGCACAGCCAAGCAAGTGGGCAACTACTTCCCACATCAAAAAAGCAGTCCACCCCAAGATTATCCCTGAAGAGTTTCCTTTCCCTCAGACTCATGCTGTCTATGGGTCAGTGGCTCTTTGATCTTCTGGCTGATTTTCAAATGTCCCAGCCCAGCACAACCCTGAGACCAAAGAACACACCAGGAAGAAAATTAGCCATGAGTTTTAACTTTGCGCTTATGAACAGGATAAAATTCTACCCAATGGCAACCAGTTGGGAGGTGGTGGTCAGTATACTGCCCAAACAAGAGAGAGAGTGGCAAGAACATGACTTATAGTGTATAACAGAGTCCAACGAAATTTGGTTCCAGTGGGGTTTCAGCAAAACAGATTTGGTTCAGCAGAGTATCGTGAGAGTTGGTTACTAACTGAGATTAGGGAGGGGAGTTTCACTCAAGCTGCTATGTGCTTACCTAAGGGAGGGGTTCATGACCCCTGTGTTGGTATATATAGTACCCTTCTTTGTCCCTTTTACTAGTTTTTATCTTAGAATCTATTTTTTCCTATATTATTATAGCCTCCCTCTGTCTCCTTTGGTTACTATTTTCATGGAATATTTTCTTCCATCCTCTCACTTCCAGTGTACTTTTATCTTTGAATTTAAAGTGAGTTTCTTGCAAAAAGCATATATTTAGGTAATACTTTTTTTATGTGCTTACATGGAAATTGGTGTATCTTCTTTGAGAAACATCTATTGAAATATTTGCCCATTTCTTAACTGGCTTGTTTATCTTCTTTTGTAGAGTTGTAGAGGTTCTTTGTACATTTTGGATAGTAAATCCTTATCAGATAAATGATTTCCAAATACTTTCTCCAATTCTGTAGGCTTTCTTTTAATTTTCATGATGAAATGCTTTGATTTCCCCTAATTTTTAATTTTGATGAGGTCTCAATTTTCTATTTTTCTTTTGTTGCATATGCTTTTGGTATAGACTCTTAAGAAATTATTGCCTAATACAAGGTGCTGAAGATGTTTTCATGTGCTTTCTCTAGGAATTTTACAATTTTTCTTATATTTAGGTCTTTAATCCATTGAGTTAATTTAGAGTTATGGTGTGAAATAGGGGTCTGATTTTATTATTTTCCATATTGCTGTCTAGTTATCCAAGTCCTACTTTTTGAAGAGATTCTTCTCTCCTGATGGATTGGATATGGTACCTTCATAAAAAATCAATGAGCCATATATGTGAGGGCTTATTTTTAAACTCTCACCATTAGTCTATATTTACCTCCTTGTGCCAATTCTTATGATGTTTTGATTCATGTAACTTTGCAATAAGTTGTTTTTTTATTTTTTTTAAATTTTTATTTATTTATTCTTCTTTTGTGCACAGGCAGGCACTGGGAATTGAATCCGGATTGCAGGCATGGCAGATGAGAACTCTGCCTGCTGAGCCACTGTGACCCACCCTCTAATAAGTTTTAAAATTGGGATGTGTAAACCCTCAAACTTCATTCTTCTTTTTCAATATGGTTTTGAAACAATGTCTTTGTGTTTCCTAGCGAGAAAGTTTTCAGTTTTTTAACATTGAGCATGATATCTGTGTGCTTTTCATATATGCCCTTTATCCTGTTAATGATATTTCCTTCTATTCATGGTTTTCTAAGTATTTTTATCAAAAAGGGGTGATGAACTTTTTCCAAGTGGGAACAGAAGTTGGATATGGCAGGCAAAGCAGCTATTATAAATACATTCAGTGAATTAAATACATTAAAATTAAGGGAAACTTAATTCAAATATAAATGCGTAGGAATTCTCAGCAGAGAAATAGAAACTGTAAGAAAGTACCTCGTGGCAAGTCTAAAGCTGCAAAGTACAATAACTGAAATATAAAATTCACTAGATATGATCAGCATCACTGCTTAGGTGACAGAAGAAAGAATAAAATAATTGTGGTGGTTTGAAGCTGTATTTATCTGAAGACATGTTCTTAAATTTAATCCATTTTTAAAAAGATCTTTTAATGGGGTTACTTGAGCTAAGATGTGTTCCACATAATAAGGATGGGGTCTTAATTCTATTACTGGAGTCCTTTATAAGATAATGAAAAGCACAAGAAAGAGAGAAAACCATAGGAAGCAAGAAGCTAGACATCAGTCAAACCAAGAAGAGAAGGGAGAGACTAGGAGAAGCCACCATGTGCCTTGCTCTGTGACATAAGATCCCCAAATTCCCAGTAACCAGTTCCAGAAGGCCACAGTCTTTGGATAGAAATCATCACCTTGATGGTGCCTTGATTTAGATGTTCTTTTAGTCTCAAAACTGTAAGCTAATAAATTCCCATTGTTTAAGCCAACCTATTTCATGGTATTTCCTTAAGCACCCTAGAAAATTAAAACAATAATATTTAGAAGTATGATATTTTATTTTCACATATTTGGGACTTACTTAAATATCTTTCTGTCATTGATTTCTGGTTTAATTTCCTTATGGTCTCAAAACACACTTCATTAATTTCTATTCTTTTTGAATTTGTTAGCGTTTAACATATGATACAGGATATAATATATATTGAATATGTGTGCACTAGAAAGGAATGTGTATTCTATTGTTTATAGGTTTTTCTCTACATATCAATTAGGGCAAGCTATGTACATAGTGCTGTTAAAGTCATTTATATCTTTATTGATTTTCTGATTAATTCTTTCAATTGCTGCAAGGATTGTTGAAGTTGCCAAATATAATAGTAGATTTGTCATTTTATCCCTTTAGATCTATTAGTTTTTTGCCTTATATATTTCTAAATTCTTTTATTAGGTTCCTACATATTGGGATTTTTTTTTGTCCTCTTGGAGATTTCATCCTTTTATAATTATGTAATAATCCCTTTATTCCTGATAATCTTCCTTGTTATTAAGACTAAAAATTAATAAGGCTACAATAACTTTCTTTTAGTCTATGTTTTCATGGTACATATTTTTAATCCTTTAAAATTTAGGCTACCTAAGATTTCATATTTAAAGTGGGTTTCTTGTAGACAGCATAGAGTTGAGCCTTGCTTTTTTATCCAATATGGCAATCTCCATTATTTAACTGCTTTGCTTAGACCATTCATATTCCACCTGACTAATGATAAATTTGGATTAAAACTTATCATCTTGTTATATGTTTTCTTTCCATTACATCTTTTCTTTGTTTCATTTTAATTCTTTTATGTCTCTCTCTGTGTTTACCTTTTCAGTGGTTACTCTGGTGTTTACAAGGCACATTTTTAAATATTCTAAGTCTACCTTCATATGCATCCCATTCATTGTACTATTATCACACAAATACATATTATTTTATTCCTATTGTTGCTTTAGACAAATATCTTTTAAAACAAATAAAAACATGATAAAAGATCATGTTTTGCTTTTTAAAATTTCATTTTCAGTACTATTCTTTTCTTTGTGTAGGTGCAAGTTTCTAACCCATGTCATATATCTTTTTTTAAGAATGCTTTTAATATTTCTGTTGGCATTCTGTTTCCTCAGGTTTGCCTGAGGAAGTCTCCTCCACCCCCACCCCCTTTACTTTTGACTTTGCATAGCATTTCTGGATTGGCAGGTTTGTTCTATTTATTAATTTTTTTTTCTTTTAACACTTTAAAGATATTACTCCATTGTTTCTTGGCTTACATGGTTACTGATGGGAAGTATGCCATAATTTTCATTCACATCACTCTGTAGATAGTATGATTTATTTCTCTGGCTGCCTTCAATAATGGTATACTGAGGTATGCACATTTTATGCCTGAAAATGAACACACCTTTCATTCTTCTAAGATTATAATGTGGGATTTGTGACAATCTTTTCAACAGTTGAGATTAAATTTGCTCCTTGTTTGTCTTTGCTGCTTCTCTTTGTGCTACTTCCAAGAGAGAATGCAGCGATTCCAGGTGTAGTCCAGTATTATTTTATTTTATATTTATTTGCATGGTAATGGGGATGTTTAGATTAAGTGTCACTCTTTGGATGAAGTTGTGAATGCAGTTCTCTAGGGAGTGAGTTTAATAGTTCCTCCCACAGATGTAATCCTGAGAGTAGCAGATATGCATGCCCCACCTAAGAAGTAGAACTTTTTTCCCACTATTGCTTCTCCTTACCTTCGGCGTCTTTCCACCAGTGCCTGAGGCTTTAATTATATGGGCTTTTCCTCTGTAAATTAAGGTTTTTGCTCTTTAGGATAGAAGATGTCTTCTGGATTGAGTTTTGGTGGTGGCTGCTGTTCATTTCTTCTATCTGTAGTGGTTTCCAGTAGTTCACTCAGAATACAGTTTTTCTTTTTTCTGTTGGTTTGTTTTTCCTTTCCTCTGAAGATTAAGGCTTTTGTTCCATAGAGTAGATAGTGATGGTGTATTTGGATAGAGCTTTTAAAGGGGCTTCATTTTCTTTTCGCCCAGCCTATACCATGGATTAGCTCTCTCAGTATTCCATCTGATCTTCCCTGTGAGCATCTGGTAGGTTTACTGGAATAAAATCCTGTAGAATCATGTCATCCCACTTGTCTGTAGACCCCCAGGGGCTTCACATTTTAACACTGGCCCACAACCAGCCTTTATAAATTTATTAAGTATTTCTAGTTGAGTTTTTTTTTTTTAATGAGTTTATATGGCATATGTTGGTATCTGTAGCAAGAAAGCAAATACTTGGGTCATGTTTCTCCCTGCAAGCACCTGTTTCTCTCCTAATTTGTTTATATTGGAATCTCAGTTCTCTTATGAGTTCATGAAAATTGTTAGTTCGCTCTTTCTATAGTATTTTTTTTTACATTCCTTCTCCCATTGTCCTATTCCCAGTTTGGTTGATGGTGGCACTGCTACTGAAGGCCAGGCCAATGGAGGCAAGACCCAACCCTGAACAGCCTACTTAGATTACCACTTCCATTACCATAAGTTTGCATCTGGCCATGGTGGTTTCTGGCAGAGGGGTAGAAGGACCCACTGATGATTTTCCTGGAGTTCTGGCTAGTGGACCTGACCTTCAGCCCTGACTAAGCCATAATTCAATCAATTGAGTGGATGAATCAGGTGGATGTAGTAGACCTGGAGGGCCTAGTTGAAATCACCGTCTTTGATGGTGCTGAGTATGGAACCCAGGTAACCAAGATGTTCTTCTTCCTGCACTCCTTACACTGAGAACATTGTGACTGAGGTGAACAGGTGAAACATCTTCAGGAGTTCTTGACAGCACATGCATCAGGTCCCCAGACTACCCAGCATACTATCCTATTGCTTAAGATTGCATAAGAAAGGTCAGTAGCATTGTGAGCACAATCCTACTTCTATTACTAAAGTTGAAGGGAAACAAATATTGGTAAATCTCTCTATATCAATTTCTTGACTTGAAGAATAGCAGTTTCATTATTTTGATGCAAACAAGAGTTTTTAGAACTCTTCTAATAAAGAAATGGTTTCCTTACTTAAAAAAAAAATGAATGTGTGAGACTGTTCCCAGCTTTTTTTTTTTTTAGTGCTTCTGAGCTGAATTTTATTTTTTAATATATTGGTATACTTTGTTGTCTAATAATTTATGTCTCTATTCATGAGCACTGTCCTTATCCAGTTTTAGAATCTAGGTTTTACTAGGCTCATGAATAAGTTGGGTAGAATCATTTATTTTTCTGTAAGAATTTATATGAGATAGATCTTATCTGTTTTGTTTAAAATTTAATAGAACTGTGAAAGCATCGGGGGCTTTTTATGTTTGGTATGGGAAGGCTTTTCTTTGAATAACATTTCAATATGTTTAAAGTTTTTAATATAGTTATTTATTTATTTCTGTGCCAATTTGGTGTGAAGTTGTCTTTTTTCCTGCCCATGACAATGGGCAAAAATTCATCCAAGTTTGCCTGTGGGAGAAAGAAGTGCACAAATAATCACTTGTTCCCTGTGCTGTGCCCCATAACCTCTCTCCACCTGCACCCCTTCCATGTTATTTTTTTTTTTGTCTCCCTAGGAATTTCTCACAGTCCTTATGTTAGATTCTCAGATCTTTTGATCTTACTCTCTCATTTTAGAGGCATCTACAATGTTAGTGGCAATGCCTCAGGAAACAAAAGCAACCATATTTTCTCCTAAAAGTAATTGGATAAATTGAGATTCTGAAGTGTATTAAATACTTGTCAGCTATTTTGGCGATATAAGAGAAACATAGGAAGTGATTTCTGTTTCCAAAACTTAATTTATAATATAGTTAATTAGCAGCAACTCCTTCAATATACCATTAAAATCTCTAATATTGAATATTGATAATAAATATTTTTGAAAATAATTATTCACTTTATATATTTGAATAACACTTCAGAGTTTATACTGCTTATACTTTTTATACAATTTGTTTCTCCTTCCTATGGAGTGTGGTAGGCCCTGCTGCCCACATCTTGAAGATTAAGGAAATTGATGCACAGAGAAATTTAATAATTTGCTTAATATGCAATAGGAAGTGGTAGAGCTATACCAGTTCTGTATATTCCAAATCCAGTTTTCTTCTTGTATCATTGAAACAAAATCCCATGGCAACTTCACTGCCATGGGATCAACTCTTCTTTCCTTATTATGCTGTGTTCTAATTTATGTTAATTCAAACATTGACATTCCACATAGAGTCAAATATATTTATGGTTAGTTCGGAATTCACTGAGAACTTCAATGATAGTTGCTGCAAAATGCAGTTCATATTTTCTTCTAGAAAAGTATTTTGTTTCAGTAGGAATTATCTATGCTATCTAGCATTATTTTCTTTGATGAGAGTGAATTTTCCCTGGTGCTTCATTCAATGTGCATCTCATGCTATTTATCTCATCATTTGCTATTGACTTTATATGTCAGATTAAAAAAATTAATTATAAATAATGCTGCTATAAACATTGGTGTGCAAATTGCAAAGAGATGGAAACAGCCAAAATGTCCATCAACAGAGGAATGGCTAAACAAACTGTGGTATATACATACGATGGAATATTATGCAGCTTTAAGACAAGATAAACTTATGAAGCATGTAATAACATGGATGGACCTAGAGAATATTATGCTGAGTGAGTCCAGCCAAAAACTAAAGGACAAATACTGTATGGTCCCACTGATGTGAATGGACATTCAAGAATAAACTTGAAATATGTCATTGGTAACAGAGTCCAGCAGTAGTTAGAAACAGGGTAAGATAATGGGTAATTGAAGCTGAAGGGATACAGACTGTGCAACAGGACTAGATACAAAAACTCAAAAATGGACAGCACAATAATACCTAATTGTAAAGTAATCATGTTAAAACACTGAATGAAGCTGCATCTGAGCTATAGGTTTTTTTTTTTTTACTATTATTACTACTTTTATTTCTTTTCTCTATATTAACATTTTATATCTTTTTCTGTTGTGTTGCTAGTTCCTCTAAACCGATGCAAATGTACTAAGAAACGATCATGCATCTATGTGATGATGTTAAGAATTACTGACTGCATATGTAGAATGGTATGATTTCTAAATGTTGTGTTAATTTTTTTTTCTTTCCGTTAATTAAAAAAAAAAGACAATTAGAAAAATTTAATTAACTGAAAATCTATATTTGAGTTGAAGTCAGAGCAGCAGAGCTTCACCTAACACAATCAGGTATTAGATATATTTTTGAAAGAAGCAAGGTCAACATAAGCAGTGAATATAACTGTAATATGCATAAGGTCCACTTGAAGAGCTTGCTAAGATTCATATACCAGCTTCAACTATAGTATTTCTGGTTGATTTTCCATAAAGGGATACCTAATCTGAATTTCTAATAATTATCTTACATTGGACTACTTTTTGAAATATGGTGCCCTAGTGCTGTTATGTTTTAGCAAAAAGAAGATCATCAAATAAGATAGTTACTTAAGTATGACTATCCATCATGCCAGTTCTGAAGAAGTAGAGCGATTGCTTATTGGAATGAGGACACTTAATTGAAAGGTTTGGAGTATGGTCATCACCATCTCAATCCTTACGTGGGACTCCATCAGGATTCCCTTTGATTCACTACTCTGCTTTACTTTTGCATTTGACCATGTTTGTAATTTTTATTTGTTCATCTTCTTTATCAGCTTCCTCATTTCTAGACTGTAAGTATCCTAAGAATGAGGTGTCAGTTTGTACTCTAGTGCTAGCTTTAGCTCAGGTGTGTAATAACACATGTATGTAAAGAGACTGAATGAAATGTGGCCCCAAGGACAAGAAAAGGAGTTTTTGATGAACACGTGTTGATTTGGAAGTCCCCAATCAAATTTACCCTAATTTTAGAAATTTTTCTCTGAAAAGTTGTCATTTAATAAGCCATATTATGCCAAAAATTCAATCACTTTTTAGGCAAGGGAAGCTAACATTATTATTAAAAAAGTCTTTGTTTTTTAAAAGGCAGAATTTCAGGTGATTGTAGAGCATGCGAAGTAACTCTGAAAACATTTTGTTATTCAGTCATTTATTCAAAAATAGTTATTTAGCATCTATAATATGTAAAGCATAAAATAGGTATGTAAAGCATTAGATAGACAGTAACGAGTAAGAAGAATGGTTCTTGAATTATTGAAACATGCAATGTCTGGGAAACAAGAAGTCTGCCAAGAAAGTAATTAAAACAAGTGTGTATTATCTGCAACATTTGCATTATGATGTGATTAGCACAGAACAGAGGCTCTATGTTTGAAAAATGGATGAGATTGATATGCCTCCTATGGTATAGTCTGTAAGAGATGATAACTCTTCTGTGTTCCCAGTCAGAAGGATCATAATGGACACATTTCTGTGCACTTAATTCTTTTGCCATTTCATTGAAAGATGCTTGAGTCTAGGAGTTTCTTCTTTGCTCATGCATTCTTGCCAGAGTTCACTGTCATACTCTGAACATAGTGGACATCCATTAAAAGCCACTGACAAAATGATTCTTCCAACCTCCTACTGGATAGGTAGATAAATAAAAGATAAATGTGCAGCCTGTTCAGCAAAAGGTCACTAACTATGTACAACAGCATGGAATAATTGATGTATACAGTTTCTTTTCATCCATTCTTAGTTGCCCAATCATTCTGGATGTTTTCAAATGGGCAATCCTGGTGCAGATGTCAGTGCAGTTACCCTTGGTGTGAGCCATTATAAGCCTCACTGAGAGCTTCTGCTCAGTATTCTGGGAAGAGATCTCTTTTACAATATTGAGTGTTCCTGAAATTTAAATTTCTAATCAGTTTCTTTTCTTTGCTTTACTGAAAAGTGCATAGGTTCAAAGAGTTATTCAAACAACTTATGTATGAAGCAAGTTCAGAAGCTGGGGGTGGGTAAACATGTGTGAGGAGGGTCACTACAGGGTCTCAATAGCAAATCTCTAAATCACTGAAACACTTAGAGAATCTGGCCTTCTTTTACCTGCCCCAGTTTTGAGTTTTCCTGATTTTCTTTAAAAAAAAAAAATTTCATTGAGCCTGTTTCTGCAACCATATTGTGAGCCTTTTCATACTATTTTTACTTTAACTTTTTTATATTTCCTCAAGAGGGGAAAGTATCTGAGAAAATGCTATTTACATTGTTACCTGGGATTATACCATTATTATATTATTCAAAATGCTTGGAATAGCTAAAAAATTTGCCTGATAAAGAAATGTCAGAGAAGTAAGAAAAAAAAGCTATAGTGAAAATGTCAATATTTAGATCATACTTGAGTTTTTTCAGCCTGTGATAGTAGAGAGATCATGGACTTGGAGGACTAATGGACTGAAGTGTCGATACCAGCCTCAATTTCCTCAATAAAAGAAAGAGAATAATGATTCTACCTATAACACAAATTTTTCTTAGAATGAAATAAAAAATTTTAAGCAAATCACTTAGCAGTACTTGGCTCCTGATAAGTATTTAATAAGTGTTCCTTTCTAATTCTTACTCATCCATATAGAGGTCAAATGAGACAGACTCCAGCAAAGAACGGTATCATGCCATCAGCTAACCACTTTTAAACTGCAGAATTGAGGTTTAAATTTCACTTGCTTCTCCATGAAGCATGTATTATCAGTGCAAAGAAATTCGATTTGGATGAGGCTTAAATGGAAGCATATGAGCTTCCTACAATTTGTTTCACTCACATATATTCAGGAATACACCAATTTTACATGCTATTGCAATTGTAGGATATAATCACAGTCTTGTATACAGTATTTATATTTATATATATGTGTATGTATACAAGACTGTGAATATATATATATATATATATATATATATACATATATATCTGTCCAATGGACTGTCTGAGCATAAGCAACAATAGTGGAGAACTTAAGAAAGAGACTATACATTCATATCAACTAGTTTTTATTTTCAATGAGATAAACTTTTTATTCATATCAAAACTTCAGCAGTCAAGAATCTTATTTTACTCCCATGCTTGAGGGAGAATAGGAAAGTGTCAATAATCCTCTTTTGATTTGGCAAAGAAATCTTGCAGGTATTTACTTTCTGCAACCTCTCTGAAACAGAAATGTCAATTTATTTATTTATTTATTTTTTTAATTTTTTTTTATTAATCAAAAAAAAGAAAAGAAATTAACACAACATTTAGAAATCATTCCATTCTACACATGCACTCAGTAATTCTTAGTATCATCACATATATGTATGATCATCATTTCTTAGTACATTTGCATCGATTTAGGAAAAGAACTAGCAAAACAGCAGAAAAAGATATAGAATGTTAATATAGAGAAGAGAATTAAAATAATAATACTAATAATATATATATATAAAAATGAAAAAGAAAAAAACAAAAACAAAAGATACAAACACACAAACAAACAAACAAAAAACCATATTTCAGGTGCAGCTTCATTCAGTGTTCCAACCTAGTTACATTACACTTAGGTATTAATGTGCTGTCCATTTTTGAGTTTTTGTATCTAGTCCTGTTGCACAGTCTGTATCCCTTCAGCTCCAATTACCCATTATCTTACTCTGTTTCTAACTCCTGCTGGTCTCTGTTACCAATGATATATTCCAAGCTGATTCTCGAATGTCGGTTCACATCAGTGGGACCATACAGTATTTGTCCTTTAGTTTTTGGCTAGACTCACTCAGCATAATGTTCTCTAGGTCCATCTATGTTATTACATGCTTCATAAGTTTAGTCTGTCTTAAAGCTGCATAGTATTCCATCGTAGGTATACGCCACAGTTTGTTTAGCCACTCGTCTGTTGATGGGCATTTTGGCTGTTTCCATCTCTTTGAAATTGTAGATAATGCTGCTATAAACACTGGTGTGCAAATGTCCGTTTGTGTCTTTGCCCTTAAGTCCTTTGAGTAGATACCTAGCAGTGGTATTGCTGGGTCGTAATCCATTCTGCCATTCTATGTCTTTTGATTGGGAAATTCAGTCCATTAACTTTTAGTGTTATTACTGTTTGGATAATATTTTCCTCTACCATTTTGACTTTTGTATTATATATATCATATCTGATTTTCCTTCTTTCTACACTTTACTCCATACCTCTCTCTTCTGTCTTTTCATATCTGACTCTAGTGCTCCCTTTAGTATTTCTTGCAGAGCTGGTCTCTTGGTCACAAATTCTCTCAGTGACTTTTTGTCTATAAATGTTTTAATTTCTCCTTCATTTTTGAAGGACAATTTTGCTGGATATAGGAGTCTTGGTTGGCAGTTTTTCTCTTTTAGTGATTTAAATATATCATCCCACTGTCTTCTAGCTTCCATGGTTTCTGCTGAGAAATCTACACATAGTCTTATTGGGTTTCCCTTGTATGTGACAGATTGTTTTTCTCTTGCTGCTTTCAAGATCCTCTCTTTCTCTTTGACCTCTGACATTCTAACTAGTAAATGTCTTGGAGAACGCCTATTTGGGTCTATTCTCTTTGGGGTGCGCTGCACTTCTTGGATCTGTATATTTAGGTCTTTCATAAGAGTTGGGAAATTTTCAGTGATAATTTCTTCCATTAGTTTTCCTCCTCCTTTTCCCTTCTCTTCTCCTTCTGGGACACCCACAACACGTATATTTGTGCGCTTCATATTGTCATTCAGTTCCCTGATTCCCTGCTCAAGTTTTTCCATTCTTTTCCCTATAGTTTCTGTTTCTTTTTGGAATTCAGTTGTTCCATCCTCCAGTTCACTAATTGTAGCTTCTGTCTCTTTAGATCTACCATTGTAGGTATCCATTGTTTTTTCCATTTTTTCTTCTTTGTCCTTCACTCCCACAAGTTCTGTGATTTGTTTTTTCAGATTTTCTATTTCTTCTTTTTGTTCAGCCCATATCTTCTTCATGTCCTCCCTCAATTTATTGATTTGGTTTTTGAAGAGTTTTTCCATTTCTGTTCGTATATTCAGCATTAGTTGTCTCAGCTCCTGTATCTCATTTGAACTATTGGTTTGTTCCTTTGATTGGGCCATATCTTCAATTTTCCGAGTGTCATCCATTATTTTCTGCTGATGTCTGGGCATTTGATCAGATCTCCCTGGGTGTGGGACCCAGCTGGTTGAAAGGTTTTTCTGTGGAATCTCTGGGCTCTGTTTTTCTTTTCCTGCCCAGTAGGTGGCGCTCGTGGCGGTCGTTTGTCTGCGGGGCAGTCGGCCCGGGAAACCGCGCGTGGAGGCGGGGGTCGCTGGCCGTGGCTTGGGGGAGTGCCGGTCCAAATTGCCCAGCTGGCCCGAGACGCCAAGCGTGACAGGAGGGCCCCGCTATCCAATGTTCCCAGTCAGACCGGGGAGCCACGTGCGTGGAGGGGACCCCAGTCGCCAGCCACCCCAGCCGGGAAAACGTGCACCCCTCGGGTATCTCACCGCAGTGGATTCTCCCTACCCGTTCAGCCGTTCCAGAATGGGGTACGCTGTCTTTTTTGGTCTCTGTCGTGACTCCGGGAGCTGTTTCGTATTGTTTCTGTTTCTTTAGTTGCTTTTCTGGAGGAGGAACTAAGACCCGCGCGTCTTACTAAGCCGCCATCTTCTCAGAAATGTCAATTTAAACATTATTACCAGAGAAACAACATATTAACTGTTAAGACAACTAATCTGTATACAGACTTTTTAAACGTTAAAACTTACTTTCATAGAGCATTGTATTATTCTCTGAAGCCCTGAAATCATAAGAATACTTTGATCAAATAACACTTCCAAGGACAGTTTGAGCAATAGAAAATAAAAGGATTATGCACTTTCTCCAACTTGGACATGAGAGTAAGATTGATAGTGTTTTGTAAGTTCTCAATTCATCACTTTAGCATAATGGTATCTGCATTTCAGCAGATGTAGGTGTAGGCAAAAGATATTCTCCTTCTTAATTTGCTGAGATTGCTTGTACTAGCCGGACTTTAATTTCCCAGTTAAGCTCCATATTTCATTGGTGAGTACTGAAGAGAGGAGTGGGGAAGATTGATTAAAAATGCTTAAAATGTAAATATAAAAATGAAAAGGCTATATTAACCTTTGCAATGTGACTTTAATAGACCTAGATTTGTTCATACTTACTGTATAAAATTAATTGATACTAACTCTGGTATTTAAAAGAAAAATCTTATCTTCAACCCCAACTGAAGATATTAATTTTTATTTGCAATCTGAATAAGCTACACGCTTCTGAAGTGATACTTCCTTAAACCAAATCTTTTTTTTTGGAATGTATTAAGGAAATAAGTGATGATATAATTGATAACTTTTTAGTCAAATTCCCTAAAATATGAAATAACCTTACATTAAAACTACTGTAAGAGATCCTAATCAATGCATACATATCTTCAGCAAAAATATCCAATGGCAGTCAACAAATAGATAACACACTGACATGTAATGTAATGATTCTGTACAATATAACCTATGAAATCATTCAGTGCCTAGAACTTTATCAAGATATCATCATTACCTAGTATGATTTATAATGTTTGCTTTATATACACATCATTAAAGAAAGAAGCTTCTTCTAAGATGTCTGTTTGAAAATTGTTGTAGTCTCAATTAATTTCCTAAAGGAAACATTTTGTTTTATAAATGTTCTATCTAGAGTCCTTACATAGAGTAAGGCATTTAGTATTCTCTGTAGAAGATGATTACATCCAGGCAGGATATACTTAAAGAGGTACATTATAGCTCACTCCTCTGTTATTTGTACAGTAGAATGCATTAATGATCCACATAAAGGAAAGCAGAATTATGTAACACCTTGCACAAGGCCACTTCTCTATTGATTTGGAAAGAACAAAATGAAAACTAGTTCTGAAATCTGCAACTGCTACAAGTTTGGTATCCAATGACAGACCAAGATTATGGCAAATAGGTATTAAAAATGTTTGTCACATGACTAAAGAGATATCATCAAATTGATATTAAAATTCAGATCAAATTAACAACATTGGTAGAGAGACCATGAGTTGCCAACTAAATTCCATGTTCTTTTTCCTGGTTGTAAAAGTAGGTATTCCCCAAGCTGTTCAAATATGCATGACCATATGAATGAGTGCTAGCCAATGAAATGAGAGCAAAAGTAATGTATGCAACTTGTAGTCCTGAATATGAAATAAAACTTCTCATGCATATGCATCCATGATTATTACTCCTTCCAGCTGCCTGGAATTGAGACTCCATCTTTAAAGGAGGGAGGCGGGGTCAGTCCCACTAAAACGGTTCACCTGCCTAATGCTGGTAGGTGAGCAAGAAATTGTCTTTAATATATTTGACTCATGCTGTATTTTAAAGTGTACATGTTATAGCCATTAGCCTATCCTAACTACTATAAATGTTTATATAATAGTTGTACAGAATGCAATTTTGATTCATATTGAACATGGAGGATCTATTCAGCTTAAGTCCACATTTATTAAAAAATTAGGTTTTTCATCACTTAGAAAGTCAGTCATTGGCATTGTGATTATGCCTCTCCACGTAGAGTCCCTACCACGCTTATTGTCCTTTGGTGTTGTTAGTTATGTGAACATGAAATATTAAAATACATATTAAGATAGAGATGTCTGTTATCATACACATGAATAATGAAGGAAGATTGCAAGGGCAATTTCAGAGTCAATACACTAAAGTACCTGTATGAATGAATTCATGTAACAAACAATAGCAGCAAAGAGATAAGATGAGTGTATAATAATAGCAAGAAGATGGAATTTGCCTGCAAGGGAGAGGGTAAGCCTACTGGTAATTATGCGTAAGAGTCACCCTGGGGAGCCTCTTTTGTTGTCTCTCTCCTAAACCAACTAGGCAGGTGAACCCTCTGCCCTCATCACTCTCAGGGGTGTAAATTTCCTGGGCACAGTGGGACCTGATTCCAAGGGATGAGCCAGGAGCTGGCATCATCAGAATGAGAAAGTCTTCTTGACCAAAAGGGGGAAGAGAGAAATCAGATAAAATAAAGTCTTAGTGGCTGAGATATTTCAAACAGAGACAGGAGGTTATCCTGGAAGTTATTATTATGCATTATATTGATATCCCTTTTTAGTTTTTATGAGGTATTAGAGTGGCTGGAGGGAAGTACCTGAAACTGTTGAGCTGTGTTCCAGTAGCCTTGATTCTTGAAGATGGCTGTATAATTACATAGCTTTTACAGTGTGACTGTGTAATTGTGAAAACCTTGTGTTTGATGCTCCTCTTATCCAGGGTGTGGACAGATGACAAAAAAAAAAAAAAAAAAAAAAAAAGGATAATAAATAAATAAGTAAATAAATAATAGGGGGAGATAAAGATAAAGGGTAAAAATTGGGTAGATTAAAATACTGTGGTCAATGAGAGAGAGGAGTAAGGGGCATGAGAATGAATGAGGTGTTTTTTTTTCTTATTCCTTTTTCTGAAGTGATACAACTCTTCTAAAAATGCTCATGGTGAAGAATACATGACTATGTGATAATATTGTGAACAATTGATTCTATAATATGGTTGGAGTGTACATATGTGGATATTTCTCAATAAAAATATTTTTTAAAAAGCAGCTGGAATTTGAATGAAACAAGCATTTTCTAGGAGGCAAGTTACAAAAGCATAGGCAATGCCTCTGAGATGTGTGTGTGTGTGTGTGTGTGTGTGTGTGTGTGTGTGTGTGTTTCTATACTAAGCATTCATGTTCTGCCAGAGATTATAAAGACATAAAAGAAGAAGAAAAAGATCAAGACTCCAGGTGATAAAATTATAAGGATATTCAAGACATCCCCTAGTAAAGCATTTGTATCAACCTATCCCTTCAAATATCTACAGACTACATAAAGCATGAAAGGGCATTCCTTTATTGAATTTTTTAAAACAATATCTCATCATAGCAAAATGGTGTAAAAGCACATCAAAAATCATATTGAAGACCTGCATGTAATTATGCTTAAGAGTTACCCCCAGAGTGCCTCTTTTGTTGTTCAGATGTGTCCTTTCTCTTCAAGCCAACTCCGCAAATAAACTCACTATGTTTTCCCGTATGTGGGACATGACTCCCAGGGGTGTCATGTCTCTCTAACAATGTGAGACATGATTCCCAGGGATAAGCCTGGCCCTGTATCATGGGATTGAGAATAGCCAAAAGAAGGAAAAGAAATAGAACACAATAAATTTTCAGTGGCTAAAAGATTTCAAATGGAGTCGAGAGGTCACTCTGGAGGTTACTCTTATGCAAGCTTTAGCCAGATATTTCAAACCACTACAATATGTGATATCCCAATAAATAGTATTTCTGAAAACACTTGGGAGTGCCTTGGGCTCTATCTAAGTCTCTATAAAAGGTTTTCTTAGTAAGTTTATTTTTTAGAAATTTAGGGCCTCCAGATTGATCATAGACCAGGTAAGTCCTGAAATCCATTCTAATAAACAAGATTAACAACCAGGTTCATTCCTCTACCCCAAATGGTCATATCCATTTCCAGCATGAAGTTAAATTATTCATTGTCCAGGCATCTCTGAAGATTGAGAGAAAGCTCAAATAAGGGGAAAGAGGTATAGCTGAGAAATTAGGATTTACCAAATGACTGTAACAGCTGACTCATTATGCAGATATTTCTTTTTAAAAGAATCTAGTGTTTTTGGAGTGAACAGAAAGAAGTGTCTGAGGTTGTTGAACTGTAATCTAATAACCCTGATCTTTGATGATTCTAAAACCATATTGCCAAAAAAGATCAGCTGCTCATGTTTGTATGGATCTATTCTGGATGTTTTGTTTTACTCTACTATTTACTCCAATGGTACACAGTCTTAGTTAACCTACCTCTATTAGTAGTCTTAAAATTGGGTAGATTTTAAGACAAATGACAATGAATAATTTAACTTCATGCTGGAAATGGATATGACCATTTGGGGTAGAGGAATGAACCTGGTTGTTAATCTTGTTTATTAGAATGGATTTCAGGACTTACCTGGTCTATGATCAATCTGGAAGCCCTAAATTTCTAAAAAATAAACTTACTAAGAAAACCTTTTTCTTAGTAATACTAGTGGTCAATAAGAGAGAGGTAAAGGGGCAGAATGCATGCTATTTTTTCTTTTTACTTCTTTTTCCAGAATACTGCAAATGTTTTCGAAATGATCATGGGACTGAAATACACAACTATGTGATGATATTATGAACCATTGATTGCATACTTTGGATGAGTTGTATGATGTGTGAAGATATCTCAAGAAAAATATATAAAAAGATCATATTAACCTATGAAAATCTACAAAATGACTGAAAATATAGAGTGGGAGCCATTTGTGTGAAAATAAATGGAGAAACAAATTGGATATAAATGAAAAGGGAAATAATAATGACATTATTATAAACAGTTTTGAAATTTAAAAATATCTAGGTTCCACCCTTATATCTGTTAGTTTTTATCCATGTAACTTTGTGTTTCAACAATTTTACCTTTAGTATGCGATTGGGGATTGAACGTGAATGCAATAAAGTAAATTTGGCCAATGAACAAGAATAGTTATGCTATGAAAGCATTGGGAGTATGGAATTTAAGTGATTTAAGCAGGAATGCATATACTATATTTTTCAGTGTGAAAGTGTATTTGAGCATGGGGAAGTGGGAGAAAATATAAGGGTATGATTGTATAGTCTGAGGCTTTTAAAGGAACACTGAGTCTTAAAAAATAAATATGGGCTCTAATAAAATGAAACATTTGATGAAGAAGTGGGAAGCATCTAGCAAAACCATGGGAACCAGATGGGGAGCTCTGAGTGAATTCAGATATTTCATAAAGGACCCAGAAAAAAGATGAAAGGAGGGTTAGTTAACCAGAGAGAGTCACCAAGGAACAGCAAGCAGTTAAAACTCAGAATAATGAGTTATCACTTGAAACAAGTACTAAATACAAGAAGTAGGGAATTTTATTTATAATCGTAATAAGGAAAACATTGGCCAGGATGCCATGCAACATGGTTTTTATTATTTTTTTTTTCCAGTGGACCTCTGGCTTAGTTTTTGCTTTTGTTCAGGGATTGTAAGGAATAAAGAATGAAAGAATTAGCAGAAAGGCCCAAAACTCATCCAATAACTTAGGGACTTTGCCAAGTTTATTAAGTGCTAGAAACCTTAAAATCACAGGACTAAAAGGAACTCCTATGTGACACCTGAGCAATTCCCCAATTTTATAGCAAAATGGAAGAGTAAAGTTTTCTAAGATAGAAGATAATGAAATGTAAAGTTGTTTGCCACAATACTGGTTGCTTAGGAAGTTTATGGAATCTCCATTTTTTTTGTAGGCCATTCAGAATCATCTAAAGATAATGCTTCTTACGTATGTGGAAGTGCAAGATAGGACTTTTACAGGTACCTCTTAACTCAAAAAGTCTGTTTTGCAGAATTGCCCTCAGGTATAATCTCTTCAGGGTTTTATAGGACTCAGTTTATCAGCTCATCAGTCCCTGAAGTCCCACTACTTTCACCAAGATAGTTGTGGGGATAATTTGAGTCCCACATCCCTCCAATTTCCTTTCCCACAACTTCTCTTACAAAATAACTCAAGCATGAGACACTTTGCAAATGTGACAGCCTAGTTTTCAGCCTCTCCTGTGGTTAGACAATCTTGTGGCTAACCTTTAGAGAACTAGCTCAAAGTAGGAATCCCTCAAATAGATTGCAATACTGTCATTTGTTCTTTGTTGCTTGAATAACTTTTATGAAATGACAGTAATGTTGCTGGATGGGGGAATTAGTTGACTTAAAATTAGAGCTGTGAGCTTAAAAATGAAAGGGCAAGTATTAAAAAAAACTGCAAAATTCTCTATTTTGCATGAATTCCTCAACATCAGCATTTGCATAAAACCATCATTTACTTAACATTAAGTGAAAGAAGCTATAAAAACTAGCAAAACAAGCAAGTATTTGCACTATTGAGAAGAGTCCTTCCATGATATTTCAGACCTATTGAACCTGATTCCCTTGTCTAGTCCTACATATCTCCTTTAAACTAGAAAGTCTGCCCATGTAATATGCATCTCAAATCACTTAATATGGCTCCTAGAAACATTTAGACTCCCATTGTTCAATTTCACACCCAAGCACTGGCCTTTTAGGCTGACACACTTGCCTAGTTTGTTCTGAGCACATGAATGGAAACTGCCTCTCAGACTGGACTCTCATTAAAAAGGGTCTCCAAAAGTAGTACTGAACTATCTCCAAGAAGGGGCTGTTTCTACTCCATTGAAATTGTTTCTGGAGCTCACTTTACTGAGAGTAAGTATATCTGCTCTAAGATTTAAATACCTATGCATGCAAGGGACACATTAAGAGGTACTTGAGGTAGGACCTGTGTCTGTCCCTTTATCTATCTGGCAATGGCCCCAGTATTTCTGTCTAAAAAAGATGAACGGGGAGCTCAGAGGGACTAAGAGTATTGGGTACTTAATAAGTGACCTGGATTGTCCCTCTACTTTCTCGTACTTAGTCTCAATCTACTGGTTCAGCTGGAGTGGGAAGGGCCAGGAAATTCATTAAACTAGATTTCCAAGGTGACTCTAGCTCATTGAAACATGGGAAAACAATAAAAGTTGAGGGCATTTCTGACCTGATTTGGTGATTTCAATGCCAAAGTATTTATTTGGGTTATGTGATGCCATTGGCAATTGTTGGTGCCTGATAAATCATATTTTCCTTGACTTCCTGGAATAGAATTGGAATAATTGCCTTGGGAATACCTTGCAAGAATAACTTGATAAAATGCTGTAGAAGCAATTTCAATGACATTTCCTCTTGGTCAGTTTTTGAAATTGCTTGTTGAAGTATCTGAAGATCAAGGTCTTAGGCCCTGATTGAGACCCTGGAAGATTCTAGGAAATGTATTTGACATCCTATAAGACCAATGATCTATCAAGGACACAGAGAAATTCTTACCAAAGATATTGAAACCTACTCATCTAAGTTAATCAGACATGTTTCATCTGAATCTTGGTAATAACTGAAATATTTGCTCAATTTAAGATCCTCTATGACTCTGTATCCATTTTGGGCTGTCTGGTCTCAGTCAACCAATAACTACTAAAAACAAACTTGAAAATAGTTGTGCATTAATGCCATTTTTCTTAAAGTGTGAATCATACCAGTAGGCATTATTGGGTACAAGCTGGAATTAACAGGTATAAGCATGAACAATCCACCAGTCCACCACTTCTTTCAGTGTTCTATGTAAAAGAATGCTTATATTCATGTGAGTTCTTAGAGGGGGTCTCCAAATCCTGTCGATCTCTTTCCATAGGACAAGTGTGAGAGCAGCCTTGCATGGGAGGAAATCGACAATTTGTGCCTAGGTGCCAGCCATTTGGTTGAGAGGTGGGAAACCAGCAGTCCCACATTTAGAGGCCTTAGAAGTTCCTGGTTCCTCAAGAAGTAGAGTTTGGGAAGACAGGAGCACAGGATTCCAGATTGCCAAACAATCTGAGAGAAGCTCCCAAAGTCAATGAGATTGTTCCATCCAATGTCATTCAGGATTCACCAAAAATCTAGTTTTAAAAAGTCATTTTTGTTCAGAATATTATTTTGTTAATATTGCAATCATCATAAGATGTCATTTGTATTTTGTGATATTTTTCTTTAAAAACCTGGGTAATTAATACTAGTATCAGGACTTTAGGCAGTAGCTGGGACTAACCCAAAGTGCCCTAGTAAAAGGAGCTCAAGTTCAGAATGGAATTACACTCTCCATGGAAAAGTGGAGAAGAAATACAGAGAACTAGAGATAATCCTAGTTTTTGATTCTTGAGCAACAACAATCAGATACCAACAGAGTAGGGGGTTAATAGATGTTTTCAAAATGATAATGAAGCCCATGCTCATGGCTCACTCAGTAGGCTTTGCCTCAGCAGACCTCACTAAGGCTATTATATTACTTGCTTTGGCCAGATTTCTCTCAAGAATAGTAACAGGTTGAGCTGGGAAATGCAAGAAGACAGGTGACTGAAAAGTTACTGGCTTTAAAATACTTAAAATGAGTTGGAAGATGAGATACCAAAGGCAGGGAATATAGTCTTGGGTGACTGTCTTTGTCTGAAGTGGCAACGTCTTGAACCAGTGTAGTGGGAGTGATAAGGAAAAGGGAGCAACAATAAGACAAATGTAGCGATAATAATATAACAAATTCCCTGTATAAAGAAGTTTGAGTTATGGTAATAAACTGCCCAAACTTATTGATACAATGTGGTTTAGAATGTTGTAAATGTTATGTATGTAAATAAGACTCAAGAGTCTGACTCTTCAGTAGTTATTTACTTATTCTTCCACAAGAAATAAAAACAAATAAATTTAAGGGGCAAATAGGAATCATCTACAAAATTTAGCCTTAGGCCAGGGCTTAATAAAAATATCTGTTGGGTAAATTAATAGAATTGGAAAGAACACATCTAAGAGACATAAATTGCTTACTCTATTCTTGCATCAAATTTCCCTGTTTCTTGTCTCTAGGCAGATATGGTAAGGATGTGCTTAGCTGACATATAAAAATTAAAAACTTACATCTTTTCACATAAAATTCACTTGATTTTAAGATAACATTGTCTAAAAGCAACATTTTTTGCTGTCTTTCTTTTTAACAAACCTACAAAACTAGTTTTTTGATTGAAAATGTACAATAACCTCTATTTCCTCTAGTTATTAAGTGGTAAATTCCAGTGAGGCTCTCACTTTTATCATGCTGTTTTTAAAATCCCAAGGAGTGTCACCTACATTGAAAACTTTTGCTTAATCTGAACCTTTAGGATGCTGGTAGGATACGCTTTAATTGGATCTGAAAAAGTAATCCCCCAAAGAATGTACCTTTGACCAGTTTACAGAAACTAATTCATGATTCACAGAGGGAAAAAAATAAACTGAGAACTACAAGTCTTCCCTTGTCCATCTTCATGTTCAAATGAAAGATTTAGAAATTAACATTTAGTGGTTCATTTGGATAACAATTCATATTGTTGTTTTTGAAGTGGATAAAATTTATAACCCTATTTCATTATGGATAGTGATTTACAATGTTCCAGGATCATGACATTGTTAATATCATGAATAATAATAAGTAACATGACCACTGGAAAATAGCTGATTTTAGAATCATCATGGTCATGGTGAGAAGTGTTAGGTCAATGAAATTGACAGATAACTCAAGAAGCTCTTTTCATTCAATAAATAATTTCAACATTCCTGGATGATTTTAGTTTCCTTCACTGCTCATGCAAATACCATGCAATGGGTTGTCTTAAACAATGGGAATTTATAAGCTCATGGTTTTGAGGCTAGGGAAAAGCCCAAATCAAAGTGTAATCAGGGTGATACTTTCTTCCAGAAGACTGGCTTTCTGAAGCTGGCTGCTGATGTTCCTTGGTTCTTGGCTCTTCGGTCTCATTGCAAAGCAAGTCTGCCTCTCCTGACCTCTCTCCTTTCTTTTGGGTTCTGTAGGCCTTTAGCTTCTAGCTTCCTGCAGTTTGTTGTCGTTCTCTCTGAATTTCATTCTGCTTATAAAGGACTCTAGCAGTAGAATTAAGATACATTCTGATTGAAATGGCCCACAGAACATCTAACTGAAGAACCTCATCAAAAAGTTCTACTTACAATGGGTTAACAATCGCAGGGATGGATTAAGAACATGTTTTTTCTGGGATACCTATAGACCTGAATGGCCACACTATACAACACATCTTTTTGTCTGTTTATTTCCTTTTTTGAAAATGATGAAAATTCTTTTTTTTTTTTCTTTTTATTTTCTCTCTCTTTTTAGAGAACAGAAGAATGCATGGTTATTTTTTAACCAATACTAATAAATAAAAAAGTTGGAGAGGTACACTCTTGATCTGTTATTTCTATGATTCCATGGCTTTTTTGTTTATTTTGAATTTTCCTGAACTTGGCATCTTATCTGGTAGAAACACAAATGTACAATCGAATAGTCAAAAGAGAGGTAGTCAAAGAAAGAGAAGTAAATGACCTTGATAATTCCATACATTACCCAATCAACTTCCTAATTTTTGAGCATTGATTGGATTCACAGGCCATGAAATGGAGTCCTATAAAAGCTTTTCTGACTAAATCTCAATTTAATTTTGGTGTGCAATTAAAAGCTTGCCCAAGTTTATGAACTTTGGAAACCAAATACTAAGCTAGAATACATCCGCAATGACTTAAGGCTCAAAGTAGAAAATAGAATAAACAGGTATTTAGGGAAACTTTGGCTGAGTCATCATGATGCTTGTTAGAAGTGGTAGCCTCATTGCCCAAGTCTCTCTACAATCCTGAAGATTGATAATTTTGTTCCATGGATCATTCATGGGCTGACTTAGGTCAATCAGATTTCTGCAAGCAGAATAGATAAAATCAGTATTTTTTTTCTGTAGCATTTCATTAGCCTGCAACAATGTGAGTTAATATTAGTTTTGCTTTGATCACATTTACACTTCTAATATGTTTTAAGTTTTATCATGTGTGTGTATATATATTTATGGATGTATATATACATACATAATTTTCTTTTACACAGTATGCCAGTTTGAATCTGCTATGCACCCCAGAAAAGCCATGTCCTTTAATCCTCATTCATTATTGCTGGGTGGGATCTTTCTGATTGTTTTCAAAGGGATGTGACCCACCCAATTGTGGGTGGTAATTTTTGATTAGTTGGTGTTCTAGTTTGCTAGTTGCCAGAATGTGATACACTAGAAATGGAATGGCTTTTGAAAAGGGAAATTTAATAAGTTGCTAGTTTACAGTCCTCATGCTGTGAAATTGTCCAAATTAAAACAAGTCTATAGAAATGTCCAATCTGGGGCATCTACAGAAAGATACTTTGGTTCAAGGAGGCTGATGACGTTCAGCATTTCTCTCTCAGCTGGAAGGGCACATGGCAAACATGGTGGTGTCTGCTAACTTTCTCTCCAGGTCTCTTGCTTCATGAAGCTCCCCTGGAGGCATTTTCCAGGTTTCTGGCTGGTGGACTCTTTGATTCTCTTGTCCCTCTGTCATGGTTCTGCAGCTCTCTCCTTGTTCTCAAAAGGGGCACTCTCTCTAAAATGTCTCTTCTTTCATAGGATTCCAGGAAAATAATCAAGACCCACATAGACTGGGTAGAGACACATCTCCATCCAATTAAGTTTAATATCCACATTGATTGAGTCACATCTCCATGGAGATAACCTAATCAAGTTTCCAATCCATAGTGCTGAATAGGGATTAGAAGAAATGGTTACTCCCACAAGATTGACTAGGATTAAAATATGCTTTTTCTAGGGTACATAAATCCTTTCAAACAGGCACAGATGGTTTCCATGGAGATGTGTTTCCACCCATTCAAGGTGGGTTGCTTACTGGAGCCCTTTAAGAGGGAACCATTTTGGAAAAAGCTTTAGAGCCACAAGAGCCACCAGAACTGGCAGAGACAGCAGAATGGACAGAGCCCTTGGGAACCATTGAAAAGAAAGCTAGCAGATCTCATCTCACCATGTGCCTTTCCAGCTGAGAGAGAAGCCCTGAATGTCATCACCTTCTTAAACCAAGGTATCTTTCTTGGATGCCTTAGATTGGACATATTTTTAGTCTTGCTTTAATTTGTACATTTTTATGGACTTAGAACTGTAAACCAGTAAATAAACTCCCCCTCTTTAAATGAAAATATTGACTTCACACCACAAAAATGGCATAGTGCTGTGAAGTAATGCTCTGTTTTAATTTTCATTAATTTTATAGAGATGATGAGTATGTGCCATATTGTAGCCATATGTTGCCCACAGTACAGCAAAGATTTTGAAGTTGTTGCAATAGGTAAAAATGGGAGCAAAAGTGAGTTTTTGTATGGCACATGGAAATATATGCCTGCTAACTTAAAAACAAATTGAACAGACATAGCAGATAGGATTGTATTCGTATCTCAAGTACATATAATGATGGATCTGATTATTTAATTTCTTATGAAGCCATATATCTGCCATGTAGAAATCTCATGCCTTTATCATTCTATACTTTTTCTTAGATTATTTAATATATTAATTTTAAAAGCTTGGGTTTTATAATTTTATCATCTATGTCCTTCAACCAGAATGTGAAGCAGAGACTATGTCATTCAGTTCTATATTTCACTGTCTGCTCTCCAGTGAGGAGTGGGATAGACTTAAAATAAGGGCTTTGGCTTTAGTTACAGCTGGATTTGATTATTGAGTCTACTATATTTTAGCCATGTAAACTTGGGTATGTCATTGAATCTAATCGAACTTAAGTTCCTTGATTGTGATTTGGGAACAACACTGCCCTTTGGATTGTGTGAGAATTAAATGTGATAATTTAAGTAATTTTCTAAACATAGTCTCTGACATATAAGTTTTAAATTAATTGAAGCTTTTAGCATTTGTATAAACATTTGTTGGATTGTTAGGTGAATGACTTCTGAGCTCTTCCTGGTAATAGCAATCCTCCTTGTCAAAAGAATTATATCAATGAATGCATATCTTTTCAGAGTCAGCTTTGCAAGAGGGTGGTAGCTTGAAGCTGTATGTACCTCAGAAAGAAATGTTCTTAAATCTAATCCATTCCTGCTGGTGTAAACCCATTGTACATAGGGCCTTTTAATAAAGTTACTTCAGTTATGTTTCACCACAATCAGAATGGGGCTTAATCCTATCAGTGGAATCTTTTATAAAAGAATGAAATTCAGACAAAGAGAAAGTCACAGAAACAAGAGGATGAAATCACTAAATCCTGGAAGAGAAAGGAGAGCCCAGTACACACTGCCTGCCATATGCCTTACTTTGTGCAGGCTAAGGGCCAAGGATCACTGGCATACACCTCAGAACATCACAGTCTTGTGGAGAATGTATCATCTTGATAATGACTTGATTTGGGCATTTTTCTCCCCCTCAAAACTGTAAGTTAATCAATTCCCATTTTTTAAACCACCCTATTTCATGGTATTTGCTTTCAGCAGCCTAGGAAACTAAAACAAAAAATAACATCTAATATGTATTTGATATCATATTTTTAAGTGTATTGGAAAAACTTCAAAATCTTTGCTGTACTGTGGGCAGCATATGGCCATCATTTGGTTCATACTTATCATCTCCATAAAATTAATGAAAATTAAAACAGAGTATTACTTCACAGCACTATGCCATTTTCATGGTGTGAAGTCAATTTCTTCATTTATTATTCTTAAGAAACCAATACATTTAGGGTGGGCCGTGGTGGCTCAGCAGGCAGAGTTCTTGCCTGCCATGCCAGGGACCCAGGTTTATAAATAGTCAGTGTTTTATTGAATCAGCACATATGCTTAACATATAAAATTGTGGTTATTTTTAAAGAATTGGGTTTCTACAATTGAATAAACTAGGCTGAGGGGCTATTGAATTATGATAATGAAAATTTAGTTCCATTGATTATTCTTCTAGTTGAATTAACAGATGCTAAAAATTCTAGCAAATACTTTAATGCTGATGAATTGATATATCAAATTATTCAGTAGATTATCAGCTGATGTGATTAAATATGCAAGACATGAGCTATATTTAAAAATACCTACCAATTCTATATGTTTCATTTCATGAATTAGTATTAAGCACACATTTTTAAAAATTTGTGTGTAGTCATAGGAAACTGTTTAAATAGGTCACTCATAATTGAATTTGATTTATGGTGTTTAGTTTTCTTGTTCTACTGTTCAATAAACATCTTAGTTAGTTGATCTTGAAAAATAATGAAATGAGATTTTTGTGCATCTACCTCCAATTACAGTTTAATGAGGAAAAATACGGATAATTTAAAATCTGTTTTGCAGAATGCTTGTTATTGTTATGGTTGTACATTGAGAAAGGATACTTTATGAGGTTAGAGAGACTAATGTAGTATGAAATAGGTTAACTTCCTTTAGGAGAACTATAAATAGAAATGATAGTGATAAGAAGTGTTCTAGCCTTCCTTGTTTATGGATACTCTTGAAAAAGAATCTAGAAATTATCAAAGTAAATACACAGATTTTGATCTTCAAATCACACATTTCCTGCCAATCCATACCCACTTCAACCTCAGGGAAAGGAAGTCCCTTTGATTTGTCAAGGAAGGGATCATTTCACTCTGAATCAATGAATAGATGGTTAAAGTTAGTAACTTGTGATAGGTCATACTAATTGACACTTTAAGTGAAGCACGTTAAGTACTATTCTGGTATTATTTATTCATTATTAGTTGTGTATCTTCTAAGTGTTTGGTGCTTAGGCACTAAGGATATAGAGAAGAAAGAAAAAACAGATGGAAATTCAAGCAATCGTGGAGCTTGTATTTTAGTGGGGAAGACTGAAAATAAAGCAAAGAAATTACACACGCACACATACACCTAAAGATATATCACTTATTCCACATGGCTGTTTAAAGACTAATCCAGGAACTGAACCCCTGTAATGCCTAGTTCTATCATGATATTCTGATTTTCATGATCTCCTGCCTCTTAATTGTACAGCCCTATGCAATTCTTGAAAAAACTGAAACCACTTACCTGCCTTTATTTTTATAATACAGATGAGGTGAGCACCTCTATTAAGTTCACCCTCTCTATTTGTACCCACAATCTCACCCCCTCCATCCAAGACAAGGACTTTATTCTAGCAATTTTCTCCTTTTCCTTCTGCATCAGTTTCCCTTTCTCTTTGTTGGATCATTCTCAATCAGCAGACATACATGCTGTTATTTCCCCATTATTTAAAACACACAAAAAAACTTCTCTCTCTCTCTCTCTCTTTTCCCCATACACATTTTCCCCACCAGGTAGTCGCCTATTTATGTGCTTTTTGTTAAAGTAAAATTCCTCATGAGTTATCTAGACTTGCTATATCCAGTTTCTCTTCTTCCATAAAACCATTACAGTCTGGCTTTCCCCCTCTTTCCTCCACCAAAATTTCCTTGTTATGGGCCAAAGTCTTCCATATTGCTCGATCCAGTGATCATTTCTCAGTCTGCATTAACCTATCAATGACATTTGACACAAGTAATAACACCTTTTCCTTGAAATTCTTTCTGCCTTTAGCTTCCATTTTATCACTCTCCTGTTTTTCTGGTATTTCACTAGTTGCTTCTTCTCAGTTTTCTTTATCAGTTTTCCTTCATCTGCTTACCCTCCTGATGATAGAACAATCCAGGGCTCTGTCCTTAGCAATTTCTCTTCTCTTTCTATACTCACCAATCTCATCTAGGCTCTAGTATTAAATACAATTATGTAGTCTATAACAGATCACATTATTATTCTCAGTCATTCATTCTCTGCTCCCCATGCCAGGATTTCATGTTGTTTTCTCTTGTGGTGTGACTAGCAGTGACCAGTACCTCCATGCAAGTGGAGTCTACTTTCCTATTCCATTCTCTGCCTTGACCATGTAACTGACTCACTTTGCCTATGAAATGCGAGTGAAAGTGACAGTATGTCTGTTCTAGGCAGAAGCTGTAAGTGTCAACACTCTTGCTCTCTTGTGTGTTTTTCTTCTAAACTAAGAATGGCATATCTGATAGGGGTTTCTCCTTCAGCCAGCTGCAGGAGTAAGCTGAAACAGAGGTGCAGCATCTAACCTGTAGCTACCAAGAAGAATTGTGAGTGGGAAGTAAATTTTTGTGGTTTTGTGAAACTTAGGGGACAAGGTTGCTACTGTTGCAGAGATAATATACTATCGATAAGCAGAGGACTCCTTAATTTCTGTCTTTAGCCCAACATTTTCTTGTAATTCTGACCCACATCTGTAAATGGTTATTCAGCATCTCTAGTTGGATATCAGACATCTAAAACCTAACATATCCAAAATCAAATTCATGCTCTCCCATCCAACACACTCTTCCTACCCTGACCCCATGGACACCATTCATGCTCAGGATAAAAATATGGAATCATCCTTGACTCTTCTCTTTATTATTGCTGCCACATTCCTATCAGTAATCCTACCATTTGTCACCACTTCCATTGCTATTATCTCAGTCAAAGTAACCATAATTTCTTGTATGGATTTAAAAGGCTATTACCCTTTTATACCTCCTTTTCACTCAGCAGCTAAAATCTTCCTTTGAAGTGTAAGTTAGATTATGTCATTCTTCTACTCATTAGTTTTCTGTGTCTTTTCACCTGTGTCTTTTCAGGAGTTAGAACCACCTGATCTTGTCTGTTATTGTCTCTCTGAAAAACGACTTCTCCTCCTTTCTCCTCTCCTTCCCCCTTCTGCTTCTCCTACACACCTTCCCCTTTTCATCCTCTTCCTCCATCTCCTACTCCATCACATCCTCTTCCATTTCTCTCTCCCTCCCTGCCCACTGCAATTTCCATCCAGTGACACTGGCAAACTGGAACTAGAGGACTTTGTCATTTCTTTTGGTTCACTCATGAACTGCTTTCTTCAGGATAGCAACATGGTTTACACTTAAACCAAAGGACACCTCCTTTAAGTACTTTTTATGCCCATGTCTTTCATTAGATAAATTACAGGTTTACAGAAAAGTCATGTTATAAATATATAAAATACAGTGATCATAAATATATCCTATTATCAATACCTTATATTAGTGTGGTATATTTGTTACAATTCATGATATAATATTTTTATGATTTCACTATTAACTATAGTCTATTGTTTACATGAGGTTTACTGTTTTGTACAATCATATGTTTTCTTTAAAGTTTTTATTCTAGTAACATCTACACCACCTAAAATTTTACCTTTTAACCACGTTCACATATGTAATTCAGTGCTGTTAATTACATTCACAATGTTGTGCTGCCATCACCACCATCCATCACAAAACTTTACGTTCACACTAAATAGAAACTCTGTACAACTCAAGCGTAATTTCCCTGTCCCTATTCCCAATCTGGCCTCTGGTAACCTGTATTCCAGATTCTGACTCTCTGAATGTGCTTACTCTAATTATTTCATATCAGGGATTTTATACAATATCTACCCATTTATATTGGGCTTATATCACTCAACACGAGGTCTTCAAGGTTCCTGCATGTTGTGATGTGCATCCACTTCATTGCTTTTTATGGCCAAATCATATTCTGCTGTAAATATATACCAGGTTTTATTTATCCATCAATTAATGGACACTTGAGTTGTTTCTATTTTTTTGGCCATTGTAAACAATACTGCTATGAACATTGGTGTGAAAATATCTGTTCAAGTCCTTACTTTCATTTCTTTCTTTCTGTTTTTTTTTTCATGGGCAGGCACCGGGAAATGAACCTGGGTCTTGGGCATGGCAGGAGAGAACTCTGCCTGCTGAGCCATCATGGTCTGCCCCTATTTCTTTTTGATATATACCTAGTGGGTTTATCATTTCAAGCCTTTCTGCTTCTTTTAATGTAAGCACTTAGACCTATAACTTTCCTTCACAGCACTGCCTTTGCTGAATCCCTTGTTTTGGTTTGTTGTCTTTTCATTTTCATTTACCTTAGCATATTGGTTAATTTTGCTGATGATTTCCTCTTTAACCCATTTGTTATTTAAGAGTATGTTGTTTAATGCTTTATGAATTTTCCATTTCACCCTTTGTTATTGATTTCTAGCTTTATTCTGTCATTGTCAAAGAATATATATTGTATGATTTTATTATTTTTGAATTTATTGAGACTTTTTCGTGACCTTATATATCGTCTATCCTGGAGAATGATCCTTGTGCCCTTGAGAAGGTGTTTCTGGTTTTGTTGGGTGGAGTGTTCTATATATGTCCGTTATTGAAAGTAATCACATTTTCAACCTACTTGTATGCTTGACTTTTTTTTTTGTATGAGGTATGGCCAAGACCGCATTTTATTCTTTTTCCATGTGAGTATCCCGTTATTATAGCATCATTTATTGAATGGGCTGGAAATCAAACCCAGGTCTCCCTCACGACAGGTGAGAATTATCCCATTGAACAACCCTTGCACTTCTATGTATGTTTGAATTTATGGTGATACACTTGCAGACAACATATAGTTGAGTCATGCCATTTTTTGGGGGGTGGGGTGGGGTGCGTGGTTAGTGAATTGAACCCCAGTCTCCTGCTTGGATGGTGAGTATTCTATCATGGAATCACCCATACCCCTGGGGTCTTGTAATTTTTATCCATTCTGTTGTCTTGGCCTCTTGACTGGAAAGTTTAATCTATTTACATTAAAATTCACTGTTGATAGGGCAGCGTCCTTTCCTTTCAGTGTGAAGAACTCCTTTAATCATTGTTTGTAGTGGAAGTCTATTGGTGATGAACTCCCTCAGCTTTTCTTTACCTGAAAATGTCTATTTTTGAAAGAGTCTTGTTGGATATATAATTCTTGACTGGAGTTTTCTTCTTTCAGCACTTTAATTATCTCAACTCACTACCTTCTTGCCACCATGGTTTCTGATAAAAAAATTGACACTAAGTCTAATTGGGATGCCCTTGTTCATAACACCTTGCTTTCCTCTTGCACCCTTCAGAATTCTCTCGTTTTCTTGGATGTGCATTTTCATGTCTTTTGCTAAGTTTGGGAAGTCCTCTGGCATAATTTCTTTGAATATTCCTTCTGCTTCTTTATCTTTCTTCACTTTCTGGGACTCACATTTTGCATATATTGGTATACTTAGTGGTGTATCAGAGGTGACATAGGCTATTTTCAGTTCTTATAATTCTTTTTTCTTTCTGCTCCTCAGACTTTACTTATTTCAAGCGTCTTGTATTAAAGTTCACAGATTCATTCTTCAAGCTTTATGTATTTCAAATGTCTTATCTTAAAGTTCACAGATTCATTCTTCTGCTAGCCGCAATCTGTTCTTGAAATGCTTCTGGGAATTTTTCATTTCACTTATTGTGGTTTACAACTCCAGAAGTCCTGTTTGGGTCCTTTCTATAAGTTCTATTTCTTTATTGAGATTCTTATATTACTCGTTCAATGTTTTTCTTTGATTCAATGTTTGTGGAGTCCTGCTCCAATCTCTGTTGTCCTCCAGAGTTCCAAGTCAATGGTATTTCTCCTTTTATTGGTTGTTTCAGAGAGAAATCTTATCCAGGGGATATCTTACATCACATGTTGATTACATCACCTTCCTTTCAGTCTCTGTTCAATATTATTTCTCAGTGAATCTTTTTCACATCATCCTATTCTAGTTTACACACATACCTTACAATCCCAAAGCCCACTCCTTCTTGTTTTTCTCCATAGCATTTAACAAACTCTCTTACAATATCCAACTTATTTCATTGGCTGTTCCCTACTTCTTGATTAGAATGCTATTGGGGTCAAGCGTATTTTGCCTGTTTTGGTCATTGAATATCCACAGTGCTTGACAATATAGTGTGCACAATGAATATTTGTTAAATGAATAAGTAAATCTATTTTTATGTGATATTCTATTGCAGATTTCCTTTTAAACTCTAATGTGTCTATTCATGGTCTCAAAGGTGACTAAACCACTTCCTCAGAATTTTTTCTGACCATGGCATGAAGATGAAACATACAAGATCATTTACAAATCAGTGTGTCTTGATGCATTAAACAGAGACTTGCTGAAATTTTTGATTTTCAGTCATATAAACATTAAGCAAGTTACCACCTGAGTGTGCATTTCATCGTTGCAGATGGTTAGACCCTTGTGCACAGGAATACGGGTCTCATAACAGCATAATAATTATATTAAAGATTCACGTATTCCCACATGGAATATAATTATCTAAAAATTTAGTTACCTGAACCAAAAAATGCATTTTTAAGACTTTTACAGTTTAGTATTCTTGGTGCTACGTAGGACTAGCTTTTTTCCTTTACATAAATTTACTAATAAATATATATATAATACTCATTCTGGATGGTGCAGCAATCTTGTCTGCATCTTTTAAATATTTATTCATATTTTATATGCATCCAAATGAAGGGAAAAACTGGTAAGAGAACACTAGGATGTTGACTTAAATTATGTTTGACCAGAAGCATCTGATTACTATCTGTGGTAAATTTTACATTCTGTCATAATTTAAAATAAGGACAACAGTCTGTAGCACTTAAATTTAAACTGTTTTTTATAGAGAGAGCAAGAGAAATTCTGGATCTGTGGAATAGAATTCTTGGAGCTCTTACCCTACGTTTGTAGGGTCTAAATAAGAGATGTGACTCAAGATCTTGATCTGATATTGATTTTCTCTTTAGGTGTGTGGCAAAGCCAGTATTGCTCCATTGCAACTCTTGAAATATTATGGCTGTAGAAAGAAAGAAAAAATCCAAGAGACCTTATTAATTCCTCTTTTATCCCTCTTCTCTTTAATCAGTCACCAGATCCTGGAAAGCCTAATATTTCTTGAACTTCTTCCCTTATCTGGATTCCCACTACCACTATCTTAAACTTTTAACCACTTCCTGTTGCATTTATTACATCAGTGCTTATCTTGCTTCCAGATGTACCCCTCTTCTCCCCATTTTGTATAAAGTTATATTTCTTTGGCATATATATATATCACTGGACTCCTCATCTGCTTAAAATTCTTCAGTGGTGCCTCATGGCTATCAGGATCTTGTCCAAGCACATTAGCAGGAAATGACAAAATAAGTTCAAAAAGATACATTTTTGCCATCATACCTTGTTTGCTGTTTTGAAATATCACATGCAAATTCCTTTAGATGTACTTTTTTTTTTTTTTTTTGGTCTGCTGCATTCTGATATTGCAAGCTCTGTCTGTCTAATAGGTAACCTTGCACTGCCCATACTCTTATTGAGCCAAAGATATATGCTTCTTAAACTTTCTACAGTTGTTTGTTATTTGTCAGTCTTCTCCAATGGACTGTAAACTCCTTGAGGTCAGAAAGTGTGTTTTGCTTATTGTTCTACCTTCAGGGCACTGAAAACTTACTAATGCATAAGTTTAGAAAATTATTTATTTAAACATTATTTAATAAATTATTTAAATAGATGTTCTACCAGTTTTTCTAAAATAGCCATCCACTTTTTAATGGGTACTTGAAAGTCATTTCAGCCATTGACCTACCTAGTATTTAAATTTCTCCTCTAGCATTAGGCCTCGTAACACTGCAGATGTCAGGGTTCTCACTACCTCCCAAAGAAGCATATTTATTTATAGGATAGCTTTAATATGTATAGTCCTCTCCCTCATGTTGAGCCAAAATCTATCTCTAAAGTTCTATCCTAATTTGTCATACTGTTGCCCCATTGAACCCCATGTACTGTTCTCTCAGGCATCATAAATAATAGAAGAATTTGGCTCTCAGTGTATCTTGCTGCAGGAAGAGATTATGTTTTGTATGTGGGGAAAAAAAGACATTATTCAGAAGATTCCTACTATATATATCCATACATAATGCAGGGGGCTGTTATTTTCAGTATGACCCAATTAGACCAAAACATTTAAACAACGTATTTATCACTGAACAGTAAACTATTATGCTAATGAAAGTAGTATACAACAATATACAGTATATTTTAAGGAAATATAAAATTCTAAAACAAGTGGGCATTATCCTTTCCATGATAAAAGATTTAAATTCATCCTAAAGTACAATGATTTTTGTGACTTCATTACAATATCCGAACCAAATATAGATGATTCTTTTAACAATACATGACTATAATGCTAAAATTTGGCTCCAGACACTTGATATTCTGCTTTGCAAAATAGAATCTTATAAGACATGCTTTTCATATCATGTTGAAAGTCATATGTGTTCTTTCCTTTGAAGAATATAACTGGTCTTTTCTTCATTGTTATTTGAAATAATACTAAAATAATCTGTATAGCAAACCATTATACTTGAAATTTACTTTAAGTGTCAAGCAGTACCATATGTAGTGTCTATAGTTGATGTAATTATGTAGTTAAGGTCACAAATTGGAAGAATAAAATTCACAGAAACCTAGTTTTTACATACAGGTATGGAAACCAACCTGATTGGTTTCCACTGATTTGAAAGTTAAATATAAATATTTATTTATATTTCAAAGTAAACGTAAGCTATATTCCTAGTGCCTTACATTTCTAAGTGAATGGCTTATTATAAACAGAATAGTTAAAATGTGAGCTTTATAACTAATCAAATCTCTGATACATTCAAATTGTTTCTCTTTTGGAATCAGGATTAATCCTAGGCAAAACTGGCCCTTCACCATTCTGGAAAGTGCTTCTTTATAATTGTCATCTTAACCCACCAATATTTGAGAGGAAGAAAGGCTCAAATAAAAATTGAACTTTCAGAAGGGGTAGATATGTGAAAGATGCATAAGATACATAATAGAGGAAAAGGAGAAACAATGAATGAACAATTGAATTCTATATAGCCATTAATATCAACAAATTATACTTGAGGCATGGAATTAGGGGAAATAGATAATAATCCACCAATGGAGTAGGGGTGAAGAAGACATTACATTTCCCTTTAAAGTGAAAATCCCACTTTCATGCCAACATAGTAAGACTCGCCACAAAGATGTAGAGTAGAACACAGGTGATATTCATGGAAAAAATATAGTAAAAGTAGGGCACTGAAGCAGGACTGGTATCCAGATAGGAAGTTAGAATATTACTCTGAATTTGGGCAAGTAAATTTAAAACCAACACATGATGATTGAAAATAGCCATTGATAGAAGAGCCTAAAATAATGGCATATAACTATATTGCTGACAAAGGCAAATAAAAAGCATGGTGATTTCAAAGAGAATCACTTGCAAAAATGGAGGAACCTCCCAAGAAGGGCATAGCAGCTATTTCACCTGTAGAAAAGATTAAAGGTCTACCTCTTGACTGGACAGTAACCGTAGCCTAACTTCTCTCATACTTGGCAGTCTAGAAGGAGATTGTTAATGGGCTCTGCATGGAATTTGGACAAACCAAAGCCAAGAGCGAAAACACAGGTCTGCCTAAAGTGAACAGCAGAACATAGAATTTAGGAAGGCACATGCTTCCAGTCACTATATTTTGGATCATGAAATTGGGTTTAGTCATTGTTTTGCTAAAGCATCCTTTTAAAGCAGAATCTTAAAGTGCCAGTCCATGGATTGAATATGACACCCAGATCTGTTTTGTTTTCCCTACACCATATTTTAAAAAAATCAAATCTATAGTTAAAAATCAGCTGTCTCACATTGAGTATACAGATATCTAGCAACTCTTGACAAATTAGATCTGGCAAACTGGCTTAAATTCCAACAAGGCAGCAATTGAGTACAGTTTCCTTTTTTGGAAAGAACATAATTTAGTTAGTTCATCAAGTTTCCAATATAAACTATGTCTCCCCAACACTGAAATTTAGTGTCAGATATTTTTTTTTTACTATGCTTCTACCGTGGATTTTCAATGAACAGTAGATAAATATTTCCCCATGCCCATGTCTCCACTAAGAATGGAAAATTAAATCAGTTAAGAAATAGATATCATAGTTCATGTTTCAGGAAAACAGAGACAATATTTTCTTTGAAAAAAATTTCTACCTGATTTATATTAAAATACCCCACCTGTTCGCCACTTTTCCATTATTTTTCTGACTTCTGTGGACATCTAAGTCTGTGCCCTATACCCTAGAGTAAAAACCTAACTTTCCTTTTCTCAGTTTTTAAAATCTAATTTAAGCTCATCATGCAAACTTCCAAGGTAATTTTGTTTCCTAGTGTCTCTGCTAATAGCACATAAGCATCCTGTATACTGCACTGAAGCAGCCACTAGCAGAAAATCATCCTGGTATGTAAGACTGTGAGTTTGAACTGTATGATTTCTTCATCTGAAACCTAAATAATCCACATAAATTAAAATAAATGGAATTTCTGTGAGTATGAGGTCATATACTGGATTTGGATTATGCAACTTCAGTATTGCCACTCTCAAGTAGCTGTCTACTCTGCTCCTTGGTATTTCTTTAAATGGAAAACTATATGGGATTGTTTTGGACTTTTTGAGTGTTCACATTTCTGAAATCAGGATTTATCAGTCAATCAATGTGTAAATTCAATGTGGCAGTGTTTTTTATTTATTTTCTATATAACTATTATGAAATTAATAACATCTTAGGAAAGAGTAAGTAAATACTCACTGTACTGGTTTGAAACTGTTGTATACCCCAGAAAGGCCATGTTTTTAATCCTAATTCAATGTTGTTTATGGTGAGATCTTTTTGATTAAGTTATTTCCATGTAGATGTGACCCTCCTAATTGTGAGTAGGACGTTGTGATCAGGTGGTTACAATGGAGATGTGTCTCCCCCTCCATTCAAGGCGGGTCACTTACTTGAGTCCTTTACATGGAACCCATTTTGGAAAAAGCTTCAAAGCTAACACAGAGGGATACATTTAGAGGTGCAGAAAGAAAATGCCCCAGAGAAGCTGTTTGAACCCAGAAACCAGGAAAGAAAGCTAACAGACATCACTATAAGCTTCCCAGCTGATAGAGAAACCGCAAATGTCATTGGCCTTCCTTGAGTCAAGGTATCTTTCTCTGGATGCCTCTCTTTGGACACTTTTATGGTCTTAAGAACTGTCAACTTGTAACTTAATAAATTCCCTTTAAGAAAGCCAAGCTGTTTCAGGTATATTGCATTTACCACAGCATTTAACAAACTAAAACACTCATTGCACTGATACTTAAGGGTCCTAAGCAGTAAAGTAAATATGCTGATGAATTCTGTTATAATGGCAGTTCTAGAAGGAAAACATTTTTGGAAAGGTAATTTTTCAGGTTACTCCAAACCAGCCATGTGGGTAGTTTCCTACTCCCTTCACAAGGCTGATGTGAGTATATTATCTTTGGCCATATTTTAAATTATGAACTATTTTTATTTGCCCTAATATCCTGAAAGAATTTATCCTCCTCATGTGGTCAAAGTACATTTTCAGGCTACATAAACAATTCAAATATTAGTGAAAAGGGAATCACTAATGCTAAAATATTTGCCTGCTTCACAAATATGCATGCATCACTTCAAATATAAATAATATGTGAATTTTCTGGTGGTTTCACCCTTAGTTCATATAATTGAAACTTTGTTTTTCCAATAAGAAGTCATAAAAACATATACTACCTACTTGCTTCATGCTGGATTTATTTCCATTTAAATTCATGAACTGTAATCCATTTTATAAGGGTAAGGAGACAGTTATGAAACTACCTAAAGTCTAATGTAATAGGGGCTAAATTTGGCAGAATTATGAACATGCATGTGACACTAGTGGTCAGGAGTTGGGCCAGAGGCCTTATTTTGTGCATGCATATTTCAATGCTGTAGGTACTCTGGGAAATGTCTCAAAAATGTTTTAAAGCAAGTGGACTACTTGAATAATAATTGGTAGGAACAAGATTTTATCTTTTACTCTACTATAAAGTCCACTAATGTAAAGAACATATAAAAATGGGGAAATAGAAAAAGTACTTTCCTCTAAGATCATGAATTTACATTCTTCAAAATAAAAGGGAAATTGAAACAAACAATTATGTCTATTCTTCTATTTAACTTATATGACGTATGAAAATCTTGATATCTCAGCTTTACTATTATCCATTTTCTTGGTTTCTCTAGTGTGCCCATCTATCTTGACTTAACAATATCTAGAATATATTCATCAGATATTTATTGAAAATTTGTGCATGACAGATACTCTGATAGATGCTAGGAATTCAAATATGAATAAAAGAGAGTCCCTATTTTCAATAAGTATTTGACTAAGTGGAAGAAATAAGAGGATAGATGTGGTTAATAGAGTTTGGAATATGCAAGAATATGCAAGAGCTAAGAGCCATTTTGCTGTGTCTGCTGGGCCCTCTCATTAAATCTCTTATAAGCCATTTCCCCTTAGACCACAGTAGGTATTATTATCTTTATTTTCATAGAAGAAAAATGGAGCAAGGAGTGTGCCACTTGCCCAAGGCCACAGAGTTAATAAAAAAAAAAAGTTGCAAAAGAAGTAACACTAACATCTCTGGAAGGAATAACTGGGCCAATATGGCAGCCAAAGCTGTAGCCTGATCAATCAAGTCCCTTCTAAGTCCCATTCCTGCACCCCTTAACTTAGCATATGTGCCCTCTTATTTCCCAGTTGAGCAAGAATGAGCTGCCTGGCTAAAATTCACTCTTAGACCCGAAAGATGATCATTTCTTTCCCTCTTCCCCAATCTCTCTTGGCTAATGTGTCTCCTCGGCCTGCTCACTTCTATCCTACTCTTGCAGTTTTAAACTTCTCACCAATTTTATTTCTTCCATACTGGAAGCCTTTCACATCAAACTAAAGCTAATGCAAGGATTTTCAGCCATTCCAACCACCCCTTCAGACTCTCCCCCTCTCAACTTAAACAAGATAGCCAGAAAGTTCTACACCCTGTCAGGTAGGGCCTATACCCTCTGACTAGCAGGAAGTAGCTACACAAAACAGACCTTCATTCCTCAGCAGCACTTAAGGAATAGGAACTCTCTGGTGTGTGTGGGGGGTGGGGGTGGAGGAGTTTGACGCAGGCTAGAACAGGGAGAGAGGGAAGAGAAAAAAACAGTGAAGGAGCCCTTGGACAAGGATGGTTAATCAAGGTCAGGATATCTGATGCCCTAGACAGGTAATCTTCCTGGGGCTATTCATTTATGGGAAATACCTGATGGCAGCCAACCCACCTAGAGCCAAATGACTCCCACTTGAGTGAGTCATCTGTGGAGAAAAGTAGAGCCAACCAACCCACCCAAATGCACTATCTACCATCAGGCACTGTCCTAGAGATATAGGAGAGGAAGAGAAAGTCCTGAACAAGGAAGGGGGAGAAGGAGTAAATAAAGCTAATTTATAAAAGTAAATGGCCCCACATTGCCTATTGCCTCTCACCTTCCTTACCTCTGTCTTTAGGAGAGTGCCTGCATGCCTCCTTACATGTGTTCTCAATAATTTTTCTGCCTGCTTACACTAAAACAAAGTTGCAGAACTGAGACTAGAATTTCCTAGATCCTGCACCCAATATCATACTGTTCAAATGGTTATTTGCAGTCTTACCTAGGTAGTTAGAAAAGATAGCAATAGACAAATAGATGACAGTAGTGATTAAAGAAATCAGTAAACTGCTTTAATGGATGATGAATTTTCAGGGCTGTTATAATTCACTCTTCTCAATAACTTCTGACCTATAGTTATAATTAAATTTTTTTTTTCTAGGCTCTGTTGGTTTTTGTTCCCTAATACCTTCAAAGGTTTGAGAAGGGCATAACAAAAAGCAATTTATCATGTTGGCCACAAGTGGCCCATATTTCCCTGGGGCAAAGCAATGAAACTTTGAGTTTTAAACAGCTTGGATATTGAGTCCAACCATTCAGATTTCAAACATAAAACTAAAGGGAACTAATAATATCTTGAAAATTAATTCTCAACCTTAATTTTATCTCATAAACTCTCAGCAAGAGAGACTGGTGTCCTAACATACACAGAAACAGTTCCGCTCTCTCACCTGCTCTGGGACCAGGAGAACACAGTAAGAATGACTGAACAATTAAAGCAATATAACCGATATGTTGATGGAAGAGGAGGCAGTGTATTTAGCGAGGCCATTTCTAATGTACCTCTGGAAGATGTGCCAGCTCTTTAATGGATATCTTGGCTGCATGAAAACAACAGGAAACTATATCGCACTCCAGATGCTACCATTATGATGGCCCCCTGCCACTGGTTCTGCTGATAAGCAGGTTGTACACTAGAGGCATGGACTGTTTTTCAGGGAGCTCTGGCTACTGCTGGCATAGCAAAATTTAAAAGCTCTTTCAACTCACTTACAAATGCTCTGACTAAGGAAGAACTGAGGCCCTGCTAAGAGATGACTTATAGCTTGCTATATAAGTAACTTATCTGCCTTCCAAAAAGTTTTCTTGTGTTTGATTTGTGGCCTGCTCAAGGACTGAGCAATTAAATACCAGACTGTGTTTTTAGGGTCAAAAAGAGGAAATCCCTAGGGTGCCCAATTGAAAGCATATTTTACTATAATTTATACTCATCAATGAGATGAGTTCTCATCTAGACATCTGAGCACAACTAAATTTCTAAAATATTTTTTTCTTTTTCTCTCTGATGAATTTGGATAATTTTCTCAGATTTTCCTTCTTGTTTATTAATACTCTCTTCAACTGTGATGTCTGCTATTAAACTCATTCAGTAAATTTTTAGTTTCAATTATTTGTAATTTTAGCAATCCTATTTGGTTGCTTTTCAAATAAGCTTAGTCGTTCTTTATAGCTTTTTGTTCACAAAACAAGACATATTAAAAAAATTTTTCTTCGATTGTAGAAAATTTGTTTATTTGAGAGTCTGTCTCTGATAAATCCATTATTCAAAGTCTTGGTAGTTCTATTTTGTCTATTATATCTTGTGGCTTTTATTGTGGTGGCTACTTTCCCTCTGTTTTGGTGACTTTTGTATAAGAACTGAACATTTTCCTTAGACTTTTAATTCTGGGAATTCTCTAAAACCTGAGACAAAAGTGTGGTCTTTCAGGGAGTATTTACAGTTACTTATATGAGACTACAAGCTCTCTAACTTATATTCTTAGTTTCAGGTTTTTCGGTCTACAAAGACAGTGTTAAATTGGCCTGTAAACCTGAATGAGAGTCGGTTTGTGGTGCCAAAATTTTAACTACCATTTTTTTTAACCAATACCCTCTAGGCAGTTTCAATGTTTTAGAGTTATTTTTTTTTTATCATAGTTTTCAACAGAATAGGATATGTTAGGTTCACCCTTTTCCTGACTGTATAACCCTTTGGGAACTCAGCTTTAAGAAAGTAAACTTCCTGCCTTAGCAGGCTTTGGACTTAGGTCCCTATCTCCACACACTGTGAGACTATGAATGCAGAAGTTCAGCTTCAGTTTTTTTGAGCAAATGCTCTCACAATAAATGCTGGCTATACGCTTCTGCTTATTTCTCTGTGTTTTTCCATTTACTAAATCTTTGCATTGATTATATATCTTCCATATACCCTGTCATAGCACTACAAATAGAAGTCTTAAAATAACTTTCTGGAAAAAAGATTTAGATTTATAAACAACTAGTCTTATAATTTACTGTTTTTTGCTAGGGTAATATCTATTTTTTCTTTCTCCCATGTAGTATCAACTTTGATACCTATGTTTCTGGGAATAGAGATATATGAATCATTCACTAATAAAAAACACACATAGAGTATCTACTTTGGCAGGAACATGAGTTGACTATCATCCAACTCTTGTCAAATATAGGCTCTTGTCAAATATATGTCAGAGAGAGAGAGAAATAGATGGACTGACTGATTTTCTAAGGGGCATCCCAACTACCTACTTCTGTAGGTTTTCTATGCTCTATTCCTTTGTCAATTTAGACCATTAGAAAGCAGCATATTTAGAAGAGATTTCTATGAACAAATTTTCCCTGATTTCTGATTGAATATTACCCCTGTTTCTACAGAAGAATATATTAACAGTTATATTTTAAAAGTTTAATAATTATATTGTATTTACAAATAAAATGCAAAATCCTATGTGGCCTGCAAAGTTCTGTATTATTGGCACATGCCGACCTTTCTTAACTTATCTCATGCCAGCTTCTCCCCAGTTCAAAATATTCCAGTAGTACTGAACTTCTTTCAGCTCCCACCTCAGGGCCTTCTGCTTACAAGGTTCTTCCCCTTTCTGCTACCAAAATATCTCTTACCATTGCCTGGTCTTCCCCTAATTATCTTTTCCCCACAGAGGATTTCCCTGCCCCCCCAAAATAAAATAGCTTTTCTGTTTTTCCTTTTTATAACACTTTTTATATAATTTATCACATGTTGTAATTCTATAAGACGGTGGTTATTTCATGAAGTGTTCCTCACTGTGCTGTAACCTCATGATGGTAGAAAAAGGTGTCTGTTTTATCAACTGTTTCTGTCAATTTTCAAATTCACAACTAACAGTGTAGATAAAAGCTCCTAAGTTTCCTCTGCTCTAAAGTGAATATAGTAATTAACTTCTGCATTTGCTGATAGAAATTAAAAGAGAATAAACTGTTGATGTGAGACATGGATTTTAAAGTAGACATCAAAATAGTCACTCCATAACATGTCATGCGCGCTGACACCGTGAACAAAGTAACATGCATGCCTTAGCAAAATTCTGAATGATTCATGCCGTGGACCTTATTTATTGCTTTTGAGTAGTTAAAACTACTCAAAATAAGTGAGAGAACATAAAGATCGCTCTGAGAACAACGTGAGCTGATAACAAAGAAAATAAAGATTAAAAAGTGTCCATTTTAGGGAGGATACTAATGATTTTTGTGCTATTTATTTCTAACGAATGATGAGGTAGAAACTAATGAAGTGAAAGAAGAATCGATGGAAGGTCAGAAATGGATGGTCAGGGTATATTGAGGGCTGTCTGAATCTAGATCCCCTTTTCTCTTAGATCTTGCCCTGCACCATTGTGTAATATTCTCATATTGTGTACATTCACACAGTATAAATTGCTATTTTGGCTTACAGTATCATTATTGTTTTACTCTGGGAATATTTCCTATAGTAAATATGTAGGGAATTCACAGCATCATTCTGCAGGTGGACATATTTTGTTTAATATTTTTAGACTTTACCAATATTTTGGCAGCTTTTTTTTTGTAGGCTTTTAAGATAATTTGTGACGAGGATTGTAAAGCATACCTAAGGGGATGCTTTCATAATTTATCTTCAGTCCACCCCATGTGTAGCATGTACTCATGCAGCATGACTTCCATAAAATTATCCTAGTAATGGTTCCCAGATTCTTTTAATGATTATCTCTGTCTCATTAATATAAACTCTGCTGTTATAGGTGATGCTACGACATCATGAACTCTGAAGTAAATATAGAAGAGGGCTCTGCCTTGGATGTTGGTAACTGTAAACACAATGAGCTTCTAACAGTCTTAAGTTTGAATGTGTCTGTGCAATCTCATAAATTGCCTATATTTGTTATCAAAGAGGTCTTTCAGTCTTACTTGTTATTATTTCATAGTAACATTAAAAACAATTTTTCTGATGATATTATATGGTGTTCAATCAAAGTGAAAGTGTGTATGATTAGCATTGGCAGAAGGCTAGAAAATTTATTCCTATGTGATGTTTATGTGCCACTATTACATATGCTGTTATAAATTTCACATTAAAGGAGATTTTCTTGATTTATATATGATTGGGTTTGAAGGTGACCTTCAAAGCGGAAGTGTTTGAAAGCCCAATTTTATTCTTGATGTGTAGAAAAAAGCCTGTAGTAAGCTTTTCCATGCCCGTTCCTCTCCATGTGGCTGAGCCTTTTTGATGACTTTCGCCCATGTTTCAGTTACTACATGAGGCTTTTCATGGCCTCTTTGGATGGCCTCATACCTTTGGTGGCATAGCATTTAAATCATATCTATTAAACCTTTTCATGTTGATTGAAACCTTATGTTTGACTGTATGTATTTCCTGCTAACTGGGCATTCCTGGAAGGAATGGGTCATTCCAATCCATTTTTATAATAACTCCAAGGTATAATGTGTTGCACTCACACAGTAGGAGCTCACTTGAAGCATCTTTAAGTAACAAAATCACAATGCTGTTTCATGTTTCTAGAGGTTCTTCATGATGTAAGAAGCTGAAAGGGCAATGCTCGGTTCTTGAAATAAATTACAGAAGGAAGGATGTGCCTGAATTCATCCTCAAACAGCCCTGATTATCCCTCACACTACTTCTTCTCTCGTGATGGGCAATGCATTTATATGAGCCACTGGATATAGAAACAAAATGTTAGAGGCAGAAGAAACTATAGAGAATACAGTCCACTAATCCCTGTCACTTAATGAATGAACTTCTCTGTCAGCACCACCACTACCAGGGGTTCTGTAATTGGGTTCAAATTTGTCTTCTAGTACTGTGGAAATCTCTTTTGACCCATTGAGTATCTATTTCACTTTCCTCTGGTAATAGCACCTTATTACTCTTCTGAAGCCATCTCCCCCCAACCCACCCCCAGTCATTGTCCTGATTCTAGAGAAAAGCAAAGAATTCAGGTCTGAGCCGTCATACCTTATAGGTCCCTCCTTTAGTGATTGCTCTAGTGATAGGCAAATAATCTAAGCCGAACCATAAGGAGACTCAATTCTGGAACACTTGTTCAGAAAAATGCGAGAAAGAAGCCCTCTTCTTCTCTTCTGTTCTGAGAATTTTGAGGGGTAGGAGATAAGCCAGGACTCTTAGAATCCATTTTGCTTGCAGAAGTGGAGAACTTTACAAAGAATGGCCTTACTCAAGGGCTGTACCCTACCAGAGTCTTCTTTTAACACACCAGCAGGAATTCCTTTTTCCCTCAGTTGTTTCCATAGTTAGACCTTTGTGTCTTTCATAGTTAGCTTGCATTAGAAATTGCATATCTAGATTGCCTCCCCCCCACCCCCCAATTAGAATGTGAAACAAGGAAAGGAATAGCTGGATCTATTTATTTACTACCTCTTACCCACTCTCCTATTCCAACCACCTTTGAGCCTCAATAAGAATTTGTCACAATAAATTCATGAATGACAGATGACCAAAAAGATTACTACAACATTAAAGAGAAATTTAAAGTGATCTCCAGGTCTTTTAGATCTGAAGATTTGGATTTGATGGATGTGATAAAGCACCTATCTATATAAAGACAATGGTGCTAAAATATATAAACTATATATGCTGTATAAAAATCATGGTCTCTTTGTATAGGAATCTTATTTTTCTAACTAAAAAAATGTTCAACTGATTTAATTATGGTATTTTAAGCTATGGATGATCTTTTAGCCTATGAAATTTTAGTCTAATAGGTTAAAGAAAGAGACTGAACCTGGTAATCTCTGAAACTAGAATTCTAATGGTGAATCTTAGGATTTTAAAACAAGAATCTTTATTCTGAATTTCTGTAGCATGCTTTTAGATGGATAACCTATTTCAGATGTGCTTTTTTGTTTGGCATCTTTCCCTCAGGAACTTAAGAGGAATACTAAAAATAAATATCAGTTTACTAAAGCAAGCACCCTGCCCCCAAGGTTTGGCAAAGTGTATTGCCCTACTGTTTCTTCTGAGGCATCTACAAAGGAAAAAAAAATCAACTTATTGAATCAGCCCCTCTGGCCTAATGTCTCCCCCATTTCCAAATAATGAATCCTAAGTGGAAAAAGAAACAGTAAAATACTGACATCTAGTTACATTTTTTTTTAAGTTTCCAAAAGTTTATGAAAGTAAAAAGAAAAAATAATTATGCTGAAAGCTTAGAACTGGCAAAGTAACTTGTAAAGCAAACACAGTTACTATTTGGGGCTGAGAAGTGCTCTTCTCATCTAATGGAATTTCTCTGCAAATTACCTATAAGTTGCCCAGGTGATGGCAATAAGAAAAGTCTTATTCACAAAGCTTTATATACAGATACATTTTGAGCAGAGTTTAGGAGGGCAGAGATAGTCCAAGTGGACGTTTAAAATCCAGAGATTTCAGAAACAAGGAAGAAAGAGTTATTTTGCAGCACTAAATAGTCCAATCTGAACTTCAAGTTTGATCAAAATTCACTTTTGTCATAGACGATACTGACCTGAGTTTGGTTAACAATTAAAATAACGTTTATGAAAAAGGGAAACACTTGATAACAATGTTTTTTCATTAAAAGGTCTTTAATATCTAAAATTAAACATTCTTACGCTCACCTTTACCTAAGTGCATGAGTAGCATACATAGATTAAAAGCAGGAGTGGCTTGCACATTTTCATTTCTATATTTAAATGTAAGTTTCAATTATGCAAGGAGGGGTAACTGCTGTGGTTCTAGTGGCCACTGCAGAATCATACAGTCTTTCTAATCTTAGAACATTTAATGAATAAAGTTGGATGTGGAGAGGAGAGAAACTTCTATGCCAATATTAAGGCTGCTAGAATTAGAACTACATAATAAAGACCAGATTTAATTGCTACTGTGAGTGTTGTTAAAAAACCCTGGCCTTACCACATACCCTATAATCCTTGAGTCTTATGTTGCAAGTGCTTGCAAGAAAGTGATTTAATTTTTGAAATACCTTTTGGAGCCATTAAACCACCAGAAATGAGTAGAGTGAAGTCACAAGACTGAGAACACAGAAACATCCTTTGGCATTCCCTAATTTGTTCTGAAAAAAAACAAAAAAACAAAAAAACGCTAATATGGACATAGGTTCCAGGAAGAAAAAGCATGCCATGTTCAACTGAGTTTGGAAAACACCACATGCCATGCACTGCAAAAGAATCACTGGGCACATTAGCACAAAAGAAGTTTGAAATATACCTCAGTAAAGAAGGTAACTTTTTTACCTGCTTATTTCCCAAACTTAGATGACCTTGGAGCCCTTTTTTCAAGTAACATCCATTAATATCACACAGAACTAGTGAAATGAGCACATTTTTTGGGAAATGTTGAAATAAGGTCACTTTTTTATTGGACCCCATATCAATCCAGTGAGACTGAGATAAATTATACATTCCAGTCACTGGAATAAGATATCTTTCTTTTAAAGTTGATGCAATAAATTCCCACATTCTAGTTTACACATGACATACTTCTAGCTCTGTTAGCATGAGAGAGATCCTCAGAGGTTGTCACATCTATGTGCCTGTGAAAAAGAATCTTGGTCTTGCAAAGCTGAAGATTAGATCAGGAAATAATGACCACAGCAAGGAGTGGCACAGTTTGAGGCCTAATTGGTGAACTGAGTATAAGTTCTTATCATTTGTCACTGGAACCTTTATAATAGCCCCCTAACCAACTCCATTGTTTCCAATCTTAGCCCCCTCCACTGTTGTTCAAAATAATATTTACAGAGCAAATCTGACCATGCGACTCAAATTCTTAATGTCTTTTAATGACTGCATATCATTTTTTAGAATAAAGTCTTTTACGGTTTCAGGAATACGTCATAATCATGAACTCTTTCTTTTCCCAGATTTGATTGGAGAAATGCTATGCATTACCTGTTTTCAACAAAATAGATTCTTCTAGCAGGGCCTGGCTATAAAAAAGTCTCTTGGCCATACAGGGCATGCAAAGTATTGCTCCTTTCGAGAGAAACCATAGCAGCCCAATCTATAACATTAGTACATCGCCTGAAATAACAGGATAACCAACTTCTGACATGAAATAGATTTTAGTGTGAAAACAACATGTGCATCCTCATTGAAGAAACGTGCTAGGCCTGCTAAAATTTAATAGAAGACACAATAAGAATATTTCTACAATCATGCCACCGACTTGCAGTATGATATTGAGTAAATCCCTTAACCTCATTTTTAATGTTTTGTTATCTTACACTTAATATTCAGAAAGGAAAATGAGTGTAATTTGGAGTACTTTCTGACTAAAGAAAATACTGTGGATGCTTAATAATTGAACCACATTAATGTTATCAAGCCCATAAAAGAAATGGCCTGAATGAATGTTCTGATTATTCCCAGTATGGACATCATTAAATACTTTCGGATTCAAGATGGAAGAGAAACTGGGCAATCACTTGACCTTTGATTGCAGGGAAAATGTAAAGGAAAGTACATACCTTATATTTCTTCACTTTTAGGCAATATTTGCCATTTGAGGACATCAACTCACAAATTCTTTGCCCACTCTGTTATTTCTCCCTCCTGGCATGACAATTCACTGCTATAATCTGCCTTTTTATTTATTTGTTCAGCTAGCATCCATTTATGTAACTTTTAAGGCTTAGTAAAGTGACATAATGCACAGCCTTAAGCAAATTCCTGCACCATCCATCAATTCAGTGACTCGGGAGATGATGCAATTATACATGAAATAAAACGTTGTTCGACACTTTCACCAGCAGCATTGCTTCTTGCAGGGTTTCCATATTTCCTGTTATGAAAAGCCTGAAAACTTAAGTAGTTGTGATGGAGACACTTTGTACTATGCACATTTAATCCCTCCTTTAGGATCATGGTCTTCTGAAAAATACATAAATGAACTGAAGAATCTGTAAGGTTTGTGCATTTTCATTTCAAGACAATTGCATTTTCATTACTTGTTATTCTGCATCGATATTCTGAAGCTGAAAAAAAGAAGAGAAGATATAAAAACATGTGCAAATGAAGGTGTTAACAATTGAATAATGTAGTCCAAGAACCTTAGATTTGAAAGCATATTATTCATTTTACATCAAACCACCAGTATTACTAGTGCTTTCCATGCTTTTAAATGCTGCCAACTATTTCTGTTGACTAACGTATTCCTGTGGCACCCCTTCAACTCTTTCAGGTCACTCAAAATACTTGATACTGCTTTCTAAATTACCATTTTGGGAAATTCAATTACTACTATACTCTTTAGTTGGTCTAAAAGAATAAATGATCTTCCTAAAATGTTTTGTTTTCCTTGGAAAAGCCTAGAGAGTTGGAACTAGATAAGACCCAAGAGATTATCTGATCCAGTGTCCCATAAACATGTCTGATGATAAGACTCTCCTGAGAACTTGTTTAAACAATATACATTTTTAGGCTCCTTCTCTGGAAACTCTATTATAGTATGTTTGACATGGAGCCTAAGAATCTTCATTTCTAACAAATATTTTAGATAACTCTTAAGATGAGGCAGTTTTGCAAAGCAGCAAAATAGTTTGATATTTATTTTATAGGTGAGGAAGCAGATATTATGATAGATTAAGTGATTCTCTAAATTCTTGTAGCTAAACAAGTGGTGCATGATGTTTTTAAAGTTATGATCAATTCAGGAAAAAAAAAGTTAATGGCCAACCTTTATACATCTTGTGTTAAGGAATGGGAGAATCTATTGTTTTAGAACTTAAATTGTCTACTGTATTAAATAGAACGAAGTCATTTGGAACGTTGTGGAATTGGGATTGTGGGAGAAATGATGAAAGACACCTTTGGGTTCTATGCAACTTATTCCTTACTCGATGGTTATCATTCAGGGGTGATTTTACCCCTTGGTCACATTCAGCAATGTCCAAGATATTTTTTTGGTGTCACAACTGAGAGGCAGAGGTGCTACTGAAATCTAGTGGGTAAATTCAGGGATGCTTCATAGGATACAATGTACAGGAGAGTCCCCTATTGTCCGTGACTTCTCACTCAGCTCAGGGTCTCCAGCCGGGAAGGGAGACAAAAAGAGAGAGAGATAGACGCAGACAAACTAACCTTGGTGATAACACGAGTCCGGAACACGCAGCGGTTATGAGTACAGATCTTTACTGGGGTTAAGCGTGCTTTCTCAAATACAGGCTCCACGCGGGGGAAGACTCCCCACGGGGGAACAACCTCTATGCGGCCGTCAGGTACGGCTCCTTGTGGGTTATTCTCCCCACCTCATCCGGGTAACATCTTATATACATAATCGGGGTCCAATGGGCTGACGCCACGTATACAGTGGTGATAGGTGGGCATGGTTGGCGGATATGTAAGTCATACACGGAAGCAGGATGTGAGCGCCATCTTGGCTCACTCGATGGGCGGGGGGAACTCTAGAGCAGGCTGCAGCGTGTCCACTAGGCCCGACCGGGAGGCGGCTCTCCACACCCTATAACAGAATTATTCAGACCAAAATGTCAGTAATGGCCCAGCTGAGAAACCCTAATGGATTGAATTGTGTTTTGCCCATTTAGAAACATTCTTGGTTGTGTTCCACATTCCAGTAGGTATAAACCCATTGTAAATAAGATCTCCTGCAGATGCTAAGTCAGTTAAAGTTGGACCGAACCGAATCAGGTTGGGCTTTAAGCCATGTTACTGGGATCCTTTATAAGCAGAGTGAAAGTCAGACTGAGAAGGAAGCTATGGGGAATAGCCACTGATGAAAAGAAAGGATAAGGCATCACCATGTGGCTTGTCATATGACAGAAAATCTAAGGAACCCCAAAGATTGCTGGGAGGCTAGAATGTACTAGCACCAGGAAGAAGTAAGCCCTCAAGCCTCTGAAGCCATGAGCCAATAAGTTCCTGTTGTTAAGCCAACCCATTGTATGATATTTGTTTTTGCAGCTAGGAAATTAAAACTCCCTCGCCTATACTTAATCTGGTATTGAGCATCATTTCCCTCTGAGACACTTGATTATAATATCTGGGTTCATTTGAGAGTAGGTCACTGTTTCTTATTGTCTTTGTTTTTTCACCATGCATGTCTTTATTTGATTGTTCATCGAACCATGCACCGGATAAAGGGCATATCAGTCAAAAGTTTTTCTGCAATCACACAGTTACAAGATAGAAGTTAAGTAATTATACATTTATTATCAAGTATTATACGTTTATTACCAGGATGTTCCTGGTAATAAAGTAGATATAAATTCTTATGCCAAAGCTAAGCTGGCCATTTACTGGTCAGGGTTAGGCTAAATTTAGACTAGACGAAGTAGATTTTTTTCATTTAGGACCATAGAGTAAATCCTTTTAGGATTCCTTCCTCTTCTACTCAGACCTGCCCATTCCTAGAGCACATTAATTATGCGTCCTTTGACCATAGAATATTCTGGGCCTACATCATTCAAACTCTTATTCCCTATGATCAGGTATAAGCTACCTGAATCTTAACCTAGAGGGCTAAGTGAATGGAACCGTAATTTACTTTGAAACTCATTCACTGAAACTGTCTGATTTTATTTTCCTTATATTTCACAATTCTATCTCCTTTCCATTACTACCATTAAATAATTCAAATCCTCACCATCTCTTTCATAAACCATTGCAATAAGCAGGGTGCTAGCCTCATATCTTTTTTCATTTTTGCCATTTCTCTACCCATTATCCACCTAAAAATTATCTTTGTAAAATATATTTTCCCACCCCACTCTTTTCTTGGTTAAATCAATCAGTCACTTATTCTTACTTATAGGAATATTTCACAAACTGGTTTTTATATGTAATCTTTTTAAAGGGGAAACAAATTATATTATATTACTGGTACCATCTTAATATCTTTCATTCTAAAATCATTTACGTATGTGTAAATGTAAAAGCAAGCTCACCCTTTTTATGTTTGGATGTTAATGCAACTTTACCAAAACATACTTTCATATTGAAATAAACCAGCATATACAGTAAAGAAAATTCAAGTTTGCAATATTACTTTAATATGACAGTTAATAATGTCCTGAAATTATATCACTGCTTGTAGTGGCAAGTTCTTTATTTCCACATGCCTATGCTACATAGTAAGTCATGGCATGACCTGATTTTTCTAATCCTTTTCTTTATTTGGTCCCTGACATGAACTTATTATTTAGAAATAAAAGCTGCTTTCATTCTTTTTGCATTAGTCCAGGAAAAATATTTTTTACATTTTTTTGTATTATCATAAAAGTAAAATCAGAGAATTAAAAATTCTCTTTGTTAACTCACAGACAGGATTGTGAGCTTGGGAATAATGGTTTTCTAAACAATGAAATATACTGACCTATAGAATTGAATTCAAATGCCATAGCAGGGCATGTAAAACTTCCCATGTGGTCTCCTTTCCTAATCTCTCCAGGCTCACCTCCAGGCATTTGCTTCTTCAACACTCATTACCTAATATTATTGAGCTCACCAGAAACTCCTACCTTCATACTATTTTAGGCCTTTATGCTTATTGTTTTTCTACTTCATCTATATCTCACTGTTCTATTCTTATATATTCTTTATTCACCCTTCAGAATATAGCTTAGATATTATTTATTGTAAAAGCATTCCTAGAAGCCCAGCAGGTTGAGATGCACCCCTCTCTTTGCACTCTCCCTAACCTGTCGCCTCCCTTAGAATAATTCCTCCATTGTGCCATAAGCTTCTTAAGATAGGTATTATACCACTGGTGCCTGGTACAGGCCTTGCAACACAATAGCTAGCTAAGAAATACATAATAAACTACAGTGAACGATTTTCAATTAAAAGGCCATCTTTGGTAACCACTCTTTTCTGTTTTGTTTTGTTTCATTTTGTTTTTTTTTCAATACCAAGAACTGAATATATTTAAGAAAATGTGGTATAGTTGAAAAATGCCCTGGATTTAGAATGCAAAGACTTGAATTCACATTATGTCCTGCCATTTGTTTTTTACTTCTCTTTCCTTTTGTGTAATTTGTTGATAAATTACTGCTATCCCATACCATGTCTACACATATGCAAAACTCTGGCACAATGTCTGGTCAATAAATGGCAATAAATTGTTGTTTCCATCCTGCATTTTTGCTTTACTTTTTTATGACCTTTAGTGATTGAAAATTAATATTGTTACCAGCAAATCTTCAAATCTGCATCCTTCCTTATCACAGTTACATTGAGGCCCTGTTCTAGCCATTTTTCTTGTACTAAGCTTCAGCATTTCTGTAAAGAACAAATGACACTATCAAGTTTTTCCTTTTTTTGTCCCCTCGAATACTTTACTTCTTTAGCCATTTACATTTATTCAGAACACATTTCTTTTATTTTGTTGCCACAAGCATGAGGAATCTTTTCTTTGTATTAGCTAGAGAAATCTATTTTCTTTCATTTCTGTGTGGTCCGTTTTCATAAAAAATCATCTATTTTAAGAAGCAGTTGCTTTGCCTGCATTGCACAGCTGACCTACCCTTTCTTTAAGCACTCAAATTATATTAGAACCAATAGATTAAATTCTTTGGGTACTAGGCAGTAGGACTCACCAGTAACACAAAATTTATTCCAAATGAAGTATGTCGTGCATATTCCGCAATACAAAAAAACCTCTAATCATTATGCTCCCAGCTCCTATGTAGATTTTATAAACAAAAGTAGAAATAAGGTCGTTCTGAGGCAACTTGTTATCAGATGTAGCTGAAACTGATAGGATAAAAGGAATGAAAGGATTGCTGCTTGCGTATTATAGAAAGGAATGGCAACTATAAACTATAGAAATAGTTCCTAAAGGAAAATTTTTAGTAATAGATGCATTAGTACAAGAAAAGTCAACATAGATGGAAAAGAACAGCTTCACAGATATGGGAATAGCCAGTGGATGAACTGAAAACTACAAAGGGCTGCTATCAATGTCCCTAGAGACAAAGTATCAGGGATTATACTCATAATGTTAATGTAACTTAACATTATGAGTATAGAAATAATGAAGTCAATATACCATAAAGCAGCAAGTATGTGTCAATGGCCCACTAGAGATCCCCATCATCGCAAATTATTTTCTGGTTGTGTGCCTTCCTAAAGACTGAAAGTAACGTTGACACAGGGCTTTTGTATTGAATTAAGGCTGCGCCAGTTACACCCTGAACCATTTCACCTTCAACCTACTGTAAATTCAATTAAAATAAAAAACCTTGGTGCCTTTCTGATGGAAAGAGTCATGACTAACAAGAAACAACTTTGAATGTTTGGAATAAGGCAGGTCATTCGACAAGTGAGGCAAGGGGAGAATGATTTTAATAGCCATTTTAATCATGATAAAAAGTTTGGAGTCTATCCAGGGTTTGGATATTTTTGCTAATCAAAAAAGCTAAGATGTACTGCATGCTTACTTGGTGGTGGTGTTCTTTTCAATTATCACATGTAATCCTGACATCACTCCTAGGAAGTGGACATTATTATTTGTTTTGCCATTGAGAAAAATGAGGCAAAAAGAAGTTAAATAACTGCCCTAGTCCATACAGTTAATCAAAGTGGCAGAACTGAAATTCAAATCCAGACACTGTGATTTCAGGCTCACGTGTCTCACCACTACTCCACGGGAAGTTTTGGGCAAAAATATTGAAAGAGAGAAGGATTGAATACTGATCAGATGTCATTGCCTACCTTTTGCTTTTCAAGTCTTTTTGAAACAGCCAGTAGCTGAAATCTTATCATGCCTTCATGTTTCTCTTAGCCAGAAATACACTAAATAGTTTCAAGATTTGAAACTTTCAGTGAATTGTGGCAAGACAGAGACGTTGAAAACACTCACCAGCAAATCATGACAAATATGGTGCTGCTGTATTAGCCAGTGAAGCCACTTTTTGTGTTGCTGTATGGGTGTTTACAGTCACACAAATTGGAATAGAATGGAGCCTGTCCCCTGTTGGCAGATTCACCCCAAAGAAATGGCAAGAACAGTAACCATCTAGATGTTGTAATACCAAATTATTTCAAAATCAACTTATCATCTAAGGCCTTTGCTAGTCATTAAAATGTTGCATTATTGAAGAAATAAAATATGTTTAAAACCTTTAAAAAAAGGCTTTGCAAACAGTAATTATAGCACCTGGAGTCAAGGCAGATCACAGGAGATATGAATAACAAATGTTTAAAAGTAGGATTAATAAAGCATGTGTTCTTCTTAATGATTTACACTGTCCTTCAGTGGATATACAAGCATATGTATTTTACAGATTAAGTTTAATTAGCTAGCAAATCCTATTGAATCTATCTTTAAAGTTATTTGGAATCAGACCCTTCATTTTTCCCAACCTGATCTACGCCGCCCTTTCACTAGGATTATCATAGACTTTCTAGTCAGTCTCCTTGCTCCCACATTCGCCCTCTCCCCTCTCCCCTCTGCCCACACTTATATACTCAGTCTTTCAGCACAGCGGTCAAAAGGATCATTTAGGACATTAGTCTGATGATCCCACTCCTGTCTTAAAAACTCAAATGCTTCCCATTTCATTCCCGAGTTGAAGTCCTTAGAAAAGTGCTCAGGTCTCCTAGATTCCATCTGGGTTGGTTTCACTTCTGCATCAGGGCTTTTCCTCTTCCTGTTTAGATACTTCCTTAGGATTCTGTGTGACTCAGTAATACCTGTCAGGCTTTACTTACATGTCACCTTTGCAGTGAGGCCTTCCTGGACCACCCCTTTTAAAACTGCATCTTTTACTCTGGCCTAACATTCCTTATTCTGCTTCCTTGCCTTATTTTTCTCCATAGCACTTATCATCTAACATAGCACAATTTTATTTATTTGTTTCTTTACGTTTGTGCACATATGTCCACAAAACTATGGAATTTGGGTGACTTTTTTTCATCACAGGGTTCCTAGAACAGGGTCTAATATTTTAGGTCTTCAATAATTACCTATTGAATTAATGAATGACTTTAGGTAATTCAGAATCCTTGTTAGTCTGAAAATAATGAATCTTTATACCCCTGTGGCTTTGCAATGATTATTTCAGGGTTTATTCGCTCTCTATTTTAGTTTTACAAATTAACCCAGAACTCAATGGCTTAAAACAAGAAACATTTAGGGTCTCAGTTTCTGTGGTTCAGAAATCCAAGCATGGCTTCACCGGGAGCTGCTAGCTTAAGTCCTCCCAGTTCTGCAGTCTCCTTCTCCTTCCAAGGATCCACTTGCATGCTCACGTGCATGGCTGGCTGTATGCGGCCCTCTTGTCCTTGCTGTCTCGGGGCTGGAGACATCAGTTCCTTGACATGTAGTCTCCTCCCAGACCTGCTCCTCACTTCCACCCTGAATGTTTTATGATCTGAATATTAGTTCTCTATGCATGCATGCATGTAAGTATATCTGTATGTATAAATATGTGCATTTGTACATAGAGAATGTATGTATGCATAAACATACATATATATTTTAAACTTTTTCACTTTTTTCATTTTGTTTCTATTTTTCACACATACATATTTAAGAACACAATTATTTAAGGAATATGTTTATTTTTGGTTAAAATTATTATGATATTCAAGATTTTGGTCATTGATTTCTAATAAACTTAGATATTGAATATTTTACTGTCTTTTATCATTTTTTTCTTTGGAAATTATATTCAGACCATACGAATATAATTTATAATTATAATTATAAACAAATCATTTTGCTTTCCTCCATGTGCTTTCAAATGAGAACAAAATGTAAACCTTTAACAACTCTAAACACACAGACATGTAAAATGTATTCATTTTCCACTTATTATTAATGCTTACCCACAATCCAATTAATTACAGTTGGAAATATTAGATTTCCTGAACTAACCCCCTTAAAAATGGTACAAATATAAGTTTCAGGTTTGAGAAATGTCAAAAAAGATGCAACTCTGTGTCAGAGTTTTTACCAAAGTTCTTAACTGATTTAACAGATGCACTGTATGTCATCTTTGAAGACATAATGTAAGAAAAATGAATTAGAGATTGCACACAAGTTATTAGTAACCCTTAGCAAAACAGATTTCAGCAATGAAATGCACCCCTACAAAGAGAAATTTTTACTAATTTTGAAAATTGTTTAAATATAATGATATCAGTTATTTGTTACAGATATAGAAAACTGCATAGATGTATGACACACATCAAAAAGTTTTTCGTGTTTTATATAATAACAGTTGCCTTTCCTGAGGAGAGGTGAGGGGGGAAATGGTTGGCATTAATTCGAACAGTATCACTTAATTTCCAATAACCTTTTACATTACAAAAAATCTGCAACTTCATTTTCTTCCCCTATCTGGAAACCATAGAAACCAATGTGGAATTATAGCAAAGAAGTTCGTCACTGGGCTATCTCAAACTGATCTCCATGGAAACATTTCACATTTTCATGAAATGAAAGATCTTCCAATCAGATACAGGGCCATAACTGATGCATTTCTGACAAATATAACAATAAGAAGAAGGTAGTATCTGGATATTTTATTAGGCAATATATATGTGAGAGTGTAATACTACTAATTCATACATAAGAACATTTAAGTGGCAAATATGGTGACTGCTAGATAAAGTAAATTACAGTTTTATGAATAAAGTTGTCTTTATTACTCTTTAAATATTGTTTCTTTTGTATTTAAGTATTAAAGGAAACTTCTTAAAATGTTTAGACTTTGGACTCAGAAGCACCTGCATTCAGAACATTTGGTTGAAAAGTTAATGAATTAGGGAAAATGACTAATGCACCATCAGTAAGTGTTTACCTGGCAAAATGTATGAATGCTTGATGAAAGTATCGAAGAAGATGATGGTGATGATGATTTCAGTTCTTTAATACCTGAATAATAAAGGTTACTTTCAGGTGACAGATATTAAATATGAAGGCCATATTCTGTACTATCAAGAACTCATACCATGATTTAATTTTGATAGTACTAGGCTATTCCTAATTTTAGAAATCAAATAAAGTCCCAAAATTCATATTTAAGATTGTTTTATTGAGCATGGGTCACATAAATGGGCTGGGAAAGGGCTCCATTATAATTGTGGGATTAGGCTTGAATATAAGCCTATAAGATAAAAATTATTTTCAAAATTATCTTGAATTACACATAGAATTTATTAGTAATTTTAATGAAGACTTCTGCTCCAGGCATATAAAACATATATGGTAATATATATTTGCCAAGGAGTATACATGCCAAATAAAATTGTACAATGAACTCAGAGTATGATTATATGCTAATGTTATGAGAAGAAAATTAAACCAAGAGAACACCATTCAGGAGCATGGACACTCATTGACAGAATGATATATATAATTTTCTGGTCTATATACATTTTTCTGTCTGTGTCTTTCTCTTTTTCTTCCTTTCTCATTCTATTATCTATGTCCCAATCTCTCAGTTTCTCCCAGCCCTTTCTTCTGTCCCTATCACTCTTCTTTGTCTCCTGGCCTATAAATCGAATCTGATAAAGTTAAATGCATAGATGATGTGGCTACATATCTTACCATGGAAACTGTATTAAAAATAAAAATAAGCAGTTTAATCAACTTTTTCCTGCTGCAATACATGCTGCATGATGATGTATAAATAACTTTTGTGGATATATCCAGAATTTTTTTTTTTTTTTTTTTACATGGGCAGGCACCGGGAATCGAACCCGGGTCCTCTGGCATGGCAGGCAAGTGTTCTTGCCTGCTGAGCCACCATGGCCCGCCCAATATCCAGAATTTGATTTTTAAAAATATGCAGGGAAATAAAACAATAGAAACATACATTTCTGAAAATGTGAGATAAGAAGTCATAGGTATTCATAAAATAATTTCAAACATATATAATTATATTGATTATAGACTTTTGCAATTTTTAATGAAATAACTAAAAATTCATAATAGGCATGATTTATAATTATCTCATTTATATTAAAGAATTTTATTTTTGGAAATTATTGCTTACTACAGTTTTCCACATTAATGAGATAGGTTTCAGTTATGTCACAAGTTCAAGCACATTATATCTGGCACCACACACTATTGTCTCTTAAAACAAAATACATCGAAATGCTAATATATGAGTGGGGCATATATTAGTAATAAACTTGAAGTCATTTAATTTTTATTTCCATCTGTCTATTTACCTACCTTGCATACTAAATTATTTGTGAATTTGAGTTTTTAATTGTTACCACTGCAGTAATAAAGTACTCAAGATATACATTCTTATCACACCAATTGATGTTATGAGAACATTAGTTCAGTTCATAAACCATCCTGTCAAAGTATGGTTTACTTCATAAGTCTTCTTAAATGTGGTATCAAGAGCATTTAACAGAGTTCTGAATGAGAAAGGCTTATATCTGATGGAATGAAATGCTATTCATAAGTTAGTCTTTATGAATAAGAAACTGCTCACTTACCTCTTATATGCATGAAAATTTAACTTTTATGTATATTTCCAAATATTGGTTCTGAACTGAAAGTAATTTGAATTATTCTTCTGGTATTTTCCAGTGAAACAACATAGAATGCATTTCATGAACATAAAAATGGTTCTGTAAAATAAAAAGTGAAAGTCATTTTCACTCATCTTGATAGAACAAATGGCACTAAAATGAGGTGAATTAAAGAGTCTAATCAAGAAAAAATAAAACAGGGTTTTCTTTATTTGCTAAATGTTGTGTGATTCAAAGGAGTTAGTTCTTCAGTTATTAATCAATAAATGAAAAAATTTAAGATGGTTGCTTCTATAAAATAAAACAAAACAGATATTAGAAAAACTTTACAGCAAGTTTCCCATGGAAGGTTGTAAAAATAGAAATGTCATATTATTCAGAATTACTTTTCCTGATACAACACATAAAATTTTCAGACAAAATTATTCTTTTAATCCATGATTATATATTACATGTTTATATAGTCATTTAACTAACAGAATAGTTTGCTTTCTTTACCCTTTATAAATTATTAACTTATTGGGTTGTTATGACTCCATTCAGAATATGAAGTCAATGACTAGTCTAGTATAGAATTGTTAGAATTAGAAATGTTTATGGGAAAGTGTTTTGGTTTGCTAAAGCTGACAAAATGTAATATACCATAAATGGGTTGGCTTTTACAACCATTTATTTGCTTATGAGCTTACAGTTCTTAGGCAATGAAAAATGTCCAAATCAAGGCACCAACAGATGACATCTTGACTTCTTTGTCACATGGCAATATGCATGGCCAGTAATTGCTGGTCCTTCTCCCCTGGGTTTCATTGCTTCAGCTTCTGGCTTCAGTGGCTTCTCTCAGCTTCTGTATATATCCTGTCTTTCAGCCTCTTTGGTCTGCTTAGCCTCATTGGGTATTTCTCTCTGTTTGTTGTGTGTGTTCTATATTCTCTTATGAAGGAATCCAGTAAGAGGATCAAGACTCACCTCATTCAAGTCACATCTCAACTAGCCTAATCACAGACATATGATAGGTCTATGCCCACAGGAATGGATTTAAAAAAAAACATGACCTTTTCTGGGATGCATAATTGTTTCAAACTATCTGTGCCAGTTTGAAACTGCTGTGTACCCCAGAAAAGCCGTGTTCTTTAGTTCTCATTCAGTATTGCTGGGTGGGATCTTTTTGACTGTTTCCATGGAGATATGACCCACCCAATTGTGAGTGGTGTAGTAACTTTTGATTAGTTGGTTTCCATGGAGATGTGCCTCCACTCATTCAATGTGGGGCTGTTTACTGGAGTCCTTTAAGAAGGAACCATTTTGGAAAAAGTTTTAGTGCCAACAGAGCTCACATAACCAGATATCTCTTTGGAGATATAGAAGGAAAATATCTCCAGGGAAGCCATTTGAAGAGGAGGGGAGAGGAAGCTCACAGACATTGCCACGTGCCTTCCCAGTTGACAGAGGTATTCTGGACCCATAGGCCTTTCATGAACCAAGGAATCCTCTCTGGACACCTTAGTTTGGACATTTTTATAGCCTTCAAGCTGTAAACTTGCAACTTGATAAATTCCCTTTTTAAAAGCTATCCAGTTTCTGGTATATTTCATTCTGGTAGCATTAACAAACAAATGCACCATCACAGGAAGAAAATGGCAAATTAACAAAAACAGCACCTTCTTTTATGAATTAGTCCCAAATGAGAGCTGCATTTACTTCCATTAGTTGGAATTAATCACTTGGTAAAGTTACCTGGTCATTGAGCCAATCTCTCCTCAGAACCACAGACCTGAAACATTTGACTATAATTAGTTAGATACAGTAAGGATCCGCTGCTTTTATAAAGTAGGCCAAAAGTAAGGTTTCAGAAAGATAGAAGTTTATTTCTCTCTCATTTAGCAGATCAGAGGTACACAAGCAGTTCAGGACAATATATTGCACACAACAACACAACAGCAGCTTTCATAAAACACAAACCACAGTTGATGCAAGGACAATTAGAAAGCAATATTAGGAAATAAATTTATATACAAAATTCTCCAAGACTGATCAAACCTACTCCCAAACCCCCCAAAAGTAATATGGTTATGAAAGTCCTAAATAGTAGCATAGAACACATACACATAGAAATAGACACACATAGCTAGTTGAAATAATATAAATACCATTATCTGACCACATGAAATTGAAATAAAAAATAATTCCAAACTCTTAAAACAGAAAAATCTTTGTGCTTGAAATTTAAAACAAACAAAAATAAACTACCAAGCAACTCTGGAGTCAGAGAAAAAATACAAACTGAATGTCTGGACTCTCTTGAAAATAAAGAATCAAAACAACATATTATATCACAATTTGTGGAATACATCTAAATTAGGCATTAGAGGAAAATTTATTGACAATAACAACAAAATAAAAATAAATGAATTAAATATGCAACTGTTAAGGAATAAAGAAAAGAAATGTGAGAAAGAAAATATAAACCAAAGAAAGCAGAAGAAAAAATTAAGCGACCCCAAACTAAAATTTAACAAAAATCCATTCGGGAATAATAAATTAATCCAAAAGTGAGCCCACTTATTAAAATGCTCAGCACAGTAAACCTATCAGCCAATCGTATTAAAAACAAAATGTGGGGAAGAGAACACCAATACAAAAAATTAGAGAATCCAATGTTTCAAATTGAGTGAAAATTATAAAGACTATTCTGTATATTCCTATGCAAATATATTTGAAAATCTAGTTAAAATGAATAATCCTAAACAAAACACAATTTGTCTAAATGAATTGGTGCTAAACAATACAAAACTTCCACAGACCAATTACTCTAGAATAAATGGAGAACATAAAGAGATCCCTAATAAAGCAAAACAAAACAGCCTTCCATATGTCCAGAGGAGAATTTTACCAAATATTTGAAGATAAGAACTTCTCAAAGCCTTTTAAACTATTCTAGGATAGAGAAAAGAAAGAAAAAATTTAATTCAGAAAGCAAGTATAATATTGATCATAAAACATGAAAATAATTGTAACAAAATTAAAATTACAATCCAATTTCATTTATCCATATTAAAGTAATATGTGATGACCATGAGGATTTACTCCAGGAATGTAAGGATGGTTAAAAAGTACACACATTAATATAATCCATCATATTAATAAATCTAGAAGATAAACCACATACATCCATAAATGCAGAAAGATCTGTGACAATATTTAAAATTTATTCTGTTTTAAAACAAGTAAAATAAAAATCTCTGATACACAAATGTAAATGCACACACATATGCCTTGGCCTAAAAGCCAGCAGCGTGCCTAATGAGACAACAGTAGAGGATTTTCTACCAATTTCAGGAACAAGGCAAATATATTATTTATTCCTATTTAACATTTTTATTGCAGGTATTAGCTTATACAATTAGTTGAGAAAAGCATAATTAGAAGATTAAGGCTTCAAAAGGAAGTGTTCATCTCTATTTGCTGATGATAGGATTATACTTATGGAAACCCAAAAGAACTGATGGAAAAATTACAAATAGAGAATTTCATGAAAGTACCAGATTATAAAATCATAAAATCAATATTTAAAAAGAAGATGGGACAGGCCACGGTGACTCAGCAGGTAAGAGTGCTTGCCTGCCATGCGCAAGGACCCGGGTTCGATTCCCAGTGCCTGCCCATGTAAAAAATAAAAAAATAAAAAAAAAAAGAAAAAGAAGATGTGGATAAGACACTCCATCTACAGAAGGAAAATGAGTATACTAACAAATATAATAAATATATGTAAATTTATATCCAACAAGTGTATATATTGACCCAATGGAGGCACATATAGGTTCTTTCAAAGGGAGACTCAAAGTCATACAGAGTTCAATCTTCCCTTACTTGATTCATAATGTTAAAACTTTTCCAAGAAAAATGCCAGCAAGTTATTTTTCTTTGAAGCTTGGCAAGTTAATTATAAAATTCATTTGGAAGAGTAAATTAACTAGGACACATGAAAAGTGGGGAGGTAATCTCTGACCTATTACATGTTAAAACATTTTCCAGAGTCTCTCTCTGTAGAACACTGTGGGATTGTGCACATATAGAAGACAGACCAAAATAATAGAATAGAAGATAGAATCGAAATAGACCTTATTGCATATGGAAATTTAATATATGAGGAAGGCAATATTTAACCAGGAGGGAATAAGTGGACTTTTTATTAAATGATGTTGGGATAACTAGTTAACCAGAAGGAAAATAGTTAAAATTGGATCAATTTCTGACACTATAAGCAGGCTAAATTCCTGCAATTCAATGCAAAAAAAAAAAAATCATATGAGAACAAAATATGAGGGCATTCCTTTAATACATAGGAGTGGGTAAAAATCCTGATGCAATAAGGAAAAAAATGATAAATTTGACCACATTAAAAAATAATTTCTGCATTGCAAAGAAAAAAAGAAGAAGAAGAAGAAAATCCATAAAGGTAAGTAAAGTTAAAAACGCAAAGGACTATTTGGAAAAGTGTTTGAAAATGAGCAGTTATTACTAGCTGTAATTTGTGAAAACTTTCTGTATATGGAGAAGATAAAGATCAATAATCCATAGAAATAAGCAAAAGAGAGAGGAACAGACAATTCACAGAAAAAAGATGCTGACATCTCTTCAGTATATGAAAATATTCACAACCCTCTCATAATAAGATAAGTGCTAATTAAAACTAAACTGAGATATCGTTTCTCACCAATGAGAATGGCAAAAATCCTAATTTGAAACATGTTAGTGAGGCTGAGAGAAAACGGGCCTTGTCATACATTACTGTTAGGAGTGCAAAATGGTAAACCTCCCTAGAGGAGAATATGGCAATATTCTGCTTTTGTCCTTTGAGGCAAAAATCTTATTCTAGGAATCTATCTCAAAATTCACTGGCAAATATATGAAAAGGCATACGCACAATGCTGTTCATTGCAACACTTTTTGTAATAGCAACAAACTGAAAATAGCCAATTATTAAACTCTTGTCTCTCAGCTTCAAAATCCACCCTTCTATAATTGACTTGGTTTTCAGGCTGTGACTCTGCAAACCACATTTCTGATTGCTAATTGGCTTCTTGTAATCTCTGGCTAAAGGGGGCACTATCTCAAAACTGGAACAAGGGAGAGGAAAAATAAAGGGTGTAATTCTTTGCTTCCTTTTCCTGTGAGTGTCAAAGCATCAATAATTTTATTCCCCTCCCAGCAGGAATTTGTTCCCCGCTGTTTAAATACTATCACTATCATACGAAATGTTTTGGCTTTTTTTTTTTTTTTTCTGGAGCTTGACATGTTGATTAAACAATTCGTTTGGGAGACCGAACAATATCCAAGTAAACCAGGACTTTTTAATCAGTAGTGCTGGGCTAAGCATTTTTTATTGGAAAGACATATAAAATTGATTCCACTTCTAGCACAAGATCAATTTCAAAATTTTCCAAGACTAAATACTAAAAAGTGTAATCATACAACTAGAAGAAAATGGGAACACTAAAGTTTGCAAGGGTAGTAACTGCAGGAAACAACAATCATCCTGGGATCAGAGAAACAAAAGGGAAAAGTTGGAGCTATTAGAACTTGGAAGCATAACGGTGGAGTTCAACAGAGTTGGGTCTCAGACCTCTAAAGAAGGGATGCTGTTATCTGGTGCCAACATCTTTAACCTTGGAGGAGGGGTCCTGCAGCGTTAGGATCCAGACATCTGATGAGGAGAAACCAGATGGCTGGTGCTTGTGTCTGCAAATAATATGATGGGAATCCATTTGTAAAGATTAGAAACACACTAAATTGGAATTAACAGAATACTAGGAAATAACCTCAATATTTTGAAAATTGTAGCGTACAGGAAAAGAATCAAGCATTGCCCTGCCTCTTCTATATGAATTCTAAAATAGGGTTAACAATTAAATGGTTAATAAAAGGAAGTTTCTTTTTATATTATTCCAGGTGATAAATGAACAAAGAATGACAGAATTAGAACATCATCATTCAAATACCACCTGATGAAATAATGGATCTTGGCAATGATAATTAGTATCCACTAATAGCATAAAAAAGGATATAGCCAGACATTATATGCCTTCTGAAGGAAGTGCAAACACCATCTATTAACTACTCTTACCAAAAATAATCAAAGCTCAGTCTAAATCTAACTACCAATTTATAGGAATTAAGGGGGCAGAAGAACACATGGTGCTGTGATAAGCAAAGGCCTGACTGTGGGAAACTGTTTTGGACAAATACCCAGTTTCTTCCACAAATACATGGCAAAGAAAGAAAAACAGGAAGTGGGAACCTATATATTAAATGAAACTTAAGAGACATAAAAAATAAATGCAATGCAGGGACCTTCATTGGATCCCTGACTCAAAAGAAACAAAACAAATAATTATGTGAGATAACAGGGAATGTGAACGCTGCCTGGATGAGTGATGATGTTAAATAATTTTCAGATATGATGATGATATTTTGGTTATGTAAAATATAAAATATTACTTATATGTCAGAGATATATACAGAAACATTTATAAATGAAATTATTCCTAGAATTTCCATCAAAATAATACAGTGTGAGAACTTGAGAGGTTGGGAGGGGATGCACAAATAATACAAGATTGACCATTATTGAAAAGTGTTAAGCTCCATGTTGGATACATGGGTGTTCATTTTCTTATTACCTATATTTTTGTATTTGTATCTTGTTTTTGAAATTTTACACAATAAAGTCATACATAATATATGCATTAATAATGTATTTTATATATACTGATAATGAGTAATAATGAAAATATGTCTTGTAATGAGTATTATGGCATTCTGGGCCCCATAAATGCACTACAGATGCATATTTTTCTGTAAAACTTCCCAATAACTATGTGAGCTATGTATTGTTATCCCCATTTTGCGTGATTTGTAAACATTTATGTTTTAAACTCTGAATTTCTGCCATTCTAGTTCTCTGATTAGTAGTAGAAAGTGATGATGATTTCAATTGCAGCTTCCTCAGAGAATATTGTCTTTGTAAAATTAATATTTAATAATTATAAAATAATTATGGTTAATGTTTACTATTATATGCCAGACACTGTTCTACAGGTTTTGTGTGTATTTATTTGGTATTGTCAATAACCCCATTGTTTTGAAATTTTTTTTATCTACATTGCCAGGCGTGACAAGGATGATTGACATAAGGTATGTATGGAAGAAAAGTTAATTGGTACTTTATAGGTCTTAGACTGAGAGGAGTTGCAGACCTCACAGGCTCAAATGGGAAAGCAGATCAGGAATGTAGGCTTAACTGAGCAGGAAGGGGGCAAGAGGGATACAGTGAACCTGGGGAGTAGGCTTTTATAGTGAATAGTGGTGGAACTATAGCAGTTGGTCACACAAGAGTGGGGACTGAGGGACTTGAATTTGACCTTGCCTTTTGTGGGAATGCAAACATAAGTAGGATATAGGGATTAAATTGCAAGACATTTTTTGAGTTTCTAATTTTTTTTTGTTATATAAGTTGTGAGTTTATAGAACAATCATGCATACAATACAGGATTCCCACATACTACCCCACCAACAACAACTTGTGCTGGTGTGGAACATTTGTTATTATTTATAATAGCATATTTTTACAATTGTACTATTAACTATGATCCGTGGTATAACTTACAGTTCATCTTTATGTAATGTAGTTCCATGGATTTTAAACAAATTTTTATTCTGTTAGCATAAATACAAGTTAGCATTTACCTGTTTTGATCACACTTAAATATATATTTCAGCACTATTAATTGTGTTTACAATTTTGCGCCACCATTACCACCATCCATTACCAAAATGTTTCTAGCATTCCAAACAGGAACCCTGTACATTTTAAGCCTTAACTTCCCATTCCCTATCCCTCCCTGTCCCCTGGTAACCCATATTATAGATTTTGATTCTATGTATTTGCTTATTCTAATCATTTAAAATTAGTGGGATCATATATTATTTATCTTTTTGTGTCAGGCTTATGTCACTCAATATGATTTTTTCAAGTTTCCTCCATGTAATCATATTCCTTTCTTAAGGCTGAATAATTATCCATTATACATATACCACATTTCTTTATCCATTCATTGAATGATGGACACTTGGGTTGCTTCCTTTTTGGGGGCAGTTGTGAATAAGGTTGTCATGATCATTGGTGTGCAAATATGTGTTCAGGTCCTTGCTTTTACTTCTATTAGGCATAAACCTAGTAGCTTGATTGCTAGGCCATATTGAATTTCTATACCTAGCTTTCTGAATAACTGCCAAACTGTCTTCCACAGTGGCTGCACCATTTTACAATGCCATGAGAAATGAATGAATCATCCTATTTCTCTGCATCCTTTCTGTTTTAGTGTGCTAGAGCTGCCAGGATGCAACACACCAGAGATGGATTGGCTTTAAGGGGATTTATTTAGTTACAAATTTATAGTTCTTTAGAGGACAGGCAGCTAGCTGCCACTTGAGTTTCTCTGTCAATGAGACAGCACACAGCAGCGTCTGCTGGACATGCTTCCTGGCTTCTGGGTTCCAATAGCTTTCCCCAGGGAGAGTCCTTTCTGCATCTCCAAAAGTCTGGGCTGACCTGTGAGTGCTGAAATGAGGTGTGCTGAGCTGCTTGAACTGTGCTGTGTTGAGCTCCTTTCTGATTTCTCTCTTTAAGGCCTCCAGCTAATTAAATTAAACCTCACTCATCATGGAAGGCACTCTCCTTAGCTAACCACAAATGTAACCAGCAATAGATGAATTTTACATACCGATGATTTAAGTCCACAGAAAAAGAACAGGGCATCATCAGCTGGCCAAATTGACATCTGAACCTAACTACCACACATATATTCTACATCCTTTTTAATCTTTTTAATAGCAACCATTCTAATGGATGTGAAATGGTAATCATGTGATTTTGATTTGCATTTCCCTGATGGCTGATGATATTCAGCAACTATTTCTGTGCTTTTTGGCCTGTTGCATATCTTCTTAGAGAGATGTCTGTTCATGTTTTTGCCTGATTTTTATTGCGCTGCTTGTCTTTTTGTTGTTACGTTGAAGTATTTCTTTATGTATTCTGGATATTATGCCTTCATCAGATATGTGGTTTCATAATATTTTCTCTCATTGTATAGGTTGTCATTTTACTTTCATGACAAAGTCTTTTGAAGAAAAAAGATTTAAACTTTGATGAGGTCCCATGTATTTATATTTTATTGTGTTGTTTGTGCTTTGGGTGTGCAGTCTAATAACCATTGCTAACAGAGGGTCCTGAACGTGCTTCTATATGTTTTCTTCTAGGAACTTCAGGGTTCTAGCACTTATATGAAAGCCTTTCTTCCATGTTGGTTGATTTTTACATATGGTATGTGGTAGAGGTCCTCCTAGGTTTTTTTGCAAATGGGTATCCGGTTTTCCCAGAACCATTTGTTGAAGAGGCTATTTCTTCTCATAATTGAATGGTTTTTGCCACCTAGTTGGCTTTAAATATACTCTCAATTATATTCCATTGGCCTGTTATGTCTGTCCTTATGCCAGGATTGTGCTGTTTTGATTACTGTGGCTTTGTAATACATTTAAATTATGAATTGTGAATCCTCCAACTTCATTCTTCATTTTCAAGCTTGCTTTAGTATTCTGGTCCTTTGCTCTTCCATATGAATTTGATGATTGGCTTTTCCTTTTCTGCAAAGAAGATTGTTGGAATTTTGATTGGCATTGCATTGAATCTATAAATTGCTTTGGGTAGGATTGACATCATAATGACATATAGTCTTCCAACCCATAAACATGGAATATTCTTCCATTTATTTGGGTCATCTTTGATTTACTTCTACAATGTTTTCTTGTTCTCTGTATGTAATTCCTTAAAACCATTAATTAGATTTATTCTTATATACTTGATTTCCTTTAGTTGCTATGTGAATGTATTTTTTTTTCTTGATTTCTTCTTCCAGTTTTCATTGTGTATAGAAAACAGTATTGATTTTTGGATGTTGACCTTGTACCCTGCCACTTTGCTGAATTCATTCATTAAATCTAGAAGCTTCTTTTGGACTTTTCAGGATTTTCTGTATATAGGATAATATCTTCTGCAAATAGGAAAAGTTTTACTTCTTTCTTTTCAATTTGGATGAATTTTTTTCTTGTCTAATTGCTCTGGCAAGAATTTCCAGCAAATGTTGAACAACAGTGGTGACAGTGCGCATTCTTTTCTTGTTCCTCATCTTAGAGGGAAAACTTTTAGTCTTTCTGCATTAAGTAGTATGCTGTGAGTTTTTAATATATGCCTTTTATCATATTGAGGAAGATTCCTTCTGTTCCTAGTGTACCCGGTATTTTTATCAAGAAAGTGTGCTACACTTGTCAAATACCTTTTATATTTATGAAGAAAGAAAAAAACAATAGTTTTCAAAGCAGTCTTCGACAAGTAGTCACAAGACAGACCCCAGAGTTTGTTATGGGCTACCATACGATCATCTCATATTTTTCCTTCTAGCTCCTTCAAAACATTGGAGGCCAGAAGGAATAAATATTTTGTGATCATTGCAATCTACTTATTTTTTCCCTTTTTGTGAAAAATAATATATATACAAGAAGCAATAAATTTCGAAGCACATTGCCACATTAGAAAAAATATCAATATAATGATTCAGCAATCATATTTGTGTGTTAAACCCTACCTTCTTTGTATAACTCTGCCATCATCTTTGATCTTTCTCCCACTCTTTAGGGGTACTTGGGATATGCCCATTCTAATTTTTCATGTTGGAAGGACTGTCTATAATATGGGGTAGGGAGATGGGTCTAGCTGATGTTCTGGAGAGACTGGCCCCTCTAGGTTTCAGGACTTATCTGGTGCAGGGACCCATCTGGAGGCTGTAGGTTTCTGGAAAGTTACCCCAGGGTGTGGAACATTTGTAAAATCTTATATATTGCCCTAGGAGTTGTTTAGGATTGGTTGGAATGGTTTGGTTTGGGGTTTGGCAAGTTATAATAGGTAGCAATGTCAAACTGAAGCTTACATAAGAGTGACCTCCAGAATAGCCTCTTGACTCTGTTTGAAATTTCTCAGCCACTGATACCTTATTTGTTACAATTCTTTTCACCCTTTCGGTCAGGATGGCATTATTGATCTCAGGGCACCAGGGCCAGGCTCATCCCTGGGGATCATCACCCATGCTGCCAGAGAGACATTCACCCCTGGTTGCCATGTCCCACTTAGCAGGGAGGGCAATGATCTCACTTGCAGAGTTGGGCTTAGAGAAGTTGAGGCCACATCTGAGCAACAAAATGGTTCCTCCAGAAGTAACTATTAGGCATACTGATAGGTATGATAGGTGCACTAAGCTTCTCCACTACATACAAAAGCTTCACAAGAGCAAGCCTCAGGATCAAGGGCTTGGCCTTTTGATTTGAGTGTCCCAAACATTTGACACAGTATCAGGGGTTTTCCTGGTTGTAAAGTTTAGTAGTTCCATATTTTTCCTCCCATCCTTCAAGGAACTTTGCCAATACTTTTTTATTGCTTAATATATTCTCTGATATAACAGGCATTACATTAAGCTATGGAGGGTTACAGCCCTTATTTTCATTATGGGATCCCTGTGTTTTATAATTGGGTTGCTTTGTATTTTTTGTTATCAAATTGTAGGATTTCTTTATGTGTGCAAGATATCAAACCCTTGTCTGGTGTGGATTTGAGGGCTTTATCAAAGATCAGTTGACCATAGATTTGTTGGTCTATTTTTGCACTCATGATTCAATTCCATTGGTCAACACTTCTATCTTTGTGCCATTACCATGCTGTTTTTACTACTGTGGCTTTAAATAAGTTTTGAAAGCCTGAAGTGTTAATCCTCCCACTTCATTCTGTTTTAGGATACTTTTAGCTATTTGGGGTCTCTTTCCCTTCCAGATGAATTTGATGACTAGCTTTTCCAAGTCCTCAAAGTAGGTTGTTGAAATTTTGATTGGTACTGCATTGAATCTGTAGATTAATTTGGGTAGAATTGACATCTTAACTATATTTAACCTTCCTATTCATGAGCAAGGAATGTCTTTCCATCTATTTAGATCTTCTTTGATTTATTTTAGCAATGTTATGTAGTTTTCTAAGTACAAGTCCTTTACTTCCCTAGTTAAGTTCATTTCTAGGTACTGCATTCTTTTAGCTGCTATTTTGAATGGATTTTTTTCCTTAACTGACTCCACAGTTGGGTCATTGCTTGTGTATAAACACATTACTGATTTTTGCATCTTAATTTTATATTTGACCACCTTATTGAATTTTTTTATTAGCTCAAATAACATTGTGCAGATTTCTCATGATTTTCCAAGCACAGTATCATATCATCTGCAAATAATGAAAGTTTTACTTCCTTTTTTCCAAGTTGGATGATTTTATTTATTTTTCCAGCTAGAACATGTAGTACAATGTTGAATAATACTGGTGACAAAGGGCATCTTGGTCTCATTTCCAATCTTAGTGGGAAAGCTTTCAGTGTCTCTCTATTGAGTGCAGTGCTGGCTATCAGTTTTTCACATATACCCTTTATCATATTGAGGAAGTTACCTATGATTCTTACCTGTTGAAGTGTTTTTTTTTTCAGAAAGGGATGCTGAATTTTGTTGAGTGCATTTCAGCATCAATTGAAATGATCATGTGATTTTTCCCTTTCGATTTGTTAATGTGCTATATTACATTAATTGATTTTCTTGTGTTAAACTGTCCTTGCATTCCTGGTTTATAACCCCACTTCGTCATAGTATATAATTCTCTTAATGTGTTTATTTGATTTGCTAGTATTTCATTGAGAATATTTGCATCTCTGTTCACTAGGGAGATTGGACTGATGTTAGCTTCATAAAATGAGTTAAGCAGTTCCTATTTCCTCAAGTTTTTTGGAAAAGTTTGAGCAGGATTGATGTTAATTCTTTTTTAAATGTTTGAGAAAATTTTCCTGTGAAGCCATCTGATCTTGGGCTTTTCTTTGTGGAAGATTTCTAATAACTGATCCAATCTCTTTACTTGTGATTGGTTTGTTGAGATTTTCTATTTCTTCCTAAGTCAGTGTAGCTTCTTTGTGTGTTTCCAAGAATGTGTCCATTTCATCTAAATTGCCTACTTTGTTGGCATGTAGTTGTTCATAATATCTTCTTCTGACTTCTTTTATTTCTTCAGAGTCTGTGGTAACGACCCCCTTTTCATTTCTGATTTTGTTATGTGCATCTTTTCTCTTGTCTTCGTTGTCAGCCTTGCTAAGGACCCATCAATTTTATTGATTTTCTCAAAGAACCAGCTTTTGGTTTCATTGATTCCTTTTATTGATTTTTTTCTCTCCCATTCATTTAACTCTGCTTTTATCTTTGTTATTTCTCTTATTCTATTTGCTTTGGAGTAAGTTTGCTGTTCTTTCTCAAGTTCCTCCAGGTGAGCAGTTAACTCTTTCTTGTGTGTGTGTTTTTTTTTAATGTAGGCATTTAAGGCAATAAATTCCATTCTCACCACAGCCTTTGCCAAATCCCATAAATTCTGATATGTTGTATTCTCATTTTTATTCATCTCAAGATAGCTACTAGCTAGAAATTTCCCTAGCAATTTCTTCTTTGACCCACTGGTTGTTTTTAAGAGTGTGTTATTTAATCTCCATATATTTGTGAAATTTGTCATTCTTTTGTGGTTATTGATATCCAGCTTCATTCAGTTGTGATTGGTTATTTGAAAATCAGAAATTATTCAAAGATTATTCAGTGCTTTGAATAATTTCAATGCTTTTAAATTCATAAAGACCTGTTTTATGTCCCAGCATATGGTCTATCCTAGAAAATGTTCCATGAGCACTAGAGAAGAATGTATATCCTGGTGTTTTGGGGGTGCAATGACCTATATATGTACTAGGTCTAATTCATTTAGCAAGTGGTTTAACTTCCTTATTTCCTTATTGATCATCTGTCTAGTTGATCTGTCTATAGAGGAGAGTGGTGTATTGAAATCTCCTACTATTATTGTTGAAACATCTATCACTCCCTTCAGTTTTGTCAATGTCTGCCTCATGTACTTTGGAGCTCCCTGATTGGGAGCATAAACATTATGATTGTTATTTTTTCTTGGTGAATTGTCCCTTTTACTAATATATAGCGTCATTTGTCTTATGATGTCTTTACACTTAAGGCCTATTTTGTCTGATATTAGTAAAGCTGTTCCTGCTTTCTTTTGGTTACAACTTGCATAGGACAACTTTTTCCATCCTTTCACTTTCAGCCTATTTGCATTCTTGTGTCTAAGATGAGTCTCTTGCAAGCAGCATACAGCTGGATTATATTTCTTAATCCATTGTGCCATTCCCTATCTGTTAATTGGGAAGTTTAACCTATTAACATTCAAAGTTATAACTAAAAAGACATTTTTTTGAATCCACCATCGTATCCCTTAGATTTTATTTGTCAGATCTATTTATTCTTTTCCTTCTTTCTCTTTTTTTCCTTTAAGTTACCCTTACCATACCCAATTCTGTGCCCTCCCTCAGACCTCCCCCTCCTGTCTTTCTTTTTCAATTGGCAAAACTCTCTTTAGTATTTCTTGTGTGCTAGTCCCTTGTTGACAAATTCTTTCAACATTTGTTTGTCTGTGAAAAATTTTAATCTCTCACTCAGTTTTGAAGGACAATTTGGTTGTGTACAGAACTGGAAGTCTTTCTCTTTCAGGATCTTAAATGCATCATACCACTGCCTTCTTGCCTCTGTAGTGCCAGTTGAATAGTCTGAACTCAGTCTTATGCCTTTTCCCTTATATGTAGTAGATTGTTTTTCTCTTGCTGTATTCAGGGTTTTTTGCTTCTCTTCAACACTTGACAAAATGATAGTATGTGTCTTAGGGAAGGTCTGTTTGGATTTATTCTATTTGGACTTCTTTGGGCTTCTTTGATTTGCATATTTATGTTCTTTCTAAGAGCTAGGAAGTTTTCCCATATTATATTCTCAACTAATCTAGCTCTTTACTCTTTTCCTTCAGGGACACCAATGATTCTTATATTTGTATAATTTGCTTTGACCATCATTTTCCTGATATCTAATTCAAAATTTTTCCACCTTCTTTTTTTTTTTTTTTTTTGCAATCTGCTCTTTTGAGTGTTCAAAATCAGTTGTCCTGTCCTCTAACTTGCTTATTCTTTCTTCTGCTTCTTCAAATATGCTGTTGTGTCTTTAGTATATTTTTATTTGTTTTACAGCATCTTTAATCTCTGTGATATTTACTATTTTTCTATTTATTCCTTGAAATTCCTCTTTATGCTCTTCTAACATCTTCTCCATCTCCTTTATTTCATTAGCCATCCCATTTATTTTATTTTGTAGAGTTATTTGAACATCTTTGATTAGTTGTTCCAAAGCCTGTGTCTTATCCAGTATTTTGATTTGGTCTTTAGACTAGGCTGTGTCTGTCTGCATCATGATATGCTTAGTGATCTTCTGTTGTCTTTGCACCGTGTAAATATATGATTTGTTTACTTTGGAAGTTGAATTCCTTCAGTAACCTAAAGTTTTGTATTTGCAGGATGGATGTGGAGCAGGATGCCATGTGTGAGATAAAGCACAGCAGTGGTAATTTGTTGAGGTTAAGAAGTCAGAACATGAATGTGTGGGTATCCAATAGCAGGGTGGATGTGGCTGTGTGGGTGCACGGGTCTGGGGACTGGGCCCTGTTGTACACTGGTCTAAGGGGACAAGCCCTTGTGTGCATGTGTGCAGAGCTCAGGGTCAGCAGGCAGAGGTTGCACCTGCATGGGCTGGGGGTGGGTATGTCTCAGCTGTGCAGGTCAGCACTTGCCTAGACCTGGGGGGTTGTGACTGGGGGCTGTGCATGGACTATGCATGTGCGTGGATCTCGGAGGGCTGTAAACTGATGTACACCTGTGCAGAGCTCAGGGGATAGGTGGGGGGATGCATGACTGTATGGACTGGGTCTGAAGGTGAATACCCTGTGGCAATCTGCAGGGGGAAGGGAAGGGGAGTTGGGTCTCAGGAGGGGCAGGGTGAGACTGTTCTTGTGCAGGAGATGTGGGTTAGGCTGGGGCAGGTGTGTGCATGCTTGCGGTAGAGAGGGGGTGTGGGGGTTCCTGGAGCATGGGAAGGGGGTGGGTAATGGTGTTCAGGTGCATTGACTGCGGGGTGAGTCATATAGGTCATTGGGCTGTGCCAGTGAGGGTAGCACATTCAAGGACCATGGCTTGGCTTAATTCCCTGTCCCCATCTCCCCATCCACGCATTCCTGAGTGTTCCAGGCTTCCATTTAGAATGGAGTACTTTAGGCTGCTTGCATCAGCTGGACAGTCTTCAGTTCTCTGCATCTCAATTTTTCAACTTTTGCAACCAGGTCCTCCCTATGTGGTGTAGAAGACCCTCTTAGACCACTTACACCCTGGAATAACCATCTCAGTTGCATTCCTGTCCCTTCCCTAGCTGTTCCTTAGGAACAGGAGTCAACTCAACCTATCCTATTCCTGGAACTTGTCAAATGCCTTTTCTGCATCAATTGAGGTGATCATGATTTTTTCCCCCTTCATTCTGCTAATGCAGTGTGTTACATCAATTGATTTTCTTATGTTGAGACAACCTTGCATACCAGGGATAAAACCCACTTGATTACAGTGCATACTTATTTTGGGGGGGATGGGTTGCATGGACCAGGAATTGAACCCAGGTCTCCCACATGGCAGGTGATCATTCTACTATGAACCAGCCATGCACCCCTAATGGTGTATAATTATTCCAATATGCTTTTGGATTTGTTTTGCTAGTATTTTGTTAATGACTTTTTTGCATCTATATCCATAAGAGCTGTTGTTTCCTAATTTTATTTTCTAGTGTCCTCTTTATTTCACCTTGGTATGAGGGTTATATTGGTCTAATAGAATGGCTAGAAAGTGTTCCTTCATCTTTAATTTTATGGAAAAGTTTGAGCAGAATTGGAGTTAAGTCTTCTTGAAACATTTGATAGATTTCTCCTGTGAAACCATCTGATCATGGACCTTTCTTTTTTCGAAATTTTTTGATTACTGATTCAATCTCCTTACTAATAATTGGTTTGTTGATATTTCTATTTCTTCTTGAGTCAATGTATTTAGCCTGTGTGTTGCTAGGAATTTTTCCGTTTTATCTATATTACCTAATTTATTGGCATACAGCTGCTCATACTATCTTCTTATAGTCCTTTTTATTTCAGCAGGGTCAATTTTTTTTTTTTTTTTTTTTTAATGCATGGGCAGGCACAAGGAAATGAACCTGGGTCTCCGGCATGGCATGTGAGAACTCTGCCACTGAGCTACCATGGCCCATCCAGCAGCAGGGTCAATTTTAATCTTCCCCTTTTCATTTCTGATTTCTTTACTTGTATTCACTCTTTGTCTTTCTTAATCTAGCTAAGGACTTTTCAATTTTGTTGATTTTTTCCAAAGAACCAAGTTTGTTTGTTTTTTTAATTCTCTTTACTGTTTTGCATTTCTTATTTATCTCTATGCTCATCTATTATGCTCAAATAACCTTTGTTATACTTCCTTTTACTCATTTTGGGGTTAATTTTCTTTTCTTTTTTTTAGTAGTTCCAGTTTTATTTAGGTCTCTGATTTGGGGTCTTTCCTCTTTCTTTACTTTTCTTTTTCTTCTATTAAAAAATACAGAATACTTCACAGATTTCCATGTCATTTTTGTGCAGAGGCCATGCTAATCTTCTCTGTATCATTTCAATGTTAGTATATGTGCTGCCGAAGCAAGCACTCTTCTTTCTTGATTTAAACATTTATGCTATAAATTTCCCTCTCTGCACTGCCTTCACTGCATCCCTTGAGTATTAAAATGGTGTCTTTCACTTTCATTCACCTTAAGAGATTTTCTACCATAAGGGTTATTATGATAGGAAAGGCCAAGTGGAAGCCATTAGAACTTCCCCCTACCTAGCAGAATAGTAATTCAGAAGCAATATCAGATTCCTGGAGGGACTGCATAGATTAGTGCCACTCTTAAGGACTTGAAGGATGCAGGGGTGGTGATTCCCACCACACCCCCATTCAATTCTCCTATTTGGTCTATGCAGAAAATAGATGGTTTTGGAGGGTGACAGTGGATTATTGTAACCAGGTGGTGACTGCAAATTGCCACCACAATTCTGAATGTGGTATCATTGCTTGAGCAAATCAACACATTCCTGGCACCTGGTATACAGCTATTGATCTGGCAAATGCTTTTTTCTCAATAGCTGTATAGTAAGGATCATCAGAACAGTTTGTTTTAGCTGGCAAAGTCAGTAGAATACTATTCCTGTCTTACCTCATGGGTATATCAACTTTCCAGCCCTATGTCATAATTTTGTCTGCCTGGGACTTGACCATTTCTCCCTCCCACATGATATCACACTGCTCCATTATATTGATGATATCATGTTGATTGGACCTAGTGAGCAAGAAGTAGCAGCCACTCTAGACTTATTGGTAAGGCATTTTCATGTCAGAGAATGGGAGATAAATCCAACAAAAATACAGGGGACTTCCACTTCAATGAAATTTCTAAGTGCCCAGTGGTATGGGACATATTGCAATATCCTTTCTAAGGTGAAGGATAAGTTGCTACATCTGGCCCCTCCTACAATCAAAAGAGGCACAGCACCTAGTTGGTCTCTTCAGATTTTGGTGACACCATATTCCTCATTTGGGTGTGATATTCTGGCCCATTAACTGAGTGACTAGAAAAGCAGCTAATTTTAAGTGGGGACCTGAATAAGAAGAGGCTCAGTGACAAGTCCAGGCTACTGTACAAGCTGCTCTGCCACTTGAGCCTTATGATCCAGTAGATCCAATGGTGCTGGAGGTGTCAGTGGCAAATAGAGATGCTGTCTGGAGCTTTTGCCAGACCTCTATAGGAGAATCACCATGTAGGTCCTTAGGATTTTGGAGAAAAGCCTTACCATCTGCTGCAGATTACTCTCCTTTTAGAAAACATCTTTTGGCTTGCTATTGGATCTTAATAGAGACTGAATGTTTAATCATAGGCCACCAAGTTACCATGAGAACTGACTTGCCAATCATGACACATTGTCTGACCCACCAAGCCATGCAATTGAGCATGTGAGCATCACACCATCATAAAATGGAAATGGTATATATGAGATAGGGCCAGAGAAGGTCCTGAAATCACAAGTAAGTTATATGAGGAAGTGGGCCAAATGCCCATTGTCTGCACTCCTAATATATTACCTTCTCTTTCCCAGAACAAAGCTATGCCTCTTAGGGAGTTCCTTACACTGAGTTGACTGAGGAAGAGAAAACTTGGGCCTGGTTTACAGATGGTTCTGCATGATACACAGGTACTACCCAAAACTGGACAGCTGCAACACTAAAACCTCTTTCCAGGATATCTCTGAAGGATAGTGATGAGAGGAAATCCACCTTGGGTGGAACTTCAAACATTGTACCTGGTTGTTTATTTTGCTTGGAAGGAGAACTGGCCAGAGGTATATTTGTATACTGACTTATGAGCTGTTGCTAGTGGTTTGGCTAGATGTTCAGGGATTTGGAAAGAGCATGATTGGAAGATTGATCACAAAGATGTCTGGTGAAGAGCTATGTGGATAGACCTTTCTGAGTGGGCTAAAATCATGAAGATATTTGTGTCCCATGTGAATACACACCAGAGGGTGTCTTCAGTAGAGGAAGGTTTTAATAATCAAGGGGATAAGATGACCCATTCTGTGGGCACCAGCCAGCCTCTTTCCCCAGCAACTCTTGTCATTGCACAATGGGCATATGAACAAAGTAATTATGGTGGCAGAGATGGAGATTATGCATGGGCTTAGCAACACGGACTTCCACTCACCAAGGCTGATCTGTCTACAGCCACTGCTGAATGCCCAATCTGCCAGCAGCAGAGCCCCACACTCAGTCACTGATATTACACCATTCCCCAAGGTGATCAGCCAGCTACATAGTGGCAGGTTGATTACATTGGACCAATTCCATGTAGTGGGCAGTGATTTGTTCTAACTGGAATAAACACATACTCTGGATATGGTTTTGCTTTCCCTGCATGCAATAGTTCTGCCCAAACTACCATCCATGGATTTACAAATGCCTTATCCATCGTTATGGTGTTCCACACAGCATTGCTTCTGATCAAGGATCCACTTCACAGCAAATGGAGTATAGGAATAGGCACATGCTTATGGAATTCTCTGATCTTATCATGTTCCCCATCATTCAGAGGCAGCTGGGTTGATAAAACAGTGGAATGGCCTTTTGAAAACTCAATTACAGTGTCAATTAAGTGGCAATACCTTGCAGGACTGGGGTGATATTCTCCAGGAGGCTGTGTATGCTCTGAATCAGCACCTGCTGTATGGTACTGTTTCTCCTATAGCCAGGATTCACGGGTTCAGGAATCAAGGGGTGGAAATGGGAGTGACATCACTCACTATTACCCCTAGTGATCCACTAGGAAAATTTTTGTTTCCTGTTCCTGCAACCTTGAGCTCTGCTGGTCTACAGGCTTTAGTTCCAGAAGGGGAATGCGTCCACCAGGAGAAACAACAATGATTCCATTGAACTGGAATCTAAGACTACCACCTGGTCACTTTGGTCTACTTCTGCTCCTGGGTCAACAAGCCAAGAAGGGGAATACTTTCTGGCTAGAGTGATTGACCCTGACTGTTGGAGGAAATACGACTGCAACTACACAACGGAGGTAAAGAGGAATTTTCCTGGAATATAGGAGACCCCCTAGGGCTTCTTTTATTACTATCATACCCTGTGATAAAAATCAATGGAAAACTGCAACAACCCAATCCAGGCAGGACTACTAATGGCTCTGAAACTTCAGGAATGAAGGTTTGGGTCACCTCACCAAGCAAAGAGCCATGGCCAGCTGAGGTGTTTGCTAAGAGTAAAAGGACATGGAATGGGCGGTGGAAGAAGGTAATGATAATACGAATTATGACCATGTGATCTGTTACAGAAATGAGGACTGTAGTGGTATGACTATTTCTTTCTTGCTTTGTAATTAGTATCTATGTATTTATGCATAAATAAAATATCTTTGTTTTATCTCTTTATTCTATCCCCTTTATCATATGACATAAGCCGTTTTGTTCATGTTGTAGTATTTAAGTTGTTGGATATTAAGCTTGAGTGAATATTACCCAAGGACAATGGGTAATATTTAGGCAACTAAATTCATGTTTACTTTAATTCTCACTCTAACTGTGAGTAGTGAGAAACACAAATGGGATATTGTATTAGTTAGGGTTCTCCAGAGAAACAGAATCAGCAGGAGGTATCTCTAAGTATAAAATTTATAAAAGTGTCTCACACAACCGTGCAGATGTAGAATCCAGGATCTAAAGGGCAGGCCTGGAGCTGGCAGCTCCAATGTAGGTCTTATTCTGGAGAAGTTTAATGCATTTCCAGTCGTACACAGGACAGTTGAGAATTGTTAAGCAAGGGAAAAAATGTGTCTGTTATTGTTTTCTGTTTAGAGATTAAGCATGGTTTGAGTTGATATATGTAGCTCCAAGTTAACAAGGGGTGCACTGTGATGGTCAAGTTCATGTTTCCTGTGTTAACTTGGCCAGGTAGTGGTGCCTAGTTGTCTGGTCAGGCAGACACTGTCTTGTCTGCTGCTGTGAGGACATTTCATGGACTTAAATCATGACCATGTTGGCTGCATCCACAGCTGATTGCATTTGCAATGAGTGTCACATAGTGTCTTCTGCAGTGAGTGAAGCTTAATCTAATCACCAGAAGGCTATTAAGCAGGATTCAGAAGGGACAATCACCTTTTCTGCTTCAGCTAGCCAACCTCTCCCAAGCATATGTTGAGGACCTACATTGGAGCTGCCAGCTCCAGGCCTGCCCTTTACATCCTGGACTCTACATCTGCACAGTTGTGTGAGACACTTTTATAAATTTTATATTTAGAGATACCTCCTGCTGATTCTGTTTCTCTGGAGAACCCTAACTAATACAATATCCCATTTCTGTTTCTCACTACTCACAGTTAGAGTGAGGATTAAAGTAAACATGAATTTAGTCGCCTAACTCTTGTTTGCAACTTTTGTTATTGAAAGAAGAAATATTTCGAAACATATTTTGCTGCTAATTTTATTACTTATAATTTTTAAAATTAGTTATACAAGCACATAGCTTAATAACTGTTGTATAACTGTTTTAAACTTAAACAGTTTAAAAGGGCTTAAAAAAAGGAAAACAATAGCCTTCTCTGTCCCACATGCTTCTATCTTCAGTCTCTCTTTCACTAGAATCACTGTATATTTTCTGATTTTTTTGTTTTTAATATTTCTTGCCTCTCTATATCATAAAATTAAGTTGATATTTCTTGATTAAACAATTTTAGCTATTGTTTATGGATATCTTAGTAAGATAAGATGAATGTTTAACAATTCCTTTATCAGAGCACCTTCTTCTTTATTTTAGGATCCAATATCTTTTCAAACATCTGTGAGGTTATGGGTTAATTTTTAATTATAATCGCTCTCTTTAATCCCTGGTAATTGCTATTTCCATTTTAGCAAATTTTTCACATTTCTTCCTTCTGTTTTTTTCTCATGCCACAGAATTTTCTTTGATTTCTTGATTATCCTTTCATATTGAGGATAACTGGCAATGCTGGGTATATAGGTATGATTTGTCAGCTGGAAGACCTCACTTTAGAGTGAGTGAGCTGAAAACTGGCATTTTCCTGGGTAGTTGAATTTGAATAATCTTGCTTTAGGGGCAAATATCAGTTGTCCCACAGAGACCAATTTCAGTTTCATTATGCTTCTCCTTTAAAACTCTCTTTGGTGTTTTGCATTGCAAAGGGATATGGCTACAAGTTGAGGTAGATGGAATTATGTAACCCAAAAAAGATATTTTCTTGATCTCAATCTGTGCTCTTGTTGGTGTGAATGCATTTGTAAAGTGGATCTTTTGAAAATGTTGGTATTAGTTAAGATGTGGTCAAATTGAGTCAGGGTGGGTTTTTTTTTTTTTTTTTCAGCAACAACGCATTTATATATAAATATGGAGAGTGAGCAGGTTGAGTTCAGCAGCACTAGGATGGGAGCTTCTTTGCAGACGTGGAAAGGCTATTCCGAAAGGACATCAGATAATCAGTGTTGCCGAAGTGAGTTTTGCTTCTACCTTGCCAAGCTGCTGTGTCTTGGGCTGAAAGAAATGTCTCCTTGAGACCTGGATAGGTGATGGGGGTTCACCAAGGCGAGGCTGCTTCCTCACTTGCCCATGCAAAGGTCAGTCGTTTCCACCAAAGCCAGCAGCGAAAGGGCCCCCTAGCATAGCTGTGCTGCTGTCTCCTCCCACCGACCCACCTGTAGTTTGGGCAGGTGTCCCTGAGGTCCGTTGGTGGACAGAGGGAAGAGAAGGGCCCCCTAGCACAGCTGTCCTGCTGTGTCCGCCCTCTGACCCACCTGTCTTTTGGCCAGGTGGGCCCCAAGACCCTTGATGGGCAGAGGGAACTAAAATGCCCCCATGCACAGCTGTGCTGCTGTGTCCTCCCAGCGAACCACCTGTGTTTTGGGCAGGTGGGCCCCGGGTCCCTTGATGGGCAGAGGGAACTAAAGGGCCTGCTAGCCCAGCAGTGCTGCCATCTCCTCCCACTGAACCACCTGAATTTTGGTCAGGTGGACTCCAGTTCCCTTGGTCTAAAGAGGGAACTAAAGGGTCCCCGTGCCCATGTTGTGTGCTCTCAACTCCCACTGCTCTTGTACTAGGCATACCCTGGATGGTTGGTGTCTGTGGAACAGAAGTGATGCTGTCTCTACCGCTTGGCCCTTCCCCAAAGTTCAGAGCTCCAGATATGGAACTGGGTCGTGGGGCGGGCACACTGACCCCACAGCCTGTAATTCCCTTCAGGGCTGCAGGTCCTGTAAAGACAAGTGGTCCTCTATCAGTCTTTGCACCCAGTGAGCTGCTATCCCCAGTGCTGGGCATCCCCGTGGCAGTAGCAAAGCCAGGAGTCAGGGTTGTGTCATTGACGGCAGCACCTGTGTTGTTTCCATAGGCCCTCTTGGTGCCGACAGGGATCCCAAAGGTGAAACGTGGGAGTGTGAGTCCTGGAAACACCGGTTCTGTCATGCTGCCACTGGGTGGCTGGGCAGCAGGAGAGCTTATGCCTGCAGCTTGTGGTGGTGCTGCCAAGTTTGCCAGAGAGTAAGTGGGGCCAAAGCTGGTGGCTCCCAGCTGCTGCCCGATGGAGACCCCAAATGTGGGCTGAGGAGCAGCTCCTGGTGCAAACGGTAAGGTGTAAGTTGCAGCTGGGGTCCTGGCTGGCTGTGACGTCAAGCCAGTGCAGACTTGGCTTCAGGCAGTGCTGACATTCCGCTGTGTGTTTGTAGAAGTAGGAAGGGCATTGAGAAGTGGCAAGATGTTCTTCCAGGAGTAAGGAGGAGACTGGTGATGGATGACAGCCTGTGAAGGGGGTGTGGTATCCATAGGCGCAGGATCAGATGCAGCCTTGGACGCTGGGTGTGCCAAAATGCTGCCGGCTGGACGGAAGGTGGCCAGAAATGCAGTGATGGGGAAGCCAGCGAAGACAGGAGGACCGCCAAAAGTGACTCTCAGCGGCTGTCCTGGAGGGGCCCCAAAGATGGGCTGAGGCGTGATTCCTGAGCCAAAAGGAGGGGTGAAGATTGAGGTGGGTGTACCGCCCTTAGATGCACGTGGGCCGATGGAGCCAGGCGCCTTTGGAGAGGGGGTCCAGTTCATACTCTGATGGGCATGGGGAAATTGGAAGGAATTCTCAATGGGGCCTGGGGGAGACCTGAAAATGACAGCCAGGGAAGGGGGACTGGTGTCCATAGCCGTTTCCCCCGAATCTGAGGCAGGCTGGGAGGCCCGGTGTGGAAATGGGCTGGCTGTGGTGGTGGTGGAAGAGGCCATGGGAGTAAGGATGGGCTGGCTGGTGAAGCCAGAGGTGCTGGTGCCAGGGACTGTGGGTGGGGTCGGTAAAATGAAAGGCACGGGGTCTACACACATAGGGGTGGGTGACTGGTTTCTGAGGGTGGTGTGATTGGAGAAGAGGGTTAAGGGGCTAGGAGGTGTAGGGAGGTGAGGTGTCAAGGTGTCAGAACTGCAAGCGAGGGTGGAGGGCCACTGTTCTCAGGAAGGGGAGCCTGAGGGAGGGGAATGAATCTAAAGGGAGACAGGGATTGTGTGGGAACAGCCAGAGGTGAGGTAGGAACTGGTATTTGGTCAGGACTAGTTGGTGTAGGGGGAGGTACAGGGCTAGACAGGGTTGGGGACCTGGCATGGGGGTCACTCGAATCAGCTACTGCTGTAGAGGAACTGGCTGGAATCGGCAGGGTGACCACGGCTTGGGTCAAGGCCCCTGCACTCTGTGCAGCAGGCAGAGAGAAAGAAGGGGCAGGCTCAGCGACACTGCCCTCTGTCGTACCCTCAATCTCAACCTCCTCCAAGATGGTATTGTCCTGTTTTGGCTCAGTCTTCTTCTCCACATCTGTATCTTTGGGGCTGGCTACCCGAGGAAGCTTCTGAGGTGGGGGCAGTTCACCTCCACCCCACAACAGTGGCAGTGGCAGTGGCAGTGGCAGCGGCAGTGGCAGTGGCATCACCAGCTTCCTTTTAGAGCATCTGCACCTGGCAGGTGTGGGAGGAGGAGGAGTGCTGCTTGATGAAATAGCTGCAGGATTTTCTGTCGATGTCTCCTTCCCTGGCTGTGAACCTGGAGAGCTGAGCTGATGGCCTTCATCCAGCTGATGGGGCAACCCCTTTGGAAGCAGGGGACGGGGTGAGACTGGGCCAGGGAGCCCTGCTGCACCTGGATCACATCTTCCGAGAGACCTTTCCTTAAGAGGATCAGAGCTGCACTGGAAGGGAGGGACCATTCTCTCCGTCTCCAGTGGCGTGGATGTCGAGGGTATATCCTCACCGCTCTGGGGTGCCCTTCTGTGATCTTCCTGCTCTCTGGTTTCTGTGTGATCCTCCCCCTCTAGGGCCAACCCTTCGCTGCTGTCTCCTGGGCTCCTCAGTTCATCCTCCTTTAGGCAGGGATGCAGGAGGTGGCCTGATGGCACTGGCCTACAGGGGACGTCAGCCTGTGCAGGTGGCAAACACATGAGAGTCCATCTGTGCCCTGGACGAGGAATCCTCACTGTCCCAGAAGAGGGGCGGAACATCTTGGAATTTTGAGGAGACAACAGCGGCTTCTTCCGAGGATTCTCTCTGAACACAGACGGACATACCCCTAGAGAAGGGCATTGGCTCAGCTGGATGGGATAGCTCCTCTTCGGGGCGATGTCAAACCCAGACTGTGAGTTGCGGTGACCCTGGTTGAAGAGCCTGCGCACAGGGCTGGAGAGAGGCGCAGGGGCAGCAGGATGCTCCCGACCTACCACCAGTGGAGCACAACGGGGGGGGATGAACAGGTGGGCGACGGCTGGGACCAGGGCAGCGGCTGCACGCCAGGGGGCGTAGCTTGGTCAGTCTATTCCCCATGAAGGGCAATTTCGATCGAGGGAGTGGAGTATGAACCACGAGAGCGGTTGACTAGCGTCCAACTCCGCTGAGGCAAAAACCCAAATGGCACTGTTCAGCCAGAGCCATGTGACAGCAGCATCACCGGGACACGTAACAATGGGAGGGTGCGTGTGACATGGGCAGGGCAGGTGACGTGGGGGGGAGGACGCCTGGCAGGGGGAGGGCACTTGACAGCGGGAGGGTGCGTGATGGACATGGACGGGTGTGAGAGAAGGTGTGGGAGAAAAGATGCCAAAGGGCAACAGTTAAGGCCCAGTGGGGCTGCGAAAGTTCTGGGGAGGACATGCCGTCCCTTGGCCTGCCCAGATCCTGCACTGTACACAGCATCCTTCCCAGGTACAGATGGATTTCTTCACTTCCTTGGACCCCTTCGGTGAAAACAACACCTCTTCTTGGGTCACACAAGTGGCAATGCCCAAGAGAGGAGCTCAGCCAGGCTCTAGGATTCCCGAGCTCATGCCTTTAACGAAGAGACTGTAGTACCTTCTCATCATGTAGGCATTTGACATAATAATACACGCAGTATTGCGCACCATGACACGCCTCTAAAGAGCACATGCACTACCTTACTAGGTGTGCTTCTTTGGCTCAACTCATGAGTCCAACTTGGTGCCCAATGGTCTGCTCCAGTCTCCTCAGAAGATGTGGAGCGGGAACGCTCACTTGCCAACAGAGCACCATTGGGCATTGGATTTCTCTTCCAATCGAGTCTGGCTACACAGTTTGGAACTGGTCTGATTTATGATCTCCTTCCAGATACAGAGAGAAAGTGCATTCACGCTGTTGACCAAGGTTCACCTGTAATAAGTGGTAGCAGAGATTGACCTCAATAGAGTCATTTCCGAAAGTCTGATACATGGCTTCTCATGCTTTCCCTTAGTCCCATAGATACATTTCACTTTCACATCAGGAAAGCACGTATGACTTTGCCATAGGGCATACATAGCTGAAATATTAAGAATGTTGGCGGTACGCTTGGCAAGAAATACTTGAAGAATAGAGGTCAGCATCCTTCCTTTGAGGTGTGTGGTAGAATCTGCTTTCACAGGGTTTTTCTTAGCAGCTAATCAAGAAGTTTTTTGCTCTTGTCTCCAGCCATTAGGGTACCAAGCATAAGTCAGGGTGAAAGAGATTTCTGATTTCTTTTGCATTGTGTTTGGGGTAGAAGACAGTGCAGGACTCTGCCTTCCCTGTCAGGGTGGGTTTTAATCTGTATTACTGAAGGCTTTTAAAGAGAGGACATTCAGAAGCTAGTAATCTGAAGACACCAGAACCTGTGGAATCCAGGAGTCAGAGAAGCTACAGGAGAAAGATGCAGAGATGCAAGCCAAGGAACCCCAAGAAATGGGGCAAGCCAGCTCTAGAACACTCCAGATTCTGGGAGAAAGGATGCTCTATCAAGACTTTGCTGTTGGACTTCTAGCTTTAGAAACAGTGAGACAGTGACTGCTTGTTTAAGTCAATCCATTGTGTGATTTTTGTCATAGCTCTGCCAAACTAAGATGACATAGTTTGGGACTGCTTTCACTCCCTTTTCTTTATTAACCCAAATGTGTTGCATTTGGATGTTCAGCAACATCCACTGTGTTCCCTCTCCATCTTAAACTCTTAAATGTGTTTCCTGCTCTGTCCTGCCATCTTCCATAAATCTTGTCAGCTGAAAGCCCTCATCTCACTCTAATTATCATATTTACTTACAATTTATATACTTTATTGTCATTTTAAGGGAATCTGGAAGAGAAGAAAAAAATATGGATTTAGAATTCTGTCCTGAACCTAGAAGCCACAAAGTTCTTTAAAAATTAAATGTTATTATACTTTATTTTTATTTATTTATTTTTTGGAGGGTGCATGGTCTGGGAATCAAATCTAGATCTCAAGCATGAACAGCAAGCATTCTAACCACTTAACTATCCATGTACCCTATATTTTATTTTAAAAACAAATATATGGTCATTGCAGAAAACTTACAATATTCAGAGACATTTAAAGAGGAAAATAATCATTAGTAACAGCCTCCTCATTAATGATAATGGGATTTTGTTATATTTTCTTTCAAGGACACATCTCTTTTTACTTCTATTCTGTACTTCTAGCATACTTTAGTACCCTACTCTGATCATAGCATTGTGTGGCCAAAATTTTCCATGTTGAAAATTTTAAGGGAAACATAATTTTCCATTTTATGCATGGTTGTACCATAATATAATTTACTGTTCTCTCATAGTTGCAATTTAAGATGCTTCTTCCCCTAATGCTGTTACAAATAATGCTATATTGAAGATTCTCCCAAGACTCTTTATATTCAAATATCTTGTTATTTCTTGTGATTTTTTCATTAGAAATAAAAATTTCAATTAAAATTATAAAATATTAAAAGTTCATAAGTCATATACTGAATTCCTTTACAAAAAATGTCAATTACTTATCCATCAATAGCACATAAGAGGGCTATGCTCAACAAAAGCACTAAAGAGTACAATATTATTATTTTTAAAATTGCAATTTTGTAGGCAGAATTTGCAGTTATTTTTTCTGCTTTTTTTTAATCACTAATGAAGTTGAAGCCTTTCATTTTTAACTGTATATTCTTGTTTTCAATTTCATGAGTTATCCGCTTGGATCCTTTGCTGCTTTTTTACAATAATAGTATATAATGACTACATTTTAATATTTTGTACCAAAAAATCTGCTTTCTGTTGAAGATACCTAGAGATACCAACAGTTTTTTTTGGAAGTATTTCAGTGTACAGTTTGACTGAGATGCCCAGTTTTTATTTGTCTGTGAATATCGATATCATCTATATATATATATGGCTAAGCACATTGCCGAAATTTAAGAAGCAAATAAATGAATTACAAACACAAGAGAAGCATAAACCAATAAACACTTAGCGAGGATTGTAATGGTTAGAATCTAAGCCCAGGTAAACAATAGCGAAGATGGAATAGTGCAGTTTCTAGTATAGTGACTGGCATGAAGCTATCATTCCATAAATATTTGGTAAATGAGTAAGTCAGAGAATTGTGAGACAGCAGAAGATGGCAGAATCTGCTGACAAGATGCAGTCTTTCAGCCTATCCTGTGATTTGGAATTGTCCCTCTGCTTAAGTTTTTTTGCATTTCTAAAACTAATCATATTTATAACACTCCTTCTTGGTAATATTGTCAGAATTAATTAGCTGGTGCTGTCAAAAATAGTGTAAACTCTTCATATTAGAGTTGGGCAAATATAAGCAGTTCTCATCACTTATCACGCTTAGTGGAAAGGTTATTAAATTAGCATTCGAGGCAGATACAATTTCAAAAATTAGTGTTTCTTTAAATAGTAAATGATGTGTTTGTTTCTATAGCAATATCTTCAAAGTGTTTTAAAATTCTCTTTTTGGCAAGAATTATTTTCCAAAAACTTTTATTTGTAAAAACAGTATAAGATTACATTGAGGATAATTTTTGGGAAAAAAATGGAAATGACATCATTGTGAGTTATAGTTGCTACTAATTCCTTTAACTGTTACATTTTCTTAACTGTTAAGGGATATATATACATATTCATTAGAGGCTGTCATGGACAACTCCAACTGGGTAGGAAAGTTAGTATTTTTTCAGTGAATGTGACTTATAAATGCAAAAATTAAATCTGAATGAAATAATAAGATTAGGGATAACTCATTTCAGTTGTGTATCCTGATTTATAAATTCATTTTTGACACCCTACTAGTTCCAAGCTATTGAATTTATCTGTGTCACATATCTTGTCTATGTTCCATCCTTTGGGCAAATTCCTCTCCTTTGTCCATGAGTTTCCAGACTACAGGGTCAAGAACATGAGCTAGGCTGGTCTGTAAGAACAGCCTTTAACTGCGGGAACAGTAATGGCTCTAGAAATATTTTTAGGGGATTAATATAGATATCAGTAGAAAAGAGATTGTGTTGCTTTTGTGACAGGAATATTAGTTATAAGGAAACAACAAAACTAGATCTCCCATCTTTGTCAAAATGTGGATGCAATCTGTTTGAGAATGAGGAGGCAGGATCTTATTGACAACAGTTGAACCTATGGACCCAGCCAAGCCTGAGACAAGAACTGCCATGTGCACATTCTTAATAAATGAAGTAATAGATTTCCAGTCTAGCCTAAGATAATCTGGGTTGGTTTTCTATTTATTAAAGAATAGTGGCTTATGTAGGCACTGGATATATAGCTTCCATCTTCAAACATCTCAAAATCTAGTATGTGAACAAATAGAAAAATAAATCCTTACGACACAGTGTAAATCAGTGTAGAAGGGGTCAGTGAGGGCAGGGAAGCCTTGCCAGAGTGACCTGTTTAGAGCCATTGAGATAAGAGAGACACCATAACACTTTTAGAAAATAAATAAATAAATAAATAAAACCATTTGATATGAGCAGGAATGATGTATATGAAAAAATGGGAGGGGATTAAACTGAGAAGTTGTGTGAGGCTCTTGATGCCAGTGTTCTAGTTTGCTAGCTGCCGGAATGCAACACACCAGAAACGGACTGGCTTTTAAAAAGGGGAATTTAATAAGTTGCTAGTTTTCAGTCCTAAGGCTGTGAAAATGTCCCAATTAAAACAAGTCTATAGAAATGTCCAATCAAAGGCATCCAGGGAAAGATACCTTGGTTCAAGAAGGCCAATGAAGTTCAGGGTCGCTCTCTCTCAAGTGAGAAGGCATATGGCAAACATAGTCAGGGTTTCTCTCTCGGCTGGAAGGGCACATGGCAAACATGGCATATGGGGTCATCTGCTAGCTTTCTCTCCTGGCTTTCTGTTGCATGAAGCTCCCCAGGAGGCGTTTTCCTTCTTCATCTCCAAAGGTCACTGGCTGGTGGTCTTTCTGCTTCTCGTAGCTATATCATTCTTCTCTGCTCTCTCTGAATCTCCCACATTCCCCAAAATGTTTCCTCTTTTATAGGATTCCAATAAACTAATAAAGACCCACCCGAATAGGTGGAGACCTATCTAATCCAATATAACAAACACTCTTGATTGAGTCACATCTCAAAGGAGATGATCTAATTATAGTTTCAAACATACAGTAGTGAATAGGGATTAGAAGAAACGGCTGACTTTACAAAATGGGATTAGGAGTAAAACATGGCTTTTCTAGGGTATTCATTCTTTCAAACTGACACAGCCATGATGACAAGTTCAGATTTTATCCATAAATCACTTGGGGGCTCTTTATATATTTAAAGGAAGGCAATGGCATTAGCTTGTTTGATATTTTAAAAGATAATTCTTGGAACTGTGAAGAACAGATTTGATGAGAGTGACAGTGGTAGAAATGAGACCAAGTATAGAACTATTTGTAATCATGCAGGTTAAATCCATGAGAACATGAACAAAGAAGTGGCAGAAGGGAAGAAGTGCTTTCAAGAAGCACTTTGGAGATGGGACAAAGAGAATTTGTGAGAGATTGGAGGTGGGAGGTAAGGATGTAGGTGGAGACTAGGGGTTGGCCCTCCACAATACTGGATCATGGGGTTTGAGTCAAATGCAGGCCCACACATGAATGTTCAGTAGCTATAAATAAATAGCCTGGTAACTAAAATATTTTCTATTCTCCTATCTTGATAAATATAACTTCATAATGACAATATGTGTAAATCTATGGTTTTTATATGACAACGTTGGCCAAATATCAGACAAAATTTCATTAGTATTGTACAAGTCTATGTGTTCTAATCGGCAATATTTGGTGACAATAATGGCTTACAGAATTAAAAACATTATATGTAATTGTATTCAAAGTATGCATAATCTGAGATTTCTTTAATAAAATTATAATTTTAAGTAAATTTTAAATATAAAATTATTTTTAGAAAATATTTTATTTCCAAAGCAACTATTAAAATTAAAAGTTAAAACAAAAATTATAATGAATATCATAATTTTAAATACAATGTTAATATTCAACAGCCATCTAGTTGCCAATGTAAAGAACATATATTGTTTCCTCTAGACATTTATACATACAAATTTCAGAGTAATATACATTGTTAGTACTGCTAAATGTTCAGCACTCTCCATGTGCAGCTATAGGAAATGTTATACTAGTTTTTTTAGTACTTTTGGAACTACAAATTGAAACACAAAGAGAACAAGAAAATGGATACTTGGCACTAATGTGAAATTATATTCTATTATTTCAAGAATCCATTGTATTCATGCAATCTAAGGAAGCATTTGACAAGTTCATTAATTTTTCTTTTCTTTTTTTCTAAGCACTTTCACAGCTCAATTCCTCATCTACCCCAAAGAAGGTCTTTCTCTGAAGTTTGGGTGGTGCAATCCCCCTGCCATCCCATAATTCAGACGTGTTCCCTTTTGTTTCAAGAATATAGAGGAAAGGGTGTGAGAAATATTCAATGGCTTCTGAAGGGTATAGATCAAGAGAGATGATATTAGAGGAACAATTCATCTCATGCCAGTGCTGAGTGCCAGATCCAGAATGAGGGAGGAGCCCATTGCTTCCTGAATAACGTGTGTGCATGTGTGTGTGTCTTGTGTGTGTGCTGATATACAGGACTCTTTACAGTGTAGCCTACTGCAGAGGTTCCTCTTTTCTTAGCTTAAGAGTGTATTTTTACTTCAAGAGTCTGGGTCACAGGTGGGCAATTGACCAAGAGAGGGATTATATTAGCAACAGGGAACAGGTGTGGGAAAAAATTATAGTCTAAGTTTGGGGCAAGTTAATTCTGAGATAAAAATGGGGTATCCAAATTGAGAGAGTTGATAGAAACACAGATCTGGGCCTCTAGGATTAAGCTTACATTATAAACTTAGGAGTTGTCAGCCTTGTCAAGTCTAGGGGGTCCGAGTTCAAGGTTCCATCCTCATATGCTTGTGCTAAGGGAGGAGAAGTAATCTCTCTGATCAGATCTCAGATGCTAAATGGGCTGTATCAACCTATGATGAAGTAAATTTGTGATTTAAATGACTAGCACGGTTTGAATTTCTCTTTCATCTCTCCTGTACACTTGCAGTTCAGTAACTTGCCTATTTCAACAGCCCTGGAGCTTGCTTACTATCCTTTTTTGCACATCTTCTGCCTCTCCCTTCCATGAAATTGGAATGTGATAGTATTGAAAACCTACTTTAGGTATCAAGAATCTAAAGAAAGGGAGGAGAATCCAAAATAGAGAAAGTGCCAGGTGAAGCTTTAAAGGTTCCAGCTTAGAACTGTTATAAGCTTTGAGGTTTAAAGCCAAAGACAGCTCACACAAAAAGCTTCTTTCTTTTATTTGCCATTATTAGGCATATATCTCATGAGAACAGTGATGTGGTATAGACTAAAATTTCAGTATTACTTAATAACCAGTCCATCTGAGATTTGTGAAATCTCACTTTTAACATTAAATGCCAGTATATTAGATGATCAAACTCTTATTATTTCTTATATGATTATTAAATAAGCTCAAATGGGAACATTTTCAAAAGGCAACAAATGTGTGTGCAACGAAAAGGAAATTTCATCTCAGTCTAGGTCACTGGCCTCAGCTGTCAACACAAATGGGAACATCCTGCATATTATTCAGTGCTATACTTTCTCATTTAACAATAAATGATGGAAAACTCTGTTGCTAAATGTGTCAGTACATATATATTTGTTCACATATTCATTTACAGAATAAACTCCAAGAACTTAAATTTTCAAACCAAGGGGTGATATGCCTTTTAAATTCTGCTAGTTATTACCAAATTGTCCCCTAGAGAGATTACACCAATTTGTGTTCTCTTCACCAACATATGAAAATGTGTGATTAATTTTAGTAAGTATTTTAATTTTGTGAATCTGGATGGTATATGGTGGTATCCAGTTTTTGTCTCTAAAATACATTTTCTTGATAATGAGAGAGGTTTTATACATTGGTAATATTTCTTTATTATACAATTTACACATTTTTCTATGGAGTGGTGATCTATTCTTTTAATATGTAGAAACGTTTTATGTATTCAAAAAATATAGTCCTTCTCTGGGTTTTTAATTTGCCCTTTTACTTTGTAATAGTATGTTTTCTGTGCTAGCATTTGATAATTCATCTATATGTAACTTTAACAACATTTTCCTGTATAATTTCTGAGGAGTGTCTTGTGAAGAAAGTCATTTCTTACTACAAGATCATAAATGGATATATTCATTTTTTCCTTCAATTCCCTTATGATATTAATTTCCATATTTCTTTCTTTGCTATATCTAAAATTTATTATTGTAAAAAGAGTGGTGTTGGAATCTAGCTTTATTTATTCCAAATTGCTAGCAGTCATTCCAATAATAATAAAAAAAAAAATCCATCTTTTTCTCACTGATGTGAAATGCCATATTAATTTATTTGCTAAATCCCAATATATATTTAGTTCTATTTCTGATCTTTGTTTCTTTGATCTCTCTACCTTTCTCATATCAAGAAAGATAAAGTGAACATTTTAAAAGATAAGCAATCTACATGAAACAGATAGGATAGATTTTATATAAATACACAAAACCTATGCCCAGATAAACATAAAGTCAGCAAAGGATATGTATAGATAGTTTACAGAAGAAAAGGAAAATGTTATGGAATTTGAAAGATATTCAAGTTAACTCAATATCAAAGATGTACAACTTAAAATTATAATTATATTCCATTTTTTCTATCCTATTGAAAAAAGTTAAAATGTTTGATTTTAATGTTTGCTTAAAAACAGGCACTTCTCTGTGGAGAGCCGCCTCCCGGGTCGGGCCTAGTGGACACGCCGCAGCCTGCCCTAGAGTTCCCCCCGCCCATCGAGTGAGCCAAGATGGCACCCGATCGTCACTTCCGCCCATGATGTACACGCCCGCCTCTCCTATCCACCTATCCCAGCCTTGTACGTGTAGCTCAGCCATTGGTAATCACCACACTATATCTAGGACCCCGGGCGGGAAGTCGGGGAGACAGCCCGCAGAGAGCCGTGCTTGACGGCCGCATAGAGGTTGTCCCCCGCAGGGAGTCTCCCCCCTGCGTGAGAAATGTAACAAGGTGTGTAAGCTTAGCTCCAGTAAAACTTGGCACTTACGACAAACCTGGAGGAGTGTGTCCGAGTCTTTTTCTTCAGCGTCTTCCCCCGCCGGCCGGGGACCAGAGACCAAGAGAAGAAGCTCCGGACAAGTGGTGGCCCATACGGGGAACATCCTCGCGCCTCTCCTGATTCCTCTCAACCTTTGCGCCTGATCACCGCGAAGAGGTAAGTGTCTTTGCTTTACTTGAGGGTTAAGGCCCGTGGGTACTCAGGCCACCCCGGGGGAGAGCTCGGTAGACGTCACCGAGCACGCTTGAAGCTAGTGCCGACTGCAAGCATGGGGCAGTCTGAAAGTTCCCGGTCTGCCTCGTTTACGGACGGTTCTTGCAGAGGCAGGCCGTCGGAGCCAGGCGCCTCATCAGACAGCTCGGACTCAGCATCAGAGGACGGTGAGGGCGTGGGGACAAATGAAAACCCGTTAATTGAGCTAGAAACCTGCCCACGACCTTCCGCCCCGCCCGCACCCGCGAGCGTGACGCGGGGGCCTTTGGGGGGAGGCCCTGGTGTTTCCGCCTTAGACCCCCGATACGGGCTCCCCCTAGTGGCCGACTCGGGTAACTGTCATGATTCTTTTTCACCCCCTCCAGAAGGTAACCCTGAATTTCCGGAGCGCTGGCAGGAGGAGGGACCACTTTGCCTACCTCCGCCGCCCGCGTATACAGCCCCACAGGGCCGCTCGTTAGCTCTTGGTAGGGGGAGATTCTTTTGGAGATGGAACCCTTTTAATGCGATAAGTGCTAATCAGCCAACAGGCATGTTTCCAGTCCTTATTAATCCTCCCGGTAATAACCAGTATGAGGCCTATGACTATAAAGTGTTAAAAGAATTAAGACAAGCTGTTCATCAGTATGGCCCGAATGCACCATTCACTCTAAATATGGTTGAGAACCTCTCGGCACTAAACCACACGCCCGCAGACATTTATCAGCTCGCTCGTGCTTGCTTGCCTCCAGGTCGGTACATCGACTGGAAAGCGTGGTTTGAGGAATTAGCGGAAGAACAAGCGGCAAAGAATGCCGCAGGGAGGCGGGGTGGGTGGAATGCCGACATGCTACTAGGAAAAGGCACCCACGCCCACAATCAGACGGGGTATCCACAAGAAGTCTATGCTCAAGTCTTCCGCTGCTTTGTGGGAGCATGGAAAAAGCTGACCGGGGAAGGGGAAGCTCAGGCCTCGCTTACCAGCATTCACCAAGGACCCACCGAACCATTTGTAGACTTTGTGGCAAAAATGCAGACCGCAGCAGAAAGAATCTTTTCTGACCCAGGGGTAGCAGAAACAGTTATCAAACAGATGATATTCGAACAGTGCAATAAAGAATGTAAGGTTATTCTTGCACAAAATCGAGGGAAGTCCCTGACAGATTGGGTTCGCCTCTGTAGAGATGCTGGTAGCCCTTTAACTAATGCAGGTCTTGCTGCCATGCTAGCTAGCTCTCTACATGTGGACACAGGAGACTCAGGGGGTCCTGTGGTAAGGCCTAAAACCTGTTTTGGATGTGGCAAACCAGGTCACTTTAAGAGGGAATGTCCCGGTAGAGCCCCTAATCAGCGGCAAAATGAACCCCGAGTCCAAAGCAAACTCTGTGGCCGCTGTAGAAAGGGACCCCATCGTGCGGAAGATTGTAGATCAGCCTTCAGCGCAGAAGGGGAGCGTCTCTCTGGAAGACCAGAACAGCCCTCAAAAAACGGGCGGAGGGGGCCCCCCAATACGGAGGGCCCCCGCCCTGCTCCTCTCCGCTCCGTGCGTCCCCCGGGTCCGCAGGATTGGACCTCTGTGCCACCTCCCGACTCGTATTAACCCCCTCCATGGGTGTTCAGCTAGTGAAAACTTCCTTTAAAGGGCCCTTACCCCAAGGGGCTGTTGGGTTAATATTAGGGAGAGCGTCCACGGCCCTAAAAGGACTAACAGTTATACCAGGCGTGATAGACTCAGACTTCACCGGCTCCCCCCAAATCATGGTTCAGTCACAGCAAGGCACCTTAGTCATTGCAGAGGGCGATAAATTGGCACAACTCCTGCTCCTGCCTAGTTTACATGCTGCCTTTCCAAGCAGACCCGACCTAAGGGGAGACAGAGGATTTGGATCGTCTGGGGAAATCTTTGAAGGTTTACATATGTCCCTAGAGAACCGACCCATGTTGACACTCAAGGTGCAAGGCAGGCCCTTCCTGGGCCTGCTGGACACCGGAGCTGACCGATCTATTATACGGCAGCAAGACTGGCCCGCCTCTTGGTCGCTATGCAAAGCGGAAGAAATCCTCACAGGGATCGGGCAGTGCTCTGCTCCCATGATAAGTGCCTCCGCCCTTCACTGGGCAGATGACGAAGGACATCACGGCTCTTTTCAGCCTTTCGTGCTGGCTTTACCCGTTTCCCTATGGGGAAGAGACGTACTGACACAAATGGATCTTACCCTAACAACTAATTATTCCAAAACAGCCAAGGACCTTCTAAAAGGTATGGGATACGTCCCCGGAAAAGGATTGGGGGCCTCCCTGCAAGGACGCCCAGCGCCTGTACAGACCATACCCAATCCAGGCAGGCAGGGCCTGGGTTTTTCGCGGGGGCCACTGAGGGAAGATTCCCACCCACCCCAATAAAAATAACTTGGAAAACATTGACCCCTATTTGGGTGCCTCAGTGGCCCTTGCCGCAGGAAAAGCTCAATGCGCTACACGCGCTTATATCAGAACAGCTAAAAGAAGGTCATATCATTCCGTCCTCATCCCCTTGGAATACACCTGTATTTGTCATAAAGAAAAAATCAGGGAAATGGAGACTATTACATGATTTAAGAGTCATTAATAACTGTATGGAACCCCTAGGACCTGTTCAAACGGGGTTACCCTTGCTCTCCGCCTTACCGGAGCATTGGCCTGTCTTTATACTAGACCTTAAAGACTGTTTTTTCTCAATCCCACTTCACCCTGAAGACACCCCAAAGTTCGCCTTTACCATACCTTCCCTTAACCAGGAAGGGCCTAGTCAACGATTTGAATGGACAGTCCTGCCCCAGGGCATGACCAATAGCCCTACTATGTGTCAACTGTACGTTGCCGCACGGTTAACTGATACCCGGCGACGTTTCCCTCGAGTGAAAATCATTCACTACATGGACGATCTTTTACTAACTTCTGCAGACTTACCCCTCCTTCAGGCAGCGCTGTCACATCTAGTGCTGATGCTCAGAAATACCGATCTCATGATTGCTCCTGAAAAAATTCAAATGGCTGATAATGCCACCTTCCTGGGAGCGAAGCTTTCGCCCACTCAAGTCTCCCCCCAAAAGGTGTCTCTTAGAACAGACACTCTTAAGACCCTAAATGACCTGCAAAAACTAATGGGGGATATCAATTGGGTTCGCCCATACTTAAAACTACCCAATGCCACACTGGCACCTTTATATGATTTGTTGAAAGGAGACCCAGATATAACCTCTCCCCGGCTTCTCACTCCCGAAGCACGGCGAGCACTAGCTAAAGTAGAGGAGGCACTCAGCACCGCTGTCATAAAAAGAATAAACCCCCATGAACCTTTTGAAGCCTGCCTGCTGCCCACAGAACTGCAGCCTACGGCAGTGCTGTGGCAACAAGGACCACTACTCTGGGTCCACCCCGGAATCTCCCCCAGAAAAAGTTTAGAACATTATCCCACAGCGGTTGCAGAATTGGCCTCAGAAGCCCTAAAAAGAGCAGTGCAACACTTTGGCCAACACCCTAAAAACCTCAGAGTGCCATACTCTTCCCGGCAACTCGAAACGCTTACTGGGTGCATAGACCAATGGGCTATTCTCAGGTGTATTTTTGCAGGAAATATTGACAACCAATACCCGAAAGACCCCCTCTTGCAATTTATTACCCAACATCCAATAATTTTTCCTAAAATAACTTCACCTAAGCCACTAGTGAATGCCCTCACCGTATACACGGATGGTTCCAGCTCTGGTTCAGGAGCATACTGTGTAGAAGGGAGTACTCCCAAGACAGTATTTTTTCAACCACAAAGACCTCAGTGGGTAGAATTACAAGTCATTATCACTGTCCTGAAAGAAATCACCGATCCTCTAAATATTGTATCAGACTCCCTTTACGTAGTGAATTCTGTAAATATTTTAGAAACGGTGGGCGTTATAAAGCATTCTTCCTCAGTAAGACTATTCTTCCTCAAACTTCAGGAAACCATATATTCCCGGCAATGCCCCTTCTTCATAACCCATATAAGAGCTCACTCAGGCCTGCCAGGTCCCATGGCGCAGGGAAATCGCCTAGTAGATAAGGCCACTCGGCAACCACATATTTTCCCAGTGCTGACACCATATCAGCAAGCACAGGGATTCCATACTAAATTTCATGTCAATGCAAGCACCTTGGCCAGACGGTTTCAAATACCGCGCGCAGCTGCCCGAGATATAGTTAGAGCCTGCAATAATTGTTCCGAGCAAAAGGCAGCCCCTTCACTGGGCATCAACCCCAAAGGTCTCATCCCAGGTGACATTTGGCAAATGGATGTCACTCACCATGCGGAATTTGGCAAAGTGAGATATTTACATGTATCTATAGATACATACTCCCAAATACTATTCGCCACGGCTGAGACCGGAGAAAAAGTTCACCAGGTTATTTCGCACTGCCTTGCTGCTTGGGCAGCATGGGGCAAGCCAAAATTGTTAAAAACAGACAATGGACCAGCTTACACCAGTCAAACCTTTCAAAGGTTCTGTGATACTATGGAGGTGCAATTAAAGCATGGCATCCCTTATAATCCTCAAGGACAGGGAATCATCGAAAGAGCACATAGGTCTCTTAAAGACCTGCTCAAAAAACAAAAAGGGGGAATAAGCCATGGCCTATCCCCGAAGGCTCAACTGTCAGTGGCTTTATTTACATATAATTTTCTAAATGAAAACCCACTAGGGGTGACACCTGCCCTTCAACACACCACCTCAAGCCCACCGCATAGAGGTCTAGTCCGGTGGAAAGATATTCTGTCAGGACAATGGAAAGGCCCTGACCCGGTACTTAGTTGGGCCAGAGGCTCTGTTTGTGTTTTTCCCCAGGAACCAGGACGTCAACCTGTGTGGGTTCCGGAAAGACTGGTGAGAACCGTGACGTCGCCCGAGGACGCCAAGGAACTGTTGCCCAGAAAATTGATAAGCCTCCAACCAGAGCCACCGGATCCGGTCTCCAACTCTGCTGATGATGGCGGCGACCGAAAAGATGACAACAACAGTGCAAGTGACCCTCCGACCGAGTAGAAGAGAGACTAACTTTAACCCCACTTTTCCCACTACGAGCTACTGTGGGACCAAGTCACCTCATGGTTCTCTTGGCCCAGGTTGACCACTTGGATTCTTTTAGCAGTGGGACTCTTAGTAACTCTGCTCATTGTTAAATGTTTGTTAGAACGCTTGTTCCAGACGCAGCAACAGCTACGCGTCACCACTATGTTGGCTATGTCACTCGCCCCTGATGCTCCTGGCAACGACCGTCCCGCTACCCAGTCCTTCCCCTCACTGTATGACCCGTCCCGGCCACTCAGGGCGGGGCGCTCGAAAACAGGATCTGCTGCAAAGCCCATGGCCGTGTCCCAGGTGTAAAAGGCGGCACCAGAAGTCATAATTTTTGTCTAAAGGATGATCTCTACGGCGGAGTCATGGTCCTGGCCAGACTAGACTCCGGCCATTGCACAGAGACACCTAATGATGCTCTCGGCTCTGGTTGCCGCTCTCCTGCCCCCCTACATAACCCAGTTGCGAGGCGAAGCACTGCAGGGAGAGTCACGTGGTTTCCAGCTCACGGGCTCTCCGGTCTCTATATGAGGTGAGCATTCTGGTCGGTGCCAGAGGTTCAGCCGCAAGATGGCTGGAGCCTAGTCCAGACTCCCCAAAGCACCAAATCATGTAGTGGGCCTCTCAGGCTCATGGGAGCACACTCATCAATGGAGACACTGGGTCAAAATGAATAAAAAAGGGGGAGATGTGGAGAGCCGCCTCCCGGGTCGGGCCTAGTGGACACGCCGCAGCCTGCCCTAGAGTTCCCCCCGCCCATCGAGTGAGCCAAGATGGCACCCGATCGTCACTTCCGCCCATGATGTACATGCCCGCCTCTCCTATCCACCTATCCCAGCCTTGTACGTGTAGCTCAGCCATTGGTAATCACCACACTATATCTAGGACCCCGGGCGGGAAGTCGGGGAGACAGCCCGCAGAGAGCCGTGCTTGACGGCCGCATAGAGGTTGTCCCCCGCAGGGAGTCTCCCCCCTGCGTGAGAAATGTAACAAGGTGTGTAAGCTTAGCTCCAGTAAAACTTGGCACTTACGACAAACCTGGAGGAGTGTGTCCGAGTCTTTTTCTTCAGCATCTTCCCCCGCCGGCCGGGGACCAGAGACCAAGAGAAGAAGCTCCGGACACTTCTCTACAGTAATGTTAATGAAATGGAAATTGGCACTTTTCTTTAATAATAACCATCCAGACTAAAATTGCACAGTATTTGACCCAGTAATTTCCTACAGATATGCTGGCTTACATAAAATAGACATAAGTACAAACATTATTGTAATAGCAAATGACCAGAAAAAAGCAATCAGCAATATAAATAATCCATTCAATGAAATTTCATAAGCCTTCAAAAAGAATAAATTAGATGTGTCTTAATAAGGAAAAAAATTCTTAAAAAATATGTCACACCATATGAGCAAAAACTAAAGAATGTGTAAGATAAGCTTCTACATATGAAAAAGTATACATCTATATGGTTGTATATGGATACAAAATTTCTGGAAGAATATGTAAGAAATTACTGATAGTTTTCTGTAGTTACTAGCAGAATAGAGTCATTCTTCATAACTGACAAAAGATAGCTTTCTTTAATATATAAGATTTTTTTATAAATAAGGGAGATGGACAACAACACTTTAAAATGATGGACAAAGTAAACCAGTAACTACTTCACAGAGAAAAAATTAAGTTCAGTTGACCAACATTATTACAAAATGCACATTAACATGAAATTCCATTTTTTACTTTAAGAAAGTCAGAATAGTTTGGTAATACAAAATGTTAATAGATTTTCATCATTGCTTATACTTTGAAATAATTTATTTCCAAGGATAATTGTATGCAGTCTTCTTTGTTTTCTGAGATTTTTCCTTTTTTTTAAGACATGGTAAGATGCTATAAATGCCTTTGTTCTGCCATCTCTAACGAGAAATCCTTGGCTTTCTGTTTGCCTCCACCTAGACCCCCATTATTTGCTCTGACCTTCTTTGCTCAACTCTGGTCCCCAGGAAGCTTACCATTAGGAACTGCATCTCCCAAGCTCTCTCGTGGCTAACTTACAGTTAAATTTCACCAAAGACAGGCATAGAGATCATCAGAAGAAAAGTAGTTAAATATTAGGATATTTCCTCCATGCTCCCTTGATGCTGTGGTCCTGCTTCCTTAGCCATTTCTGACCCTCCTCCACAACTCCAATTCTCATTGCACTCTAGTAACACTATTTCCCTTTAATGGCTTCCTCCTTTTGTGACTCACTGGAGTGCTTCCCCCATTGAACTTGTTTGTTACTTCAACACTTCCAAAACCTCTGTAATCAATCCATTCAACAAAAACTCTTCATTTAAAACACTGATATGGAATGCTCAAAGAAATCTGTGAAAGAACAGTCACAGAAGCATAAGCAAAAGCAAGAAAAAAAGGTTTTCATGGAAGACAATGAAGTAGACAGTTTCAGTTACTAAAGCATTGAAAGAGGTCATATGATGCTGTGACATTAAATAAACCTACTTCTGAAAATTGACATTCAATATTAAGAGGACATTAGTAACTTTGTGGTCTTCAAAGAGTTATTTAAAAAAAAAACTCTTTCGTCTATTTCTCATGTAAAGCTGAACAATTGAGTCAACCCAATTGATTAAAATACTGTTCAGTTAATTGTTTTTATTTGGGCACAACACAGTGTACTTTCTTGTCATTCTGCAATTAAGAACTAATTAGTGGATGTGACGGCAATAAAGTAGATATTTAGACTATTTTTCCTCAAGATTATTCTTAAATTATCCAGTCACCAACTTGATTCTTAAATATATCCAGAGAAGTCTCTTGTATCATCTCTCCCATCCTTGAGTACATCTCTTTGTGGAACAGATCTTCCCAAATTTTAACAGTCTCTACTGGAATCAAAGATCATTTCTGTATGTATCTATATATGTATCTCTCTTACTATGAAAAATTAATAACCACCTACCTTAATATTTTAATGGAAAGATGCCAATAACTAAAAATAAAATATCATTAGAGTTGATAAATAAAGCATAAATAAATAACTTAATGGAAATATCCAATGTAAAAGCCTGACAGAAAAAAATATTATTTGATGGAGAGTAATATATCTTTGGATATGTTCCTGAGAAAGAATTTTTTGGACAGCCCCATACTTCGTTGACTTGCAGCTGAGTCATGTCCATTGTGTTAACATTTTCAATATGACGTAAAAGTTTGTAAATGTAATGTTTTCGAGAAAATCAAGGATTAAAATGAAATTCAAATCAAGACCTTTACCCAGATCTTATGAAATGCAGATAGGATCCTAGATTTTGGCATATTTTTCAGACATAAATTAGAATAATTGTAGATATCAATTTATATCAGATCTTTTCAAGTATTTCTAATTTCAGTGAAAAACCATTTCTATTTGCTTTTCTAAAATACGTATTGATTTTTTATTAATAGGCAATTCAAATTATGATCAGATTTCGTTCTGAAGAAAATCTTTCATATTCAGGAAACAATCATTTTCCTAAACTATTTAGCTGTGCACAGGATCAGAACATTATGTTTCTCACCACCCAAGTCACAAATATGCCATTTTATGAAACACTGAAATACACAGCTAGAGTAAGAGATGTGAAAGCCACTTGACTTAAATGATATGAAGAGAGTCAGGTATAAAACACAGCCATGTTTTATGAGTAGGAGAATAAAATGTGAAAGAAACATGTCTGAATGATGAAAAAAATTGGATCTTGGCCAACGGTCTGGTAATTCTGAATTGCCATAGCTTGCATACCTAATGCATCTAGGTTTGGCATAACCAACTGGGTCAGAATAAAAAGTTGAGCTTGTTATAAGATTGGACATTAAAACTTTGATAGGAGCTGATTGTCTTGGCTACAGTCTGATTATTTCTCTGTTTAAGGAAAAGTTGATGGTTTCCCCAGAGTACAAGATGTCCAGATGGGAAGGAACTTAATGGCCTGTTCTGTTTTTGAGAGATGGAAACTGAAACCAAAACTAACTCTGAAATTCTCTGTGTCAGGTAGGTTATTGTAAAACAGGGAGAAACAAGCTCTGTTTTCTGAACTTAGGTCTATGTTTCAATCTCACAGGACTCCTGATGGTTCTGAAGTATTTCTAACTGAGAAATTCACAGTGTATTTTTCTTTCTAGAGGTATCTTAAGAACAAACAAACAAAAATAACAAGCACAAAAAGAAGTATTTTTCTCTCTGCTTCTTCCAGAATAGCCAATATTTTACCCTTCTAAGCTCTTCTGGGGATATATAGATGTATGATTGTTTTTTCTCTTTTTTTGGGGAACACTGTGTAATAAGTTACATTCCAGGGCATTATTGATTAGGGCAGGCTCATCAACAAATTTTGCTGAAATTGTCTTAGAGTAGCACTATCCAAAATATTATCCCTTTAATATGTAATCAATATAGAATTGTTAATGAGGCACTTTATATTATTGTTTTTCATATAAAGTCTTTAAAATGCAGTATTAATTTTATACATGTAGCACACCTAATTCAGCCTGGCCACATTCCATGTGTTCAGGAGCCATGTGGAATTATAATGGTTACTGGACAGCAGAGGTTAGAGGCAGAGAGCAGAGAGATGCTGCAACCTGATCTGGGCAAAGGATAAAATTCTCATGCTGTGAGGACTGAGTGTTGGCAAAGATCTCCTCCCTATCTTCCTGTATACTCTGCAAGTCACATGCATAATAAGGGGTGTGGCTGCAAACTTCTTGTGTGGGTTGGTATTGGACGTGGTGGGTTGGAACACATTGATGATGGCCCTTTATGTATGACCATGGAATTAAGGCTTTGAGGGGCATCTTTGTGGCCCACTGAAAGGAATAGGGCTCCTCCAGGACTTTTGAACCAATGTTGGACAAATATATACTCTAGGTCCTCTCCTGTGTTCCTGGGACAGTGTAGGGATATGAATACTTATAAAATCCCAAGGATAATGTAAGCTTTCCAAATACCTGAACATCCTGTCATCCTATGGGTAGAGGACTGCAAGTCATGTTTACTTTAATTTAATGCATGGCATTTCTTGCATTTGATTATCTGGTGTGTCAGTTTGAAAGGATGTATGTACCCTGAAAAAGCCATGTTTTAATCCTAATTCCATTTTGTAAAAGCAGCCATTTCTTCTAATCCCTATGCAGTATTGTATGTTGGAAACTTTGATTAGATTATCTCCGTGGAGATGTGACTCAATCAAATGTGGGTATTAAACTGGATTAGATGGAGACGTGACTCCACCCATTCAGGTGGGTCTTGAGTTTACTGGAATCCTATAAAAGAGGAAACATTTTGGAGAAACCTGGAGATTCAGAGAGAGCAGAGAAGGATGACAGAAAGTCACAGAACCATGAAGCAGAGAGTCCACTGGTCAGCGACTTTTGGAGATGAAGAAGGAAAATGTCTCCCACAGAGCTGGAGAATAACCTAGGAGATGATGTCATGTTCACCATGTGCACTTGCAGCAGAAAGAGAAACATTGACTGTGTTCACCATGCACCTTTCCACTTGAGAGAGAAACCCTGAACTTCACCAGCCTTCTTGAATCAAGGTATCTTTTCCTGGATGCCTTAGATTGGACATCTTTATAGACTTGCTTTAATCGAAACATTTCCACAGCCTAAAATCTGTTAACTTTTAAGTTATTAAATTTCCCTTTTTAAAAGTCATTGAGTTTCTGGTATATTGCATTCCAGCAGCTAGCAAACTAGAGCATCTGGTAATAAAAAATTCATACCTCTTGAATGGGTTTTCGTCTCTAAATGTAAAAAATGCAACAACAGTTTTTGATAAAATCTCCTAACTAGAGTAATAGAGTAATGTATACTCATTGTATCTACTCCAATAATAATCAATTGTGGCTCAACCTGCTGCAGTCTTCCTCCTGCCTCTAATCTCCTGTTCAAATTGTTCATACTGAGACAAGGAATGAGAAGGGTTACTTAAATGAAAGGAACAGTCATCATCAGAAACTCATGGGAAGAATACATTTTGTGAAACCCATCTTTGTGTACAACAAAATGAAGAAGCCAGTAGATTGAAAACAAAGTCTGAGTTCCATGAAACCAATTTGTATATGATGCTATAAACTTTACTAAGGCATTATAGTGCATTCAATATAAACATAAATCTTCAGAAAATAAAGTTTAGACAAGATCAATCATGTCCAGGAGTTTTAATTTTACTTGTTAATTCTAAATATTTGTTGTCATCTTAAGTTCTTTGTGAATAAAGAATCTAGAACTAAATTTCAAATTAGATGAGGTTCATTAACATTTTCTGCCATTATTCAGGAGGTAAACTGGATAAAATCATGTTTTTATTAGATAAATGTATAAACATTCAGTAGTTTTTTGAGACTGTCTTCTCCTAGGAATTATCTTCAGAGGAGCAGATACCCCAGGATAATTTCTGTCTCGTGTTAGTGTCCTGACCCCACTCACTGTTCAAAAATCCCTCTGAGAAAAAACACAATGCGTGATGGCACCAGTTAATTGGTAACATGATGGAATGGAATAAGAAGAGGCTTTGGAGTTAGAAGACTTCTATGCACCTTTGAGAAAATCAGTTTCCTTTTCTATAAAATGAGGATAACAATAATAATCTACCTCACATGAATGCTGTAAAGTTCTTTTCAATGTGTATAGTATTTAACATATATTGTTCTTGACTAAGTTTAATTTGAGGCTATTAGTAGAGATTTTTTTTTGTATGCTGTGTAGCAGCGGTCACATTTCGTTCTTTCTCCAAACGACTATCCTATTTTTGCATTAGCATTTGTTGAATTTTTTTTTAAGGAAAATTTTTAAGGGAAAGAGCAATAACGTGTTTGTTTGTACATACCTGGCACAGGTAATCAATAGGTGATTAAATCAGCTTTAATCAACAGAAGTGAATCAATTAATCACTAGGTGCTAAAGTAAATTGAAGATCTTTAAATTGGAATGTTGTCATGTTTTACTTTTTGTACACTTGAAAGCTAAAAAGATAAATTAACTTTCTGTTTGGGTGGATCAAAGTATAAGCATTATTAAGACAGAATGAGGTACTGGAAGACTTCTTTGAGTTTCTTCCAATCCTTGCTTTTATGGTACCTAAATATAAAGGCAAAAAACAAGAGAGCCTGCCCATGTCAGTTTTCAGCAGGAATTCACTGATAGTCATTGTGTGGTTGTTGTAAAAACAGCTTAGTATTTTATGGCAGCTTAATCCACTTTGCCTTTCATCTGTGCATCTGTGAAAAAATAGTGACAACATGGAAAATATTCTAAATCAAACATATGGAGTGCTGGAGACTGAAGCCAAATCCATATCTTACCAAATAGTTTTCCAGAGGCAGTAGAAATCCCAAGGCTGGCTTTGAGTACTATATGGTTCTTATGTACGAGATAGCCACACCCTCAAGTTGATGATAATTAAAAAAAAAAATCCCCAAAGCAGACACAATAGCCACACAAAGCATTTTTTCCTAATCTCACAAAATGTTTAAAAAAGAAGTTTCTGTAAATCCGTATATAATTTACACACATGCACAGAGCATGCATACTCAAGAGAAAATTTGAACACAAATTCAAGTATGGATTCAACTTTAAAGAGGCTCACACAAAAATTGTGAAATAAAAAGACATTGGTGACATGATGGACACTCTCTATTTATCTCAGTGCTTTTTGCACTGTGCCACATGAATGCCCAGAATGGTGAAGAATGGAGTGCATGAGGTGTTCATTGTTACAACGGTGCTCTAGGTACCTGCAGGAGGGGCCACCCGATAGATTATGAAATGCAGGCCACCCGCTTGAGTTGCACATTGGAGCAATACCAAATCAAAGAACACATTGGCATCAAATGAACTTCAAATAAATGATGCTTCATGCAGATAGGAGGGGTATCTGCTGGCATGACCACATATTATGTTTTAAATTACTTGATTTTCTACATCTTAGCACAGTGTACTTTGCTCAAAAATATTTCTCCCAGGACATGTTCCTTAACCTTCAGCTATATTACAATCATCCAGACAGTTTGTTCAAACAAAGATTACTGGGCTCCGTGCTCAAATTCATTTTGTTTGGGATAGAGACTGAGATTTTTATTTTTAACTAGTTCCTAGGTGATTCTAATTCAGGTAGTCCAGGGAACCACTTTCATAGAGTGATGATTGAAACAAAATGATTAAATGAGCTAAAGAGCAGAGTTAACTCTACATTTGCCATAATTAATTTTTTAATTGTCAGTGTACATGGAAATATTTTTATGTGACACTCTGAATGGAAAATGGCAATACTGGCTATTTAATTACCTGTTTTCTATACATAATCTTAAATATCGAGATACTTGGCATCATGTAGTCAATTGCTTTTTTTATTTGAAGTTGTTTAGATGAACTTGTGTATGAGACCTTATTTTTAATCAAGTTGTTGAAATGTTAATTTAAAAACAAATTAGGCTCATTTCCCCTGTAGCTCAAAGATCTAATTTTAAAAGTTTTTGTTCAAAGAGAGGCTGCTCAAGGCTTTAAGACTCAGGTAACGTATGATATCAGGGTTGAATTATAAGGCATTTCTTTACTTAGTAAGTTTTATAGTTTTATAAGTATTGTGCTGTCAATTTTCACGGCTATCAGTTGTGCAGTTAAGGGTAGTTTAGGCTTTGCAGTTAGGTGATTTCCAGTCACAGATCACTTTAAACATAAATAAAACATAGAAGATTTGGCATGTAAAACAAACCTCTTACTTGAATGTTAGGGAACAATTCAGACATGGTTTTTCAAATAGTTTAATATTTTAGAAAAAACACACCAATTCACACTGTTAGCTTTTTTTTAAGCAAAAAAGCAACCAAATAGAGAGCAAAACAATTTTATTACTGACTACATTGATTTTATTGTTTAATATATCTCTTCAGCTTAATTAAATACAATGAATTCTATTTTTGCAAAACCTAGAAAATTATATAAAATATACAAAAACATGAAATATAAAGAAGAATCCATGCAAAACATATACACATACACAACAGAATGATTGTATAGGTGGTGTTTTAAAGACTTTAGGATTCTTTCATTATCAAGAACAGAAATCCATTCAGGTTTGCTAAATATAGGGAAAGGATATGAAAATGTGATAGAAATCCACAAAGACTGAAAAACGAGGCCTTGGAAAGGCAAAAATTGGGATTGCTCCTTGTTTTGGTTTGCTAATACTGACGGAATGCAATATAACAGAAATGGACTGGCTTTTACAAAGGAGATTTATTGGGTTATAACTTACAGTTCTAAGTCATGAAAATGTCCAAATCAAGGCATCAACAAAAAGATACCTTCACTTAAGAAAGGCCGATCATGTGCAGGGTTTCTTTTTTTCCCATGGCAAGTCACATGGCTACATCTGCTCCCCTTCTCTCTGGGCTTCTAGTTTCAAATGGCTCTTTAAGCATCTCCAAACATCTGTGTCTAAGCTTTCTCTAAAAGATTTGTCTCCAAAAGGACTCTAGTAAGCTGATTAAGACCTACCTTGAATAGGCGGGTCGCATCTCCATGGAGACAATCTAATCAAAAGTTCCCATCCAACAACAGATCTGCTCCCACAAAATTGGATTAGAAGAACATGGCTTTTCTAGGCTACATTACAATTACAAAACAGCACACTCCTGTTGTAAAGCAATTGTATTTTCTAGAACTTTCCTCTAGTTTCTCTTTATTGCTACTTATCTGTGCTTACAATGTCTGCTTTTTAGCTTATTCTGCTAACTGACGTCTCAGTCTCTCAGGATTCCAATTTCAGATTCCTAGTAAAGAAATCCAAAGGGTGTCCCAGCTTGTGGATTGGATCTTTTTGGGGCAATGATTTGCAGGTCGCCTAATCACCTCTGGTCAGATATTATAGGGGCATATGTTATATGGAAGAGTTTTTTCAAAAGTTCTGGCTTAATCAAATTAAAATGTGAGGCTAGTTGGATAATATAAGCAAATAATTTTGCTTTAACCATTCTTAAAGTCAAATTGATGGGGTTATAACACTTAAATGAAACCTGGTTATTCATATACTGACAAAGTACCCAGGTTATAGAGGGACTATAAAAGGGGTAGTAAATGTTCTCTTGAGGATGGGATTAAATTTTAAACATATAAATGAATGAAATTGCAAATAATAGGAAGCAAAAGGCAAAATTCATGTAGGGAGCAAAATATTCCTTGCAATAAAGTAACATTTCATGCACAGGGATGTTGTCAGGACTTTTTAAAAGAAATAAAATATATTCAGTCCATTAGAAGTGCTCTGAGGTTTGTGCCAGTTTGAATCTGTTGTGTACCCCAGAAAAACCAAGTTCTTTAATCCTCATTCAATGTTCCTAGGTGGGATGTTTTTTATTGTTTCCATGGTAATGTGACCCACCCAATTAATTTTGATTAAATGGTTTCCATGGATATGTATCTCCAACCATTCAAGGTGGGGTTGCTTACTAGAGTCCTATAAGAGGGAATCATTTTGGAAAGACCTAGAGAGCCAATAGAGCCCATATAGCCAGAGACCTTTTGGTGTGAAGAAAGAAAATGCCCCATAGATGACGTTTGAAATGAGAAGCCAGAGATCCCAGCAGATATCACCATGTGCCTCTCCAGCTGACAGAGGTTTTCTAGACCCATTGGCCTTTCTTGAGTCAAGCTATCTTTTCCTGAATGCCTTAGTTTGGACATTTTCATGGCCTAGAACTGTAAACTTGCAACTTAATAAGTGTCCCTTTTTAAAAGCAATTCTGATTCTGATGTATTATGTTCTGGCAATGTTTACAAACTAAAACAAGGCTTATTACGAATATCTTCCCTTTATACTTCTAGTCATATTGTGCTATAACTTTAATAATTGTATTATAGAATGGATGAATTAAACCCCTAAAGTTTACAGTTTCTGTAATCTGTAGTTTTGCCTGTTTATTAATATTCTATAAAGTTTTTTTAGTTACCATAAGATCTTAAAATTTAGAGGTATGTAGATATTCCTATCTCAAAATTAATTTTTGTTTATTAAAAATAAAAATCAATAATTTGCATTGTTTGTTATACTAGTTTCCTGGCAGCCAAAACACATATGACACAATAGGTTGGCTTAAGAACAGGAATTTATTGGCTCACAGTTTCAGAGCCTAGAGGCTTGCTTCCTCCTGGGTCACAGGAGGAGTTTTCTGGCTACCTGTCTTTGCTGGTTTGAAAACTGTCATATACCCCAGAAAAACCACATTCTTCTAATCCAGTCTTGAGGAGATAGGCCTATTGTTGAGTGGGACCTTTAGATTAGGTTGTCTGCATGGAGCTGTGACCCACCCAGTTGTGGGTTAGGTCTTTTGATTAAGTTGTTTCCATGGAGATGTGACACTGTCCATTCAAGATAGGTCTTAACCCACTTACTGGAGTCTTTTAAGAGAGGGACATTTTAGAGAGAACACAGATATTTGGTGATACAGAAGAAAATACTGCAGGAGACACCAGAAGTTGACAGAGCCATTTGAAACCAGAAGCCAGGAAAAAGTAAAGCAGACATCACCATGTGCTTTCCCACATGACAGAGAAATCCTGGATGCAATTGGCTTTTCATGAGTGAGGGTATCTTCTTGCTGATGCCCTAATGTGAACATTTTCATGGCCTTAGAACTGTAACTTGTAACTTAATACATCCTTTTATAAAAGTCAATCCATTTCTGGTAAATTGCATTCCAACAGCTTTAGCAAACAGAAACACTGACCAACCTTGGGTTCCTTGACTTTCTAATCACATGGCAATTTGCTTTTCTTTCTTTTCTGGATTCCCACTGACTTCTGACTTCATACTTCTCTTTGTGACTTTCTCTGTATAAGTCCTCCAGTAACTGTAGTAACATATCCTGAGTTAGCTGGCCATGACTTAACTAAAAATAATATATTCAAAAGGTTCTATTTGCAATGGGTTACACCCAGAGGTGTGGGATTAAGATTTAGAGCATGTTACTTGCTTTCCTGGGTTATCTAACTCAATCTGGCACATTTATATTAGTAACAAATTTTTAATGATGGAAGGAATAAAACCTGGCCATACAATTTGTCAGTTGTACCTTGCACAATATAAAATTTAACTATTTAATTCTTGGTGATTGAGAGTGGCGAATCAAACTAAACAATAAAACTTCCTTATTAAGAAAATCTTTTAGCATAGATTTAAAATAAGTACATTTTAATTGATCCTCAATATTGAACTTAAACCATAATTTGTAATGGACACATGCTTTTTCACCAAGTAGAATTTTTTTCACATAACTATCCCTTTAAAGTTAGCCATATAGTTAGACAAAGTAAATATTAAAGATTGTGGATGATTTTCCATTCCCAGCAAAACAAACTTCCTTTACCTGTTATTTTGTTTAAGTAGCTCATATATCTCCTTTTGCATATGCAACAAACTCTTCCTATTCTAAGACATACCATTTCTTAGTTGTCTGTACTTTATCATGCATTAGGTGGATAAAGTAGAAGAGGGAAAAAGAAGACAGGAAAGTTATTGGGGTCAGATTTTTTAGTTATCTTGGACCTAAGGTTCCTGAGATTGTACTTCTGGAAAAGTGTTGTACTTCACAATCACATTTTATTTTATTTTTTAAAATTTGATGTGCCATGTCCTCATTTTATAGATTCATATTGAAAATGCTTGAGATGAAACCTTGAACTCTAAGGTAGAAGAATCTAGTAATGCTGTTGCATTCCAGTATTTGAAAAAACAAGCAAGCAAACAAAGTTATCTTTGATTATGGGGGAATCAATGATGATTTTGAACCTAGAGATAACATGAGCAGTGATATGCTTCAGAAAATCATTTTAGGAAATGATGGATTTTAGGAATTGAATGTTAAAAAAGGCAAACAAGTTAGGTGACAGATATAAAAGGGTAAGAAAGAATTGATGAAGCCTAAATCAGACAATTAGAATTGGAAGGAAGAGGAATATTTTTTATCTGATGAATATTTATTGAGTGCTTACTGTAAGTAAGACATTTTTCCAAGTATTTTGGATACAGGAGAAAACAAAACAGAAATAATACCTTTACTCCTATTGCAATTATATTCTATTCATGAGATGGAAACTAAACACCCTAATTAAAAAATATTAATATAGGATATTAGATAGTATCAAATACTATGGAGTAAAAAACAATGAAGAAATACAAGAAGTGCCTAGTAGAAGGAGAGGTTATATAAGATGATTTGGAAAGGCTTCAGTGAGAAATACTTAGATGGATTTGATAAGTATGTGCTTGGATCTTGCATTTATATAGGGGAGTAATTCCCAAAAATGCTTGGACTGGTTTGTAGATGTCATGTATCCCCCGAAGAGCCATGTTTTTTTTCCTAATCCAACCTTGTGGGGGCATAACTATGGTCTAGGGTGGACTCTTTGATTAGATTATTTCCATAGACTGACGGTCTCCATTGTGGTTGTGACCTTTTGATCAGATTACTATCATGGAGATGTGGCATGCTTATTTGTGGGTGTGACTATTTGATTAGATGGGCATGTGACTCCACCCATTGAAGGGGAGTCTGGAGTTCACTAGAGTCCTTTAAAAGGGAAATCTTTTTGAGAACCTCAGAGTCAACACAGAAGGAGATGCAAAAAGAAAACACTCTAGGGAAAGCTGCTTGAAACCAGAAACCAAAGGACCAATAGACACTAGTCATGTGCCTTCCAAGTTAACATAGGTGTTCTGGACACCATGGGCCTTTCTTGAGTCAAGGTATCTTTCTCTGGATACCTTAATTTGCATATTTTTATGGCCTTAGAACTGTGAACTTGTAACTTACTAAATCTCTATTTATGAAAGCCATTCCATTTCTGGTATATTGCATTTATGCAGCATTACCAAATTAAAACAGAGGTACTACCAATACAAAGACTTAAGCATTGGAGCATACCTGGAATGTTCCAAGAATAGCACAAAGGTTAATGTGGCTGGAATGGAGGAAATAATGAGGTGAATATTAGGGGATGAGCCCAGATGGATAATTGGATGCCAGATCATTTATAAACTTGTAGGTTCTTATACAACCTTTGGCTTTTACTCTGACTAAGCTGAAAACCCATTGGAGAGTTTTGAGCAGTGGAGAAACACAATGTGCTTTGTATTTTGAGACAATCACTCTGACTGCTGTGTTGACAGGCGGTGAGGGAAAATGTTAAAGACTAGTGAGATGATTATTGAAATAATTTAGTTGTTAATAATGTTTTTGGACCTGTGTGGTAGCAGTATAAGCAGTGAGAATGTAGTTTCTGGAAATACTCTGAAGATAGAGACAACAGGGTTTTCTGACAATTAGATATAAAATATGAGAGATAAAAATGGAATGGCAATTAAATGAAATAATGCAAGCTTCCGGTGGAGAAAATTTCAGGGGAAGACTATCAGGAACTCAGGTGAGGGCATGATTAAATTTAAAGTGGATATTAAGGCATCCAAGCAGAGATGCTGAATAGGAAGCTAGATATACAAGTCTGGAATTTAGGAGAAAGTTAAAGATTTGAGGTGGAATTTTGGAAGTTTTCAGTCCATACATGTGTTGCCAAGAAAGTGGTCTGGGCACAAAAGAAGAGGAGCGGTTTAAGGGTGGAACTCTGGAGTACTCCAACATTTAGGGGTCAGAAAGATGAGGAGAAACAAGTTAAAGATTAAGAAGCAGCAGCCAGTGCAGTAGGGGCAAACTAAGAAATTATGGTGTCTTAGAGCCAGCAGCAGAAAATGCTTCAAGGTGGAAAGTGTAATTAACAAAGTCAAATGCTGCTTTGAGCTCAGGCTAGAAGTCTGAGAATTGATCTTTGGATTAAACAATGTGGAGATCTTTGGTGACCTGGGCAAGAAAAGATTACATGGGGAGATGTGTGTGTGTGAAAACCTGAATAAATTGGATTCAAGAAACAATGAGGACATAGGAGATGTAGCACTGAAGAGTTTTGCCTTACATGAGTTGAGAATAGATGTCAGATGATCGAAAGATTTGGGGAAAATGAGAAAGGAAAGGAATTTTGTTGCTCTTCTGTGGAAGTCAGTATCACCCTCACCCTCCCATTCCTTAACCCACACCCCTATACAAAATTGGGTTGTCACATTGAGACTGATGATGTCAGCATGCACTAAGAGTGTATGAAAACTTTTATTACTCACATGCAGGACTTTACTGGGAGAGCATGGAAGGAAAGAAAGCTGATGAGAAATGGCTTGAGCAAAGGAAGGGACAAATGGCTTTGGTTTTAATTGTGATTAGGTGGTGGGTCCAGGGTAGGTATCCCTATATAGGCTGGGATTTCCACTGTTTGAGTTTTTGGCTAGCAACCCAGTGGGGGAGGGGAGGGCCTTCTAATTGGGCTTTTCAGCTGTTGGGCAAGAAGAGAATGGAGAGAGATAGGGCTTGGAAATTGTCAGTAGTCAAACATCAGAAATGGAGTCACATTATGGCAAAAGGACTTGCTGACAAATTCTAGGGAAGAGATGATGATATTCCTCAAAATAGGAGCCTAAGGAGAAAAGACAGGTAATACACAATGAGGACCAACTCACATCTGGAAGTTCCACCCCAGCCTCACTATTGGGAAGAAGCAAGAGGAACAGTCAGAGGAAGGAGAGCAGAAAGTTGTGAAAAAGTAGTAAATGCCTGTAGTGGTTTGGAGCTGTACACACTCCAGAAAAGCATGTTCTTAATCTTAATCCATTCCTGTCTGTGTGAATTCAATGTCACTAGAACTTTTTGATGAATTTACCTCAGTTTAGGGGTGGCCCACCAGAATCAGGATGGGCCTTAATCCTATTATAAGAGTCCTTTTTAAAGTGAATGGAATTCAGACACAGAGAAAAACCCATGAGAAGCAAGGTGATGAAATTCAAATGAAACTGGAAGAGAATGAAAAGGCCAGGGGAAGCTGCCACACACATTGTCATGTGACAGAGGAGTTAAGGACCAATGATCACTGGCAGCCAACCCCAGAATGCCAGTCTTTGGAAAGAGAGCATTGCCTCGAGGACACTTTAATTTGGTCTCTCTCTTAGCCTCAAACTCATGAGTTAATAAATTCCCATTGCTTAACCTGACCCATTTCATGGTATTTGCAGAAGCAGCCAAGGAAACTAAAACAATGCTGATGTTGTGAATTTCATAATTTGGGTCTTAAAGTAATATTCTCAGTTTCTACAGGCAAGAATGGTTCTAGTTTATATAAGATTTCTGAAATGGAAAGGAACTTATCCAAAGGATCACTTTCTGGAATATGTCTTGTCATGCTATTTTAATTATGCTGAATCATTTGTTGTCAATATCATCTCTGAAAGAGCCCAAGTATATTATGTTATGATGCATCTTGACTTCTGGTTTCAGCTCCAGAATATAATGACCTTGGAACTTGTCATTCCTATCCTTACCATATAAAGGAGAACAAACCAAAAATCAGTGGATTTTCTTGTTCCCATCAGAGAACTGAGGTTGCAGGTCAAACTACCACCTCCAAATCTGGAGGGATAGATGAATTCAGAGTCACAGGTGAAGCCTGCTTACCTGGATCAAAGGTTGCTAGAGCCTTAAATAGGTAGGAATACTAAAATAGCAATTATGAATAATTGTTACAGGCTGTGTTTGGACTAGCCTGATAGAAAGTTTTGGGGCTGAAGTCTTATGGAAATCCCCACACTTATATTGGTTTTATCTACAGGAAACCCACCAGTTTCTCAAGTTGGAGAACCAAGAAAGATCCCGTCCTGGTTCTGGCAGGGGAGAAGAGTAATTATTATGAATACACTAATGCATTATACACAATAAAGGCCTTTTCTGCATGGAGGAATGACATGTTTTCCATTCTAGCCCACTTTAGTCTTCCTTTATTACTTAACAGCGGGAGAGGTTGTAAAAAAAAAAAGTAAGAAACACTGTGAATGTCACAGCCCAAAGACACAGGAATACTAAAAGACTGAAATTTGATCATAACATTATACAGTGCTTCCTCACCCCCAAAGACTGCCACCATCTCTACAGGGCTTAAGTGTAATAACAGTAATTACAGCTCCAGAGCTGCAAGACAGAGACAATATCTCAGGAGGAATACCTGGGGGAGACAACAACAAAGGCATTACAGGGCTATGAAGAATTGTTTTTGCCTTTTGACTACAGTTACCATTAAAGAGAGCCCAACTTCTAGCCAGATTAACTTAAGTATCTATTTATTTCAGTTCCTATTATCCAAACAAAATGATCAGCTTTCAACTACAAAAAAATTTCAAAGCACGTGTTCTAGTTTGAAAGTTGTTGGAATGCGAAACACCAGAAACAGAATGACTTTTAAAAAGGGGGACTTACTAAGTTTCACGTTTAAAGTTCTAAGGCCATGAAAATATCCAAATTAAGGCAAAGTTATGAAAATGTTCAATCTAAGGCATCCAGAGAAAGATACCTTGGTTCAAGAAGGCCAATGGAGTTCTGGGTTTCCCTCTCAACTGGAAAGCCACATGGCGAAGGCTGCTAGCTTTCTCTCCCAGCTTCTTGTTTCATGAAGCTCCTCCAAGGGCATTTTCCTTCTTCATATTCAAAGGTCTCTGGCTGCATGGATTCTAAAGCTTTTCCCAAAATGGTTCCCTTTTAAAAAGCTCCAGTAAGCAAACCACCTTGAATGGGTGCAGACATATCTCCTGGGAAAAAATCTAGTCAAAAGTTACCACCCAAAATTGGATGAAAATCACTGTAGTGGGTTGAACTGCGTTCCCCTCAAAAAAGATATACTTATCTGAAACATGTGTATGTGAACCTATTTGAGATGAGATTATACTGTATTAGGTTTAACTCTAAGTGCATTCACAAGCATCCTGAAGAGAAGAGAAGGGAAAGGAAAGGAAGGGAAGGGAAGGGAAGGGAAGGGAAAGGAAGGGAAGGGAAGGAAAGGGAAGGGTGGGAAGGGAAGGGAGGACACCAAAGAGAAAGCCATATAAAGATGGAGGCAGAGTTATGCTGCCACAGGTCAAGGAATGCCTGGGCTCAGAATCTCTGGGAGAGGAAAACAAAGATTTTCCCCTAGAGACTTCAGAGTAAGCATGGCTTTACCAGAACATGGATTTCAGAGTTCTGGCTTCCTAACTGTTAGAAAACAAAATTTCTGTTGTGACAAGGCATGATTTTTATATTTATTTGTTATGGCAGCTATAAGAAACTAATATAGATTGTGTACCAGGGGTGGAGTGCTGCTCTAAAAATACCTAAAAATGTGGAAGTGGCTTTGGAATTGGGTAATAGGTATAAGACGGAAAACTTTTGAGAACCACAAAAGCAAAAGTATAGGATGCCTTGAAAAGACTGTTGGTAGAAATATGGATGTTAAAGGAGAGTCTGTTGAGAGTTCAGCAGGATATAAGGAACACAGTAGAGAAAGCTTCTTTCATCTTAAAGAATACATATATCATAATGAACAGAATGCTGGTCAAAATATGAACATTAAAAGTGATCAGGTGAGGTCTCAGAAAGAAATGAAGAATATGTTTTTGGAAAATGGAGGAAAGGCAGTCCTTCTTATAAAGTGGCAGAAAACTTAGCCAAACTGTCTTCTGCTGTCGAATGCAAACAGAACTCAAAAGTGATCAATTCAGATATTTAGTTGAAGACATTTCCAAACAAAGTGTTGAAGGTGCAGCCTAGGTTTTCCTTGCTACTTACAGTAAAATATGAGAGGAAAGTAATGACTTGAAAAAGAAACTGTTAAAACAAAATGGAACCAGCACTTAATGATTAAGAAGGTCCCCTTCCTATTCAGATTACGAAGGATGCTAAAATTCACTCTCTGAAAAGGCTACTCTGAAGACAGGGATAAGGTTGTGGCTGGGCAATCTTTCACTGAAGAGATTAGGTGTGTGACTCATGGATCCACTCAACCATCTCAGCAGAAGCCAGAAATAAAGATGAGATTGTCCAGGAAGAATCTGTAGAGGGCCTCTTGTCTAATGGTATCGATTATCATGAAATACATGGGACACACACAAGCCTTCTTCGTTTTCTTTTTTCATTACAGCAGATGTAGATTTACAGAAAAATCAGGCAAAAAAAGTACAGAGTATACCATCCCCTACAACCCTGCTCTTTACAAAAGGTTTTTATCAGAAATACTACAAGCTTGGACTGACAGAGGCAGTGATGAGCTGAAGTAGAAGAGTGCTATTAAACTTACACAATTCTACAAACAGGAAATGGGCTGATAGAGCAGTTTAGCTACAAACATGCATTACCCTTCAAGAAGAGAGAAGAATGTCTCAGAGGCTGAGACCAACAAAGTCACTGAAGACCAGATGTCAGAATGAAGAGCCACAGAGGGTTATTCCCAAACCTTGAAATCTAGTGGAATTTGCCCTAATTGATTTAGAATTTGCTAGAGATCAATGACTATATATTCCTCCCAATTTCTCTCTTGGAATGAGAATGGCTGTCTCACCATTGTGTTTTGGAAGTAGAAAACCTGTTTTCTATTTTTCACAGGTTCACAGAAAGAGATGAATTTGGGCCCAAGATGAATTATATCCCAAAGTCTCACCCATACCTGATTTAGGTAGTTTAGAAGATGGAATTTGGGGCATTTTAAGCTGATATTTAGATGAGGTCTTGAGCATGAAATTGATGTTTTAACATTTTAAGATTTGGGATAATGTCAGGATAGAGTGAATGCACTTTGTATGTATCTCAGTTATGGATTTTGGGAGGCCAGTGGATGAACTGTAGTCGGTTAAATGGCAGCATCCCCCAAAAAGATATGTTTCCTCAGAATGTAGGAATGTGGCCTTATTTGGAAAAAGTGCCTTTGCTAGATAAATTAATTAAGGAAAAAGAAGTGAGATTATCTTGGATTAGAATGGTCCATAAATCCAATGACAATAGTTCTTATGAGTAGAGAAAGGAAGAAGAATCAAAGGAGGTCTTGTAAAGACAGAGGCAGAGATTGGAGTTATGCTGTAGAAGCCAAGGAATGCCTGGGCCATCAGCATCTGGATATGGCAGCAAAGGCTTTTACAACAGTCTTCGGAGGAAGCATGACCCTGCTAAAACCTTGATTTCAGACTTTGGTTTCTAGAGCTGTGTGAGAATAAATTAATGTTGTTTTAAACCACCAAGTTTTTGCAAATTTGTTCTGGCAGTCACAGAAAACTAATACAGCCACCAATGCAAAATCCAGTGAAACTATCCTTCTAATGTTAAGGAGAAATAAATATTTTTTTCAGATAAAAATAATGAGAAATTTCATTGTTAGCAGACTTACCTTCAAGAAATATTAAAAGAAGCTATTCATAAGCAAAGACATTAATATAGATCAGGAATTTGGATCTACATAAAGAAAGGAGAGCATAAGAGAAGAAATAAATGAAGATATAATAAATATTTTAAACTATGGTGCTTCTTGGAGTAAGAACGTAGGAAGAACGGATCATTGGCACTTTTCTTTTTAGCAAATGCATTTTGAGAGGAAATAGATGTAATTAGTTCATGTTGATCTGTGGCAAGAAATCATATGTACCAAGTGTAATTAATTGAAGTAATTTTGACTTAAAGATGATAATGAAAATCGGGCAATAAACTGTTTATTTTATGCATGATGACTTAATAGTAATCTACTCTTTTTAGGAATAAATTGATAATATTTCAAGTGGTCACAACGCAAATTTCAATTGAGGCACAGCTTGGTCTGGAAAGGTAAATGGGTGGAGAAGGGAGAGAGAGAAGGAGGGAGAGAGAAAGAAGAAAAAGAGGAAGATGAGGAGGAGCAGGGCAAAAATGGAGGGAGGAGGGAAGGAAAGAAGAAAAACTGGGAGGGAAGGAAGGAGAATGGAAAAACTTATTTATAACTTTTTATAAGACTAAACAAAATACCAAGTTGTTAAAGTTTATACTGCTGTAAGGCTCTCACCAATGCGAAATCTTTCTGTTAACTTGAAAGTAAATCTATCCATTTCTCATCATCTGAAAGTTCACCCATATAACACTATTTTGTTTGCAATCATTTTTGACTTTTACACATCTGTTTGGGATTTCTTTTACTTGAATTTTTCAATTACCACAAAAGCAAGAAAACCTTCCAGTGTTTTTGAGATCTTGACTTAGACATTTATCTTTTTACTTCCTAGCTAAATCCTCAAAACACACACACTCATGCACACACACATACAATCACATTTTTTTCCCAAATGTCACCCTCTCATTAATGCCTTGCATTAGTGTGGAACACTTGCTACAATCAATGGTAACACATTTTTTATAGTTATACTATCAACTATAATGCATGGTTAAATTACAGTTTACTGTTTTGTAGCTTAATGCCATGGATTTATTTCTTTAATTTTTATTCTGCTACTATATATACAATCTAAAATGTCCCATTTCAATCTTGTTCAAATATATATTTTAGTCCTGTTAATTATGTTCACAATGTTCTCTACCAACACCATTTCTGATCCATGATCAGAAATATGTGGTTTCCAAATATATTTTCCCATTGTGGAGGTTATTGTTTTACTTTTGTGATAAAAATCCTTCAAGGATACAAGTTTTAGATTTTGATGAGCTCCCATTTATCTAATTTTTTTTTATTGCTTGTGTTTTGAGTGTAAAGTCCATGATCAGAAATCTGTCCAATATTCCAAATAAGAACACTGTATATTTTAAGCCTTAATTTTCTATTCACTATCCCCACTCCACTCCCTGAAAACAGATATTCTAGAATCTGACTCTGAGTTTGCTGATAATTATTTCAAATTGGTGAGATCATACATTATTTGTCCTATTGTGCCTGATTTATTTTACTCATTATGATGTCTTGAAAATTCATCCATATTCTCTCAAGCATTAGGACTTCATTCTTTTTTACAACAGAATAATTTTCTATTGTATGCATATACCACACTTTATTTATCCATTCGTTGGTTAGTGAGCACTTGGGTTGCTACTATCTTTGGCAATTTGAATAATTCTACTATGAATATCAGTGTGAAAACATCTCTTTGAGTCCCTGCTTTTAATTCTTTGGGGTATAAACTAGTAGAGGGATTGCCAGCTCATATGGTCATTCTGTACTTAGCTTTCTGAGGAACTGCCGAACTTTTTCTTCCATACTGCCAGGACCATTTTAAGTTACCATCAGCAATGCATGTGTGTTCCTATTTTTCCACATACTCTCCCACCCTTATTTTCTACTTTTTTTTAATAACAGCCATTCTGAAGGCTATGAAATGGTATCTCATTGAGGTTTTGATTGGCATTTCCCTGATGAATAATGATGTTAAAAATCTTTCATGTGCTTTTGGCCATTTGTATATCTTCTTTGGAGAGATTGTATTCAAGTCTTTTGCTCATTTTTAAAATTGGGTTGTTTGCCTTGTTGCTACTTTGAAGTATTTCTTTACATATTCTGGATATCAAACATTTGTCAGATATGTGGTTTCCAAATATATTTTCCCATTGTGGAGGTTATTTTTTACTTTCGTGATAAAAATACTTCAAGGATACAAGTTTTAAATTTTGATGAGCTCCCATTTATCTAATGGTTTTTTGTTGTTGTTGCTTGTGCTTTGAGTGTAAAGTCTCAGAAACCATTGCATAGCACAAGATCATGAAGATGCTTCCCCACATTTTTTCCTAGGAATCTGATAGTTCTGGCCATTATTTTTTTGATCCATTTTATTTGATTTTTCTGTAAGGTGTGAGGTAAAGGTACCCCTTCTGTTTTTACAAAAGGAGATCCAGTTTTCCCAGCACCATTTTTTGAACAGACTATTCATACCCATTTGAATGGTCTTTGCCACCTTGTCAAGAATCAGTTGGCCATCAATATGAGTATTGATGTCTGAGCTCTCAATTGTATTCCATTGGTTTATACTGTGTCAGTACTATGCTATTTTGATTACTGTGACTGTGTTTTAAGATCATGAAGTATGAGTTCTCCAACTTCATTCTTCTCTTTCAAGATGGCTTTGAAATAAGTCCCTTAAACTTTCATATAAATTTGATGATCAGCTTTTCCATTTCTACTGAAAGGGCTGATGGAATTTCATTGTGATTGTGTTGAATCTATAAGTTGATTTGGGTAAGACTGACATCTTAATGATGTTTGTCTTCCTATGCATGAACACAGAATGTCCTTTCATTTATTTAGAACTTCTTTTATTTGCTCAACAAAGTTTCATAGTTTTCTGTGTACAAGTTCTTTGCATTCTTAATCAGAGTTATTAGTAGATATTTTATTCTTTATTTGCTATTGAGAATGGATTTTATTCTTGATTTGTTCTTCTGGTTGTTCATTGCTTGTGTATATAAAACTACTGATTTTTGAGAGAATTTCTATCTCTGCACTAGAGAACAAACTTGTCCTGGGGAATGCAGCGTTATCTTCTTCAAAGTTCCTAACTTCTGGCTTCTCCTGCATCATTAATATCACCTTCATCAAGTTTACAGCTTTCAGCTTGCCCTGTAGCATTGGACTTGCCAATCCTCATGGTCATATGAGACAGTTCCTGCAATAAATCTCAAAGTCTATGGTTTAGGTTCTCATTTTTCAGAGGAGGAAACTATGAAATGTTAGTATCTTGCTCAGTAGCAAAATCCATAACTACTATTCATGCTTTCTGCAATCAATCCAGGGCTACTTGTGTAGAGTGGAAAAGGCAAAATTTATGACAATTGTTTATGTCCTAATTGAGAGAGCATGACATAAGGGAAAGAGATGGAATCAGGTCTATAATTATGTCTCACCTCTGTCATCATTGACTACATGTCATTGGTCAAATTACTTTGGCCTACAGTTTTTTTCCCAGTTGTCATTAAAATGAAATGATACATATTCTAACCAGCACCTGCAAAATCCTTCTTTGAGTATTTGTGTGATTTGTCATTTAATTAATAAGAATTCAGTAATTTCAGGTTTTCTATATTGCTAATTGAACTGCCATACAGTTAGATATTGTACATCATTTCAAATTTGAGACTTTCTCATTTCCAAATCTTCCCATCTTACTTCATGCTTTGCAGTTCACTGCTTCTTTAAACCTCTGCTTCTTTAAACCTCCCATGGAGGCTGTTATTGCTGCAGCATGCAAACTGCTGAAATGAAAGATTTCCATTATTCTGGAGTGCTTTAAAAAAATGGAAAAAATTCACTGAGGCTTAAACATTGTAAACATATTCAAATTCAAAACAGGTATCTCAGATGAAATCTAAGATATATTGAGATAAAAATATGGAAGAGTGCCTGGAAAGTAAAATAATATGATTGTAATAACTTCTTAAATAGAGTTAATGTAAAATAATGAAAAATTTTAGTTTGCCAAAATGCACTTTTGAATCTTTACTGAATGCTGAACTTTCAGTTGGATGTAATATTTTAAAGTCATACAAAGTAGTTCTATTTTTAAAATCTCCCTTGTGGCATACTTCTTTACTTGCCAAGTCAAGAACTGTTAGCAAAGTGTCTGCTCCACATTACATTTTCTCCACTGCCATCTTACATACCCAATGGATTTATTATGTAAAAACAACTGAGAATCACATACAGTAACAAGAACACAAAATTCTAAACACAATTAATATTCATAAAAATTAATATAATCTGAACAATGGGATCATTATTTAAATCAAAGACATAAGTGAAGTTGACTAGAATTCAATAAACATTTTTTTGTGTGTGTGCATCATGCACTCTGCTGGGAACTAATATAGTAATGAGCAAGAGATGGCTCCTTATTTCTCAAATTCTCAAGCTAGTACTGAAAAATTGCGTCTGTCCATTTGCTGTGAATGGTTGGTTCTCTTTTCCCGAGAGATACATGATGGTTAGGAAATTTCCAATCCTCCTGTGTAAAAAATATAAAATAGGGAAGCATGGGTATTGGTGCAATTTATCTAATTATTGTGAGTGCCACCCAAAGCCAACTCTGCTATGCATCATTTGATTACTTTCTTTTGAAATATTCTTTCACTTTGACACAAGAGATTGTTTTCTAAGACCCCAGAATGAAGACAATGATTACAACTGCGCATTACACCAGTATGGTTTTTACGACTCACATTGACATCCTTTTTAAGTTACTCAAGAAGACATTTGGAAATCAGGCAGATCCCTGAACCATGCCCCCAAAGGGACAAAATACTCAGATCATAGAACTAAAACTCAAGAGAGGGCTTACACTGTGCCCTTTCCTGGATAGAACTTTATTGAAACTGTGTACATAAAAAGATGTTGCCTCTTTTGTGATGTGAAAAAATAATCGATAAGGATAGAAGTAGACATAAGTCAGGTACTCTACTCTTTGATAGAAAAACCACAGGTAGTCTGAGATGTGCAATATGACTTTATAGCACAAAGATAGAGGCATAATTGGAGGGACTAAGATTTTCAAGAGCATTGATCAAAGGACAGATAGGGCACATGAAAAGAGAGCACCAGGGCTATTATTAATAGATTTCCAGAAGACTAAATTATATAGCTGGGATACAGAATTGCCAGGCTTAGAACAAGAACCCTTGGAGGAATATTTTTTAATAAAGAAAAAATACAGCAATAATTAGAATTTAACATGAAATAAAGGCAAAGGAAAAACAATGACCTTTTAGCAGTAAAGAGATTGGATAGTGTTTGAGACCAGAGGCCATGTCCCCTGGGACAGGGATGCAAAGTGATAAAAATGTTTTTCAATTGGCAGATAATGCCAGGGGAGAGTAGAATTAAATGTATAATTACAAAAATCATGTGTTTCTGCAAGTTCTAGTCAATTGAAATACAGCACTGTGACTCAGTACATAAACACATAACCAATTTTAAAATATTTTTGGGAGACAAAAAGCACTCATTTGGTGTTCAGGATTATAAAAGAGGTATTTGTGAACAACCTTCAAGTGTTTAGCTATTGTGAAAGAAAAGTTACATTTGAAATAAACAAACTGAGAGGAGAAAACTTGAATTGCATTACAAGGTGGGTGGATTTTGTCTTGTTTAAAATATAAATCAGAGACAAGGGTTCTACAAAAAATGTTAAATACATTTTTAAACTCCTAACATCACTGAGTAAAAGACAAAAGTTCATCAGCTATTGCTTAAGGTCTATTGAAAAGAGAAGGGCATGAGATTTCATTATTTATTTCAGAAATGCTAGACTGGCTTGCTTTAAGAAGAATAAAAAAGTGATGTTTCTGTGAAAGACAAATTTAATAAAGAAATAATTTCAATTTAGTGCTTGACCACAAGATATAGTATTATGAACAATACATATACTATTTGCTGAAGATATACAATTTCCTCTTCTACTGAATTAAGACTGCTCTGTATAGGTGGAACTTTGTATTACTGAGATGAGAAATAAATGGGTCCAATTGTTTGCCCAGATGAATGTAAATTGATAGAATATTTGATCCATGAGGAAAAATGTCACATCAGCAGTTGATTACTTGCTTTGTTGCTTATTTTTGAATTCTGTAATACTTTCAGTGTATAAAATACTTTATCCTGAGAAAAGCAAGTATTTTCTTTGCATGATTTCTTTTACAACCATAAAAAGAGTATGGTAGCTATGAGGATATCACTGGGACAACATGGCACAGAAGGGAAAAGCAGCCAGATCTTAGATAATATTGAAAGACTTTTCTTTTTAATAGCTATGTTTTTCCCATATACCACTCTTTTTTTTTTTTTTTTTACATTTGTAGTGATTCTTACAAGAAGTTATTTATATAACTGACTTTAAACAACCACTTTGTATAAGCAGGGTTCTCCAGAGAAACAGAACCAATGGGAGATATCTGCAAATATGAGATTTATAAAAGTGTCTCATGCAACTTCAGGAACAAAATCTATAGGGTAGGCCATGAGCTGGCAGCTCCAATGAAGGTCCTCAATGAATTCCTAGGAAAGGCTGGTTGGCTGAAGCAGAAATGGAGATTCTCTCTTTTGAATGGTCCTTGAAAGACTTTAAGTGATCATAATAAATATCACTCATTGCAGAAGACACTTCTCTTACTCTGCTGTAGATGCAACCAATGTGTTCATGACTCAAGTCCATGAAATGTCCTGCTCAAAGCAATAGTTAGGCCTGTGCCTGCTTGACCAGACAACTAGGCACCATCACCTAGCCAAGTTGACACATGAACCTCATCACACACTTTCAAAGTCACCTGCAATATGGCACTATTACTTCTAATCCCCAGAACTAGGTATCATCACCTCTATCCATTCACAAATACTTAAATTCAACCTCTTTAACAATTCTGTGCATATTAGATAACCAGTCCCCCTTCTCTAGCTTCTATCTCTGGTTTTAAATCTCTGAGTCTACATGTTCTAGTTCATTCATTTTAGTAAAACTATAAAATATCTATTCTTTTCTGTCTAGTTTATTTCACTCAACATTATGTCCTCAAGGTTCATCCATGTTGTCATGTACTTCAGGACTCATTCCTTCTTACTGCTGCATAATATTCTATCATATGTCTATAGCACATTTTGTTTATCCACTCATCTGTTGATGAACTTTTGGATTGTTTCCATCTTTTGGCAATTGTGAATAATGCCACTATTGGTGTGCAAATGTCTGTTCATGTCCTTACTTTCAGATCTTCTGAGGATATAACAAGGAGCGGAATTGCTGGGTTGTAGGATAACCAGATATTTAGTTTTCTGAGGAACCACCAAACTGTTGAAAGACTTTTGAAAACAATCTTAAGTTTTATGTCAGGCCTGCAACCCAGGACCACCAATGTGTGACCACAGATCCAAGTAGAATGGGGCTTACTGGTGTTTCAGAAAGAGGTGATGCCTTTCTGTACTCTGGCACTGCCCCTAAATTCATGTGTGTTTGTTTTTGTTTTGTGATCTTTTTGAACAGCTCTGAGAATGAGACAAATTCTTAGTCCTGCTCAATCTAACATCAGAACTAGATTTTAATGTTAACTCATCCCTTGAATTTTGTCTGTGAATATCTGTTTCTTGTTGATTGATTTTTACCTATATTATTTGCTTTCTGTGTATCTTTAACCCAATTCTTTTCCTGGCAGGGGCCCTGAGTCTCAATATACATTGCCACCCAACTGGACTTCTCCCTCATGGCCATTGCTTGCTATTTGCTTATGTAAAGCCGTTAATTCTATAGGGTTACATTCACTAAGGTCTTATAAACATTTTATTTAACTCATTTTATTGAAAGAGTTATGTATTCTGGACTTGATTGTTGAAAATTTATCTCTTGGGAGCTGTATGGATATATAAAGGAGAAGACCAGTACTACCTTTCAAGCAGGTTTAAAGGTATCCAGTCACGATGTGCTGGGGCCCATTGTTTTACATCACTCTGAAAAGCTACAGTCGCATCACAAAGCTTACCCTCAATAATGATGGTTATACAAACCCACTGTGGTAGATGGTGGAGACCAAGGAGCCATCAAAGGGATCAGTTTGGCATTTCAGAACTTTCGATAATTCAATGATGACAAAAAGGTTGTGAAAACTAATATCTTAGTGGGGTTTTGCACATTCATTAGTAAATTCCCTATGGCTTGCTTTCTGTGTATACCAGGGTCTATCTTTAATTCTATAGTTTACATTTCCTAAGGTCTTATAAGCATTTTATTTAACTCATTTTGTTGAAGGAGTTATGTACTCTGGACTTGACTGTTTGAAAACGTATCTCTTAATTAGACAAGCTGACCTCTAGCCAGTCTCTGACCCAGCTGCCCTACCTGGTGCTGCTCTTTATGCTCTTCTAAACCAGCACTTCTTAACCTGCAATATGTGTGCAAAACATTCAGGATCTGGTGAAAATGCAGATTCTGACTCAGTAGAGCTATAGTGGGGTCTCTGATTCTAACCATTCCCAGGTGATGCTGATGCTGTTTGTCCGTGGGCCACATATTGAGAAGAAAGATCCTAGGTCATGTTTGTAAAATGAAGGAAATCTCCACATGTGATCATATTCTGTATTCAACCAAAGCTGACGCTTTGGGGACTGAATCTTATTCATTTTACTTTTTGAAAGGATTTACTGTTCTGCAACATCCCAATGAATTTGCTAAGCACTGAAGGACACAGAGAATTCTCATCCAGATCACTGGAATGGGAGAGAATTTAATAATGAGTGTGCAAAACCCCATTAAGATATTCACTTTCACAATTTTTTTGTCGTCATTGAATTACCAGAGGTTCTGAAATGTAAAATGATCCAAAGACACAAAAGTATATTGTGTTATTTAGGGTTCATTCCCCCCAGATAGTAGTCTTTAGATTTCTGATTACCAATTACTCTAAGTTCCATTTACATATATCATTAAAATTTATGTTCTGGTGTAACTGAGATAATGCAGTTGGATGCTTTCTTGCTAAATCAGAAAGACTCAGAAGTTAGTTGCCAAATGAAAGGGGAAGGCTATTGTCAGGTCTCAGAAAATAAAACTTGACATACAAAATGGATTCTGCGGCATGGGGGCTCCTTCAGTTTCTCTCCCTCAGCAGCTTCTCTGACAGAACCTGATGTGCTGACAAGATAGATGAGCAAGAACATGCTGACACCCCACCCACCAGAGGCCATACCAGATAACCATGAGCATGAAGTCATGATGTGCACCAACCTGATATCTCCCGGTGATGCCTGCGGCTGCACATCACACCACACCCCTCTTAGCGTGTTTTTTCCTTTAAAACCACAAGCAGTCAGAAAGGGAGCTGGAGCCATTTTTCCTTTCCTTTTGCTGGCAGTTTTCACTGGCTCGGACTTGCCTGTTCTCCTCTTGCTCTCACTCTGTTGCTTTCTCAATAAACCTGTTAAGTTTTGACTCACTGTCTCATGTGGATACTTTAATGACCCTATGCCTAACAGTTATAAAAATGTTATTGATCAGAAGTAAGTGATTTGAAGAAGGTCTGACATTCCCTATATTTTATAATGGGATGGACTCAATTTGAGCACAAAACCCTGATATAAAGGTAGCAAAATTGAAAAAAATAAACAAAACTGCAGGGCAAGAAGCTTGGGAAAGTAGAGGTTAGTCACTGAATTTTATACATGTGCAAAACAGAAAAAATCTTGGATAAGAGAAGCTGGCCACTGATTACATAGGTGTGTGGCCATGTTTCAGTGAAAGTAAAAGTGAGAAATCTTCCTGAACTAAGGGACTGGAGATACTGGTGATGAAACAGGACACTGGGAGGTGAAAGCACTGGAAGTCCAGATTTGGGCAGATCTTTTCTGTAAGACCTAGAAGACCCATGGCTGATGGCATGCTAACTTAAGTCTTTGTAAGGCAAAATTTGGATCTGAATATGTGACTAGTTATTTCTCAAAAGAACAAAGCATAACAGCAGTAACAAATAAGGTAATATAAAGTCCAAGTAATTAATAAGAGAACCAACCAGAAAAATCATAACATGATTTATAATAGCATTAAAGATAAAAATAATTTATAATGCTGATCTTTTTATTCTTCTATACATAATTTTCATACTCCTTCCCTATCAACAACTGGATTCAGAGAACTATATGGCCTAGGATATGTAAAATCCATAAGATGGAACCTGAATCCCTGAATTATCACGTAGAAGAAAGCATCCTGGCAACATATATAGAAGTGCTATACAATTGAGGAATGTTTTCATACTTTTTTTTTATTAATTAAAAAAAATTAACAAAACATTTAGAAATCATTCCATTCTACATGTACAATCAGTAATTCTTAATATCATCACATAGTTGCATATTCATCATTTCTTACTACATTTGCATCGATTTAGAAAAAGAAATAAAAAGACAGCAGAATAAGAATTAAAATGATAATAGAGAGAAAAAAAAACCTATACCTCACATGCAGCTTCATTCAATGTTTTAACATAATTGCATTACAATTAGGTAGTATTGTGCTGTCCATTTCTGAGATTTTATATCCAGTCCTGTTGCACAGTATGTATCCCTTCAGCTCCAATTACCCTTTCTCTTTTTTTTTTTTAATTAACGGAAAAAAAGAAATTAACCCAACATGTAGAAATCATACCATTCTACATATGCAATCAGTAATTCTTAACATCATCACATAGATGCATGATCATTGTTTCTTAATACCTTTGCATCGGTTTAGAACTAGCAACACAACAGAAAAAGATATAGGATGTTAATATAGAGAAAAAAATAAAAGTAATAATAGTAAAAACAAAATAAAACAAAACAAAACAAAACAAAACAAAAACCTATAGCTCAGATGCAGCTTCATTCAGTGTTTTAACATGATTCCTTTACAATTAGGTATTATTGTGCTGTCCATTTTTGAGTTTTTGTATCTAGTCCTGTTGCACAGTTTGTATCCCTTCAGCTCCAGTTGCCCATTATCTTACCCTGTTTCTACCTCCTGCTGGACTCTGTTACCAATGACATATTCCAAATTTATTCTTGAATGTCCGTTCACATCAGTGGGAAAATACAGTATTTGTCCTTTAGTTTTTGGCTAGACTCACTCAGCATAATGTCCTCTAGGTCCATCCATGTTATTACATGCTTCATAAGTTTATCCTGTCTTAAAGCTGCATAATATTCCATCGTATGTATATACCACAGTTTGTTTAGCCACTCTTCTGTTGATGGAGATTTTGGCTGTTTCCATCTCTTTGCAATTGTAAATAATGCTGCTATAAGCATTGGTGTGCAAATGTCCGTTTGTGTCCTTGCCCTTAAGTCCTTTGAGTAGATTCCCAGCAATGGTATTGCTGGGTCGTATGGCAATTCTATATTCAGTTTTTTGAGGAACTGCCAAACTGCCTTCCACAGTGGTTGCACCATTTGACATTCCCACCAACAGTGGATAAGTGTGCCTCTTTCTCCGCATCCTCTCCAGCACTTGTCATTTTCTGTTTTGTTGATAATGGCCATTCTAGTGAGTGTGAGATGATATCTCATTGTGGTTTTGATTTGCATTTCTCTAATGGCCAGGGACATTGAGCATCTCTCCATGTGCCTTTTGGCCATTTGTATTTCATCTTCTGATAGGTGTCTGTTCAAGTCTTTTTCCTATTTTATAATTGGGTTGGCTGTCTTTTTGTTGTTGAGTTGAACAATCTCTTTATAAATTCTGGATACTAGAACTTTATCTGATATGTCATTTCCAAATATTGTCTCCCATTGTGTAGGCTGTCTTTCTACTTTCTTGATGAAGTTCTTTGATGCACAAAAGTGTTTAATTTTGAGGAGCTCCCATTTATTTATTTCCTTCTTCAATGTTCTTGCTTTAGGTTTAAGGTCCATAAAACCACCTCCAGTTGTAAGATACATAAGATATCTCCCAACATTTTCCTCTAACTGTTTTATGGTCTTAGACATAATGTTTAGATCTTCGATCCATTTTGAGTTAACTTTTGTATAGGGTGTGAGACATGGGTCTTCTTTCATTATTTTGCATATGGATATCCAGTTCTCTAGGCACCATTTATTGAAGAGACTGTTCTGTCCCAGGTGAGTTGGCTTGACTGCCTTATCAAAGATCAAATGTCCTGAGATGAGAGGGTCTATATCTGAGCACTCTATTCGATTCCATTGGTCGATATATCTATCTTTATGCCAATACCATGCTGTTTTGACCACTGTGGCTTCATAATATGCCTTAAAGTCAGGCAGCGCGAGACCTCCAGCTTCGTTTTTTTCCTCAAGATGTTCTTAGCAATTTGGGGCACCCTGCCCTTCCAGATAAATTTGCTTATTGGTTTTTCTATTTCTGAAAAATAAGTTGTTGGGATTTTGATTGGTATTGCATTGAATCTGTAAATCAATTTAGGTAGGATTGACATCTTAACTATATTTAGTCTTCCAATCCATGAACACGGTATGCCCTTCCATCTATTTAGGTCTTCTGTGATTTCTTTTAACAGTTTTTTGTAGTTTTCTTTATATAGGTTTTTTGTCTCTTTAGTTAAATTTATTCCTAGGTATTTCATTCTTTTAGTTGCAATTGTAAATGGGATTCGTTTCTTGATTTCCCTCCCAGCTTGTTCATTACTAGTGTATAGAAATGCTACAGATTTTTGAATGTTGATCTTGTAACCTGCTACTTTGCTGTACTCATTTATTAGCTCTAGTAGTTTTGTTGTGGATTGTTCCGGGTTTTCAACGTATAGTATCATATCGTCTGCAAACAGTGATAGTTTTACTTCTTCCTTTCCAATTTTGATGCCTTGTATTTCTTTTTCTTTTCTAATTGCTCTGGCTAGAACCTCCAACACGATGTTGAATAATAGTGGTGATAGTGGACATCCTTGTCTTGTTCCTGATCTTAGGGGGAAAGTTTTCAATTTTTCCCCATTGAGGATGATATTAGCTGTGGGTTTTTCATATATTCCCTCTATCATTTTAAGGAAGTTTCCTTGTATTCCTATCCTTTGAAATGTTTTCTACAGGAAAGGATGTTGAATCTTGTCGAATGCCTTCTCTGCATCAATTGAGATGATCATGTGATTTTTCTGCTTTGATTTGTTGATATGGTGTATTACATTAATTGATTTTCTTATGTTGAACCATCCTTGCATACCTGGGATGAATCCTACTTGGTCATGATGTATAATTCTTTTATTGTGTTCTTGGATACGATTTGCTAGAATTTTGTTGAGAATCTTTGCATCTATATTCATTAGAGAGATTGGTCTGTAGTTTTCTTTTTTTGTAATATCTTTGCCTGGTTTTGGTATGAGGGTGATGTTGGCTTCATAGAATGAATTAGGTAGCTTTCCCTCCACTTCGATTTTTTTGAAGAGTTTGGGGAGAGTTGGTACTAATTCTTTCTGGAATGTTTGGTAGAATTCACATGTGAAGCCATCTGGTCCTGGACTTTTCTTTTTAGGAAGCTTTTGAATGACTAATTCAATTTCTTTACTTGTGATTGGTTTGTTGAGGTCATCTATTTCTTCTTGAGTCAAAGTTGGTTGTTCATGTCTTTCCAGGAACCCGTCCATTTCATCTAAATTGTTGTATTTATTAGTGTAAAGTTGTTCATAGTATCCTGTTATTACTTCATTTATTTCTGTGAGGTCAGTAGTTATGTCTCCTCTTCCATTTCTGATCTTATTTATTTGCATCCTCTCTCTTCTTCTTTTTGTCAATCTTGATAAGGGCCCATCAATCTTATTGATTTTCTCATAGAACCAACTTCTGGTCTTATTGATTTTCTCTATTGTTTTCATGTTTTCAATTTCATTTATTTCTGCTCTAATCTTTGTTATTTCTTTCCTTTTGCTTGCATTGGGATTAGTTTGCTGTTCTTTCTCCAGTTCTTCCAAGTGAACAGATAATTCCTGCATTTTTGCCTTTTCTTCTTTTCTGATATAGGCATTTAGGGCAATAAATTTCCCTCTTAGCACTGCCTTTGCTGCATCCCATAAGTTTTGATATGTTGTGTTTTCATTTTCATTCGCCTCAAGGTATTTACTAATTTCTCTTGCAATTTCTTCTTTGACCCACTCATTGTTTAAGAGTGTGTTGTTGAGCCTCCACATATTTGTGAATTTTCTGGCACTCCGCCTATTGTTGATTTCCAACTTCATTCCTTTATGATCCAAGAAAGTGTTGTGTATGATTTCAATCTTTTTAAATTTGTTAAGACTTGCTTTGTGACCCAGCATATGGTCTATCTTTGAGAATGATCCATGAGCACTTGAGAAAAAGGTGTATCCTGCTGTTGTGGGATGTAATGTCCTATAAATGTCTGTTAAGTCTAGCTCATTTATAGTAATATTCAGATTCTCTATTTCTTTATTGATCCTCTGTCTAGATGTTCTGTCCATTGATGAGAGTGGGGAATTGAAGTCTCCAACTATTATGCTATATGAGTCTATTTCCCTTTTCAGTGTTTGCAGTGTATTCTTCACGTGTTTTGGGGCATTCTGGTTCGGTGCATAAATATTTATGATTGTTATGTCTTCTTGTTTAATTGTTCTTTTTATTAGTATATAGTGTCCTTCTTTGTCTCCTTTAACTGTTTTACATTTGAAGTCTAGCTTATTATATATTAGTATAGCCACTCCTGCTATTTTCTGGTTGTTATTTGCATGAAATATCTGTTCCCAACCTTTCACTTTCAACCTATGTTTATCTTTGGGTCTAAGATGTGTTTCCTGTAGACAGCATATAGAAGGATCCTTTTTTTTAATCCATTCTGCCATTCTATGTCTTTTGATTGGGGAATTCAGTCCATTAACATTTAGTGTTATTACTCTTTGGATAATATTTTCCTCTACCATTTTGACTTTTGTATTATATATATCATATCTGACTTTCCTTCTTTCTACACTCTTCTCCATACCTCTCTCTTCTGTCTTTTCAGTTCTGACTCTAGTGCTCCCTTTAGAATTTCTTGCAGAGCTGGTCTCTTGGTCACAAATTCTCTCAGTGACTTTTTGTCTGAGAATGTTTTAATTTCTCCCTCCTTTTTGAAGGACAATTTTGCTGGATATAGGAGTCTTGGTTGGCAGTTTTTCTCTTTTAGTAATTTAAATATATCATCCCACTGTCTTCTAGCTTCCATGGTTTCTGCTGGGAAATCTACACATAGTCTTATTGGGATTCCCTTATATGTGATGGATTGTTTTTCTCTTGCTGCTTTCAAGATCCTCTCTTTCTCTTTGACCTCTGACATTCTAACTAGTAAGTGTCTTGGAGAACGCCTATTTGGGTCTAATCTCTTTGGGGTGCGCTGCACTTCTTGGATCTGTAATTTTAGGTCTTTCATAAGAGTTGGGAAATTTTCAGTGATAATTTCTTCCATTAGTTTTTCTCCTCCTTTTCCCTTCTCTTCTCCTTCTGGGACACCCACAACACGTATATTTGTGCACTTCATATTGTCCTTGAGTTCCCTGATACCCTGTTCAAATTTTTCCATTCTTTTCCCGATAGTTTCTGTTTGTTTTTGGAATTCAGATGTTCCATCCTCCAAATCACTAATTCTATCTTCTATCTCTTTGAATCTATCATTGTAGGTATCCATTGTTTTTTCCATCTTTTCTACTTTGTCCTTCACTCCCATAAGTTCTGCGATTTGTTTTTTCAGTTTTTCTATTTCTTCTTTTTGATCAGCCCATGTCTTCTTCATGTCCTCCCTCAATTTATCGATTTCATTTTTGAAGAGGTTTTCCATTTCTGTTAGTATATTCAGCATTAGTTGTCTCAGCTCCTGTATCTCATTTGAACTATTGGTTTGTTCCTTTGACTGGGCCATATTTTCAATTTTTTGAGCGTGATCCGTTATCTTCTGCTGGCGTCTGCGCATTTAGACAGATTTCCCTGGGTGTTGGATCCAAAAGTTTGGAAGATTTTTCTGTGAAATCTCTGGGTTCTGTTTTTCTTATCCTGCCCAGTAGGTGGCGCTCGTGGCACACGTTTGTCTGCGGGTCCCACCAGTAAAAGGTGCTGTGGGTCCTTTAACTTTGGAAAACTCTCACTGTCCAGGAGGTTCGCTAGCCGAAGTGGCTTGGAAGAGTGCCAGCCGGCCCGGGGTCCGAACGTGGGAAGGGTCGCTGGCTGCCGCAGCCTGGGTGTGGCATATTTCTCAGGGACTGGAGCCTAGCCATGCTTAAAATTTTTTAATCCTTCTCTCCCTCTCTACATTCACTTTCTGCCCTCCGTACCTGTAACCCCCCTCTCTGTTCCCCCCTTCCCCCTCTTGTTGTAGACCGCCCATTTCCGTAGCTCACCACTAAACCGCAAGCCTTCCTGTTATTCTCTTCACTCCTCTATACCTAACCTAAGCCCTCAGCCTAGCAGCTGCCTCCTGCCCTGTGTGATTGGCTGTCCCTTCCTGACGTGTGCGCCCAAGACTCCACCCCTCCCCAAGAGTACTTAAGCCCCACGCTTACCCCGCTCTGGGTCGTCCGAGCCCCGGGGTCTTCGGACCTCAGACGTCTCACTCCTCGGGTTCCCGGGTGGCCCATCCCGGAGTGTAACAATAAAAGCTTAAAACCCGCATCTGGCCTGAGTGACGACTTCTCGCGACCGCCGGCTGGGGAAAGCGCCGGCTCCAGCTTACCCAGGTTAATTCCCTGCGAGCTCGCCCCCAATTCCACCCAGTGTACCGATCGCGCAGCCCGGCTGAAGCTATCTGCCGCACCGGGAAAGCGCCCGTCCGAATTTCCGAGTCGGCCCGGGGCGCCAAGCGTGGCGGGAGGGCGCCAGCCGCAGCGGCCCGCCTGGGAGAGTGCACCATTCCCAGGGAGTCACGGGTTTGGAAGGGTCCCCCCCCGTCACCGTTCTCCGCGGCCTGGGGATTTCCGATCCAATTCTCTCAGTTGGTCTGGGGGGCCGCGCGTGGTGTGGGCACCAGCTGCCGCGGTTTGAGGGGACCGCCTGTCCAATTCTCCCAGCCGGCCCAGGAAGGGGGAAGGGAGTGACTCCGGCCACTTGCCGCCCCGCCCGGTGAAGCCCGCGCCCCTCGGCGATCTCACCAGAGCGTGTTCTCTCAGCCAGGCAGCCGTTCCAGGATGGGGTATGCTGTCTTTTTTATCTCTGTCGTGGCTTTGGGGGCTGTTCTGTATCATTTCTACTCCCCTAGTAGCTGTTCTGGAGGAGAAACTAAGATCCGCACGTCTTATTAAGCCGCCATCTTCTCCGGAAGTCTTCATACTTTTTTAAGCCACTAGAGTTTGGTGGTTATTTGTGATAGTACTAGGCTTTACTGGTTAATAGAGAAATTTATAACAGAAATGGAGTACTACTGTAAGAAAACGCTAAAATGATTGCATTATGGCATTGGCTTAGCAGTCTGGCTATGGATAGCAAAAATAGAATACTATAGAGCTAGAGATCTCTGTTTATTATGACAAAACATTTGATAAAATCCTCACCCATCATAACTTGGGAGGTAGACTAAGTGCCTACTAAACCTGTAACTCTTAGGAAGATTGTTACAAAGTACCTGAATATTAGTTTAGTCTGGTTGCTTCTCACTGCTTTTGACAAGGTACTACCAAAAAAGATAATCTGCTAGCTTTGAATGAAATGGCAATGATTTCACGTGATTGCAAAAGTAGTTTAATTACTTCTGGGGGTTCAAATAATAGAAAATAAGCCTGGGTAGCTTTTGAGGGCAAATGGCCTATTAAGACTTCTCAGGTAGACAAAGTGACTCAGGCTTGGGGACATAGGATAAAGGGAATTGTCTTTCAGTCCAAGCTATTGTTTTAGTTGGCCTTAAAGTAGTAGCAAATGAGCTTTCTGGGAAGATGTGGGAAAGCTTGGGGCAAGAAAGTCTTGAGAACAATATCTAGGAGAGAATATTAGGTGTTATTTCTGACCCACTGAACTCACTGAAAGCAAATAAGTTGGAAGTCCTCTAAGTTTTTGAGGAAACTATATGGCTAAGAAAACCATGATCTCTGGCCAAAACTAACTTGTGATGAAAGAAACCCTTAGCCCATGCTGAGGGTTTACTATAGCAGAAAGAAGCCTGAAAAAATATGCAATCTCCTAAAGAAGGCAAACTCTCCTACACTTTTCCAGTGAACAGAACTAAGAGCTACAGAATAAGCTGGACAAGGGGGTTCCTTCTAGAGAACCAAACCTGGATCTTAGCAAAGAGCAAGGCATGATTTTTCACAATGCCTGCCCAACTTGTCATAGATCAGTGACTACTACATGTTTCCCCCTTTTCTTTTTTAAGTAAGGGTTTTCTCATTGGGCATTTGCTTTCCCTGCTCTATCACCACATATTGGGTTGTTTGTCATATTAGTTTCTATGTTACTATAAAATGAGGGATCATATCAGGACCCACAAAGAAGATTGTTTTTCACCTGAAGTTCCTTTACTTTGACCAGAGTTCAGTAACCAGTTTGGCTTTGGGTTCTCTCCCTTTAAGAGGGAATTGCATGCATTCTAAGACTAGAAAGAAAAATTCAAATGTATATTTGCTATCAAGAAGGATAAACTGTAGCAAAGACTGCTCACTATTCGCCAAATCCATTTCTTCTTCCAGGGTATACAGTGTGATTGCATTTTTCAGTCTTCATACCTAGGTGATTGAGTGATACTTAGTGGAATGTGAGTAGAATTGATTTATTCAACTTACAGGAGTGACTGTAAAAATCTCACAAACTCTTTACTATTTTCACCTCTTGTATTCAGATGTCTTTGAGGAATAGGGGAGAAGGAGGAAGAGAAACCATATGGAAGAACTTGACTTTTAAATTGCTGGATGGAGGAAAATCCCTCTCCCTCATATTGGTGCTGAAAAGCAAGAACACTGTAGTCAAAGTTACTACAGAGTTGCTACCCTCATTTACTATCCTTTTGAATTTAGGCAATTCAATTTGCATCTATAAACCTATTTGCTTAAATGTAAAATGAGGATAATAATAGTATCTAATAGGTTTTTTGACCAGGAAGGAGGAGAAGAGATCAAATTTTGATCAAAGGAGCGTTACTGGAAGGCTATGCACAGGTGGATTGAAGCCTAAGATGGTGACAGAGCAGAGCAGGGGAAGGGGTACAACTTATATAAAATGGTTGGCAAGAACTTTAGCTTGAGTGCAGGTAGCTGGCAGGTTTTATTGCTTGGTTTAGAAGCAGGCAGCTAAGTGGGGAGTCATCGCAAGCTGCAGCTGCCAGGGTTGTAACTGCAAGAGGGCAGATGTTACATAAGGGGAGATATGGCAAGATCGTAGATGCTGGAGTGTGGGTGCAAGAACAATCATGTAACTGATATGTGAGTTGGGGCAGATTTGGTTTTGTAAGAGGCTTCCTGGAAGTTATGGATGGGGCAAGTTTCTGGGAATGCTTGCTAAGGGTTGGTCACTTCAGGGGGCGTTTAGCTTAACATTATAGATTTTTCCTTTTAATTTTTCTTGGGATGTTGAGGAGTGGAGATCTGCTTTCCATCTGCTTCCAGCTGGTGGAGGGCAAAGAGCTGTCCCTGTTTCTTGTTGCAGGGAATTGGCTGGTGCTTGTGTGCCTGGAGGAATAGCATGTTGCTGATTCATCATTGCTTGGATGGTTCTGCAAATAAATCTGGTTAAGAGTTGTATAAAACAAGGCCCTAAAATGAGGAGTAGTATAATTACAAGAAAGGGTATTAAAAGTGGAATTAAATTTTTCTTTAGAGGAGAGGAGAAATAGGATAGGATAGACCCTAGCCATGACAAATTGTCATATGCAGCATTCTCTTGTGTATTCCTTTATTATTTCTATGTTATTTTTTAAAGGATTTTTAGGTTAAAACAGAGGTTTAGTTTCTCTTTTTAACATAACTAATATTAGGTTAGTTAACACATAGAACAGAATTTATATACTTGCCTTGCTTCTTTTAAAAATCCCCTTTTATTGAAGATGAGTTCTTGTAGTTTATTACAAACAACTTTAGAGAAGAATTAGAGTGAAACAAAGTTGTTTACAGTGAAAATTAATTATAACACTGAACATTTTAAAGCAACTTATAAAATAGTAGATGAATTTACCTATTTTTAGACTTAATTTTTATAAATTGAAAGAATAAATTTTTACAGCTGTTAGGAATAAAAAGATATTTTTTAGTGTTTGACCTTGAGAAAGCAAAATGTTAGTGGTAATCAGATTTGAAACAATATTTGTTTTTTTAATTTAAAATTGAGAAAAAGATTTAGAAGTTTTGTTTGGAGCAGCTAAGGGTATGCTAATATTAACACAGACACAAGAAGTTATTTTGCCAAATTATACTTTTTTTACATTTTACATTATTGCTTAAGGAAAACTCTCTACTGAAGATGGAATAAAATTTTAAAAAAACTTTGTTACTTCAAGAGAAAACTAAGTTTTAGTTTTATATTAGTATATTATAGATGCATCAAGCTTTTCTTAACCTTGCCCACCACCATTTCTCTATCTGCAAACTTTCTACAACTTTCCATGTCCATTCAAGGTTTGTTTTACATTTTCCTCACTCTGTAACAACCATCCATTTGGTTTTAGGACAGAAGTATACTCTTTTTCTTTTTAGTGAAAAAACACATTTTTTATATCTTTCATATTTAAGTTATTACAATAATTTTGGAAACTGTCTTCAAGCAAACATTTTACAACATACATTTATCACTAAAATAAATCTTGACAGAATAAATTTAACACATTTTGAAACAGTAACAACTTTATTTGTCACTTCATTGCTGCTCTTTAATGCTTACTTTTCTATTTTTTGGTTTGGGTTTGCATCTTAGTAGGTGGTACTGATCTGGACTTTTTCAGATGACAAATAACACTCCCCCAGGGTGAGGATAAACTCAAGATAAAAATATCTTTCATAATACAATTTGAGTTTAAGATGGTAAAACTCAATAAGGTGAAGGTGAATGACAAACTGGGTTATGGCTTTAAGATTTTGTACTAACCCATAGGACCCATTTGTTTTTTAACAGGCAGAATGGGAGTGTTACAAGAGGACCTACAGTGGATGAGAAGTCCTGATTTTTTGGATAAGAAGTTGAATACCTTTGATGTCTGCTTCAGGGAATATTGTTTATTTGGGGGGGAGGGGGAAGATAGGTCCCTTTTGTGTTGAATATAATAGAAAGGACATGAATTACTTTTCCAGGCAAGTTTGTTTCCAGACTTTAGTGTTTTCCTGACATTTTAACTTTGAGAAGATGAACTTATAGTGTGATTTTAATTTCAGTTAACACCATATTTAGTGCTATGACATTTTAATGGGGTTTACAGTTTCCTGCTTTGCCATACAACCTATTATTTGAATTTGAACACCTAATGCCCTCAAATATATCTCTTTAACAGTGGGGTGGGACATTCTGGTATTATTAAAAACCAATGACTTAAAAGAATACTAGCAATTTAGCAGGAGAGAGGTGGGGTGTAGGCTCAAGCCTGAGTCTTCTCATTTATTACCATTTAGAGAAGAAAGGGCCAGAGTGAGTGATTAAGATATAATATGTTGGCTCCCATATCAATTAAAAAAATAATCGTCTTACCTGCCACATCTAGAGGCAACTTGTGGTTTGCAATTTCATATTCTTTGGCAATATCCAGGGAACCATTGGCGCTAGGCCCTTGAAGTCCTGGTCAGGGGTGGCCAACAGGGCTTTTGGAGAGACTTTGTTCCCCCTTGGGGCTGGATGCACTCTTGGGCCTAGTGTCCTGCATTTCCACCTTGTGGACAGGACCCTGGAAGCATTTTTCATCGTCAGGGCTCCTTTGGTCTTTTGGAGCATTCCCACTTCTAGTACTTCAACTTTTCACATCAATGATAGGTTCTTGGTGGGTTTTTCCCTCTTGGTTTCAGGAGAGACTTGGGTTTCTTACAGTGCAGAAGTAAAAGATTGTTAAGCTTGAGTGTGTGACTTAGCTTTGGCTCCCTCCTTAAGTTTTCCCTGCTGGGCTTTTTTCTAGGTCTCTATTATTAAAGAATTTAAAGGCTAGATTACCTATGTTGCTTTGAGCAGTTTGGGATCCTGACTTTTGGAGTTTGTGACAAATGTCAGGGACTGATTGGGAAATAAAATGCATATGGAGGAATAAATTGCCTTCAGGTGAGTCTGGGCTGAGATTGGTATATCACTCAAGGGCTTCCCTGAGTCTAGCTAGAAAGGCTGCCAAATTTTCATCAACTTTTTGAGAAATTTCTTTTAATTTTTCATAATTAACTGCTTTGAGTGCAGTAACCTGCAATCCTGCAATGAGGCAAGTTATCCAATGGTTGTAAGATGCTGGGCCAGGTTGCCCATCCTGATAACACCAATTGGGTTCTTCTCAGTGCACTGGAGTGACTCCCACAGGACTGAGCTTCCAGCTATGTTTGTTCCTTCTCATCAGGAGTAGGCAGGTAGACAAAATGACATGGAAATCTCTCCAGGAGAGGTCAGAGGGCACAGTAGGTTATGGGAATTTTTTTAATAAATTGGGTGGGATCAATACAGTATGTACTTAGGTGCTGTTTGACTTAAGAAAGGTCAGAAAGGGAAAAGGGAACATGGATGCAGATAGGCCCATCTGGTTCAGACACCTCTTGCAAGGGAGCAACAGTTTCAGGCCAATCCTCTGCAGGGAAGCAAAGGAAGGGTGAAATTCTGAGGTGGAATTTGAAGATGGGGAGTGTTGTTTATTGTTCAGCAACAGTTTTAGCTTGGGCAAGAGGGGCTCTGTAGGGAGGAGGAGGAAGAGAAGGGTTAGAGGAAGGTTGAGATTTGGTGGTGGAGTCTGGAGATGGGGGGGACAAGGAGGTGGGGAAGGTTACATTCTAGCTGTGCTGCAGCAGTAGCACCTCGGCTGTGAGGGGCTGCATAGGGAGGAGGGGGAGGGGAGTTAGGGAGAACGTTCTCAGTGGGATCAAAGGAAGAGTTGGGAGGAAGAGGAGGAGCTCTGAATTTGGAAATAGGTTATTTCAGGAAAGGGGAACTGAGAAGAAGGATTTGATAAGTGGAACAAGTTTGACAAAGAGGGGGGTGCCTGCACAAGCCAAAGAAGGCCTGGTTATATGGGACTTCACTCCACTTACTGACTTGCTGACAATAATTGTCAATATCTAGAAGAATGTGTGGGTCAAGGGTTCTGTTTTCTGGCAGAACTGAGCCATTATCTAATTTGCACTGTGGCCAGGCAGTATTGCAATAGAAAATCTCTTAGGTCTTCAATCAGCAGCATGACAAAAGATTTTGAAGTAAGCAACCCAAAGGGGTATCGTGGAGTGGTTGAGACTGCTCATTTCTCATGATATTGGATAGGGGAAGGAGAAACTCTTGCTCTTACATGACTTAGAAATAATCAAGAGGGCATTCTCCCTTAAGAATCTCTAAGCCCAAGTGAGTATGACTTGTTTATTAGAATTTCTCCTTTCCCATGGAGATAGGGGGTCTTAATTTGCCCTGAAAAGGATTGTTGGCATGTCAGTTAACCTCAGTTGTTTTTCATTTCTTATTTGTAGTTTCCTGAATAAAAATGGACACTTAAGCAAATTAAGATGATTAGTAAAGATATTTACCATTCCAATATTCATATTCACTCCTTTTGGTCAAGGAATTCTCAGGACTCCTGGAGAACAAGGGGAATCATCTTGTTGATTAAGGCATTGGTAACTTAAAGCCACAGGTGAAACACAAAACTGTTTAGTTGCTTTTAGTTATTGAGACAGAAAGTCAGTGAACAATCAATGGATTACTGAGCAAAAGAGGACACAGATATATATATATATATACATAACACAGACATTTGTTTTTTTACACTAATTATTCAGAAAAACTTTTTATAACTTCTTACTAAAAATAGATTAAAATCTATGAAAACTTTGTCATTTTAATAGAGAGAGAACTAAATTTTAGTTTGTATGAATATAATATTTGATACTAAGACTTTAAAAATTATAGATAAATTCATGAAATCTTATCCAACTTTGACCACAAGAAAAAAATTTCCTTTCCATGAACTTTCTGCAACTTTCTACATTTATTCAAGTTTTGTCCTGTATCTTCTTTCTTATTTTGTAATGACCAGTCACTTAGGACACAATTACTTTTTTTTTTTCTTTAATAAAAACACCCTGTTTACCTCATGTAAGTTACAAAAATGATTCTGGAAACAGTTTTTCAGTAAGCATCTTAAAACATATAATTTCTGTGCTGGCTTAAAAGGATTTATGTACCCTAAAAAAGCCATGTTTTAATCCTGATCCATCTCATGGAAGTAGCCATTTCTTTTAATCCCTATTCAGTACTATAGGTTGGAAACATGATTAGATTATTTCCACAGAGATGTGTCTTGCTCAGTCGTGGATATTAACCTTGATTAGATGGAGATGTGACTCCACCCATTCCAGGTGGGTCTTGATTATGGGTTTGTTTGTTTGTTTGGCCCCAGTATGCCAGTTTGAAACTGCTGGGTGCCCCAGAAAAGCCTTGTTCTTTAATCCTCCTTCAATATTGTTGGGTGTGATCTCTTTGATTAAGTTGTTTCCATGGAGTGTAACCTACCCAGTGTGACCTTCTGATGAGGTGCTTTCCAAGGAGATGTGTCTCTACCCATTCAAGGTGGGGTTACTTACTGGGGTCATGCAGAGGGAACCATTTTGGAAAGAGCTTCAGAGCCCACACAGCCAGAGACCTTTCAAGATGTGGAAAGAAAATACCCCCAGTGAAGCTGTTTGAAAGAAGCCTGGAGGGAAAGCTAGCAGTTGTTGCCATGTGCCTTCCCAGCTAACAGAGAAACCCAGAAGATACTCAGCCCTTTCTTGAGTCAAGGTTCTGGATGCTTTAGTTCAGATATTTTTATGGTCTTAAAACAATAAACTTACAACTTCATGTATTACCTTTATAAAAGTAGCTCCATTTCTGGTATACTGCATTCTAGCAGTTTAACAAACTAAAACACCCTGTTACTGACTTTTTTTTTAATCTCAACATTTTGGTAGAATGTTAGAAAATAATGATTCTCTCTTTTTTTTTTTTTTGCATGGGCAGGCACCAGGACTCGAACCTGGGTCTCTGGCATGGCAGGTGAGAATTCTACCGTTGAGAAAAATAATGCCCTTTTAACAGTTCTCTATTATTGCTCTTTAAGAGCAATATTTATTACAATTTCTCTGGATTAGCATGATAATGGGTCATTAATAAATCCTAACTACTAGTCTTAAAAATATACTGCCAAAATATAAAAAAACAAGAACAACAACAAAACAAAACAAAAACTGTATTGACATACGAAACATTAATGAGCCTTTGGAGCCATTGCTCTTTGTGCTGCCATTGCCAGACTGAGGAAGAATTTGGGAGAGTATAGTACCGCTGGGTCTGAAGGACACTGAATTCCCCTTCTTGATCTATTCCCCCAGATGCTGATAATTTCTCAAACAGAAAATACAAAAGTGTGAAAACTCAACAAGTATTTTCTACAAATTTGAAATACATTTTCTGAATTATCTAATACATATACAGAATTTGGAAAGATCATTTATTACAGATCTTGGCTTAGAAAGATTGAAAGATGAAATTTTTTGGTGACCTAGGAGGTAAAGAGGAGAATATCAGAGGCTTATAGTGGGTAATACTTCCTACTGGGCTCTTCACTAGCAAAAATGGAAGCAAGAGGTTGAACCAAGGAGGCGATTTACCAAGAGTGCTCAGCAGGCTGTGATAAAGCTGTGTATATATTGAACAAAAAGCAGGGGAGTGAGCCAGATAAAAAAAATCATGGGGGGATATTTTAATGGAGAGTTAAAGAAGAGGGATCATCGAAGAGACAAGGTAAAGGGTTACATAAAATAAAAGAGAATTTTTTTTATAACTGAGAGATCTTAGAAGACAATCTTATGACTACACATTCTACTGAACAGAGAAATCTATTTTTTAAGGAAAGATTGTTGTTACACTCGTGTGAGTGTGTGTGGGTGTATGCACATTCTGTACCAACAGTTCATAATGAAAAACAAAGCAAATGTGTTTAGAGTGGCCCTTTCTGTGCTCAGAGAATCAGAGGGACATTTTAACCTTAATGAAGCTATGGATGAAATATGCCCAAGTGATTTACTTCACAGGATCCTTATGTTGACATTTAGGGCCCTTGACCAGATCTTGCATCTTCTCTACACTTGGGATGAAATAGCCAATTTGGTGTGGCTGAGGTGAAACTTCTTTTCCGTCGTCAAGGGTTTTTACTCTAGGGGAGATGTGACTCCCTCTGATTGCTTGCTATGTCTAAGACCCAGTGAGGCTTTTCAAATTAGCAAGACTGATTATGGTTTTGTAGAGGCAAAGACCCTATGGTCAAACGCTTAAAGGACACTGATTCCGCAGCCCATTTTACGTGATATTAATGCAGGTGCATATAAGTCAATCTGTAGACACTCTCAAGATGGGGAACCCACTCATTACTTTTCATTTAGTAGCTTTGGTAATTGAACTGCAAAGACAGACTTATTATTAGTCCAATACCACTAACATTTTTGTGTGTATGTGTTGTAATTATGATACCATTGTTAGAGAAGTTACAGACACCTGTTAAGCAGCCATCCCAGACCTCTTATAACCCCACCTCCTTCTCTGGGGAAGTCACACACACCAAGTGGCCATCCTCTGTCTTCTACTACCTGACCTCCTTTTTTTATTATGTGTCATTCTATAACCTGGAGAAGATGTGAAGTCTAATGAAAAGTTCCAGTCAGATCTTAAATCTGGAACAAGCAGTTCCAGATGGTTATCATAACAGGAATTATCAGTGGCAGGGCCTGCTTCCCTTGTAGTGGATAAACACACTCAAACAGTATAGATTTGTCTCTCTTTGGTGTGAAATGGGACCTTTCCTCCACCTGAAGCGTTCTTTTGCTACTCTAGGAGACTAGCTATGATGAGAATTCTTCCCCTGCTCTTTTAGATTCTTTGCACTGTGTAAGTGATAAAGATATTATTTGCCCTTTCTGGACTTTTAATACTGTGCAAGTAATGAAGGGATTGTTTTGAAAGTTTCTGTTGAGTGCTAAGTCTGTGTTCCCAAGACCCACCATTGTATTAACTCACTCCATAATGATGATCCTTATAGTTTGCTTTTACTATGATTAACAATTGCCATAACAATTATCATTGTCCTAATTGACTCATGATGCCTCCCTTCAGTGGGTATAAGCAGAGTTTGAATACAAATGGAGAAGATAAAATCCACTTCAGAATTCAACTTAGTTTACTAAATTGTACATGGTTTAGGATTACCACTAGAAAGGGTTGGGTGCCAAAAGCAGCAGAACTGGAGCACAGATCTTGTAGACAGAAATCTACACACAGGAGGGATGTCAAGAAAAGTGTTTTATGTCAATTGATATCTTCCCAAATGTCACTGTGTAAAAAACATTCTTTCTAGCTAGATGAATCTATCTTCCCTGACTCTTTTACTGTATGTGAACTCACATTTTTAGTAACTTCTAAAATTGTTTATGGTGCATATCCCAATATTAGTTATGGTGTATAAACAATGTACATAAATTAAATAAAATGTTTAAAATACAATGTTTATGGCCCCAGAATCCAAAAGCTATTCAAAGCAATTTGATCATCCTATAATAAATAACACAAGTTTATTAATTCAACAACTACTCAGTGAGCACTGATTATGTGCCATGTATTCTTCTAGGCACTGGGGATACATAAATAAATAAAACACAAAATTGTCTTCCATTACAGAGCTTCCATTCTATCTGAACAATATAGGCAAAACACAATACATGCAATAAAGAAGTAGATTTTATTTTTTATTTAAAGAAGATTGGTGATATGGAAGAGAATAGAGCCAGCTGAGAGAGAGATCAGAGTGACAGGCAGGCTTGCAGGCCAGATTGAAATTTTAAATTCTCAGTGGGCCTATATGTGAGGGAGATGTGGGAGTGAGGCATGTAGACATCTGCAGAAAGCATTTCTAAGCTAAGTCCCCGAGTATAGGAGCATTACAGTATGTTTGAGGAATAGCCAGGAACCCAGGGTGTGTGAAACAGAATGAACAAGGGGGAAAGTAAATAGAGAATAAGGTTGGAGAAGTAACATGGGGCCAGATTATATTCAGTTCTGTAAGACCGTAGAAATCTTTAGTGCTCTCTTTGACTGAAATGGGGTACAATTTCAGAATTTTAAGCAGAAGAATGACATGATCTGACTTATTTGAGAGGGATTATTTTGTCCTCTGCACTGAGAAAAGGCTACAGAGTAGCAATAATCCAGATGCGTCAGGATGACAGCAGTGTGTATTGGTAAGAAACAGTCAAATGAAACAAATTTGGAAAGTACCTCCTATGTTTCAGGAAGATATTTTGTTTAGACATGCTTTTAGCCAGAGTTCTTTAATTTAAAAGTAGAGACCCAGTTTGATTAAACCAATTTGATTTAAAAATAATAAACTTTTTCACTTCATTTAGATGAAGTGTGGTGTCAAACACAATTGAACCCAATGTGTCAAATTATTTCATTTGGATTGTTTCTCCTTTCTGTCTTAACTCTTGGTGGAAAAGATAGCATCCAGGATTGTATGCAGTTTATACATCATGACCCATTGCATAGAGCAGGGCTGACATTAAACCAAGGCACATCTGTTTGTCTATATCAGATGTTAAAATATTGAGCTACATCCTTCCCCTTTTGTAAATATCCCTTTTCTGTTCCTATTCTCCCCAGAGGGATCTTCCTGCTGCTAATCCAGTAACTAAGGTCTGTGGGAGGCATTCATTCTGGTTGGTTGGATCCTATGCTGCATCAGTTGTTAAATATTTTGAATATCACTCCTGCATATGAGTGATAATTTTTTCCCTCAATGCATTGAAAATAATTCTTGTAAAAGAGCAGTTGCTTTGCTTGAGTCATACATACACCTCTGACCAATTACTGCACATCCTAATAATTATTCTCAACCTTGGTTACATATTAGAAATGGCTGGGAGATTTTTTTACCATATCAGCTTATATTTAACTTTGTTGAGTGTGGAGTTTGATGAGTTTTCACACTCATATAAATACTACTGCATTCAAAATACAGAGCATCTTATCACTCTAAAATTTCCCTCACATACTTTTATAGTCAATACCCTTTCCCTACCATCTGCCCCTGACAGTCAATGAACTGTTCCTATAGTACTGCCTTTCCAGAATGTCATAAAAATAGACTCATACAGATTTCTACCACATTTTGCATCTGACTCCTTTCATTTAGCATAATGCATTTAAGAGTCATCCATGTTGTTAAATGCATCAGTAGTTTGTTTTACTGCTGAATAGTATTGCATTGCATTGATGTACTATAAATTGTCCATTTTCCAATGAAAGGATAATATGTATATTGTACTATCTTTAATATGTGTATTATTTCCAGTTTTTAGCAAGTTTTAATAAATCTGTTGTAAATATTTGCACAGAGTTCTTTAAGGAGACATAGTTTTTATTTCACTTGAGTTAATGCCTCATAGTAGGATTGTTGGGTTGTGTGGCAAGTATAATATTATAATAATGCATTTCCAAAGTGGGTGTGCCGTTTTCCATTTCCATCATCAATGCATGATATTTCTAGTTGCTCCATATCTTTGTCAATACTTGTCCTGTTAATTTCTTTAAACATTTTAGCATTCTGATAGGTAAATTTCATTTTATTGACTATTTTATTTCTTGGTAAAGGATCAATTTTCCTGTTTTTGAGTGTGTTTCATAGTCTTTGATTGGATTACTGGCATTGTGTATAAAAGAACAGTAGAAACGGAAGTAAATATCATTTATGCTAGAAAATGGGGATATTTTTACTTGTATTAGGTCATTCGTATTTGAATCTAGATAGTGATTAAGATAAGTTGTTTTGTTGCTAAAATTGCCTTCTGTGATCCTCAGATTTCAGAGTTTCCCTGTGGTTGGTTAAAGTTACCTCATGTATAACGTGGGGCTGGTAGTGCAGAGGATTTTTTCTTGGTCTTCCTGTTCCTCATTCATTGCCACTCATCTTTCAGCTGCAGGCCATATGTGTAACTAAGAAATTAGGATGCAAGGGGTGATTTTTTTTTTTTTTTTTTTTTTTGGCATGGACAAGCTCCAGGAATTGAACCTGGGTCTCTGCAAGGCAGGTGAGGATTCTACCACTGAGCCAGTGTTGTACCACCCTTAAGGGCTGATTTGATTACTGAATCATTATAGATATCTTTGCTATCTAGTATACTGGAGTAGATGAGGGGAATAACTGAAATCCATAAAAATTCAGCTGCGTTGATATCTGAAATGATTATAAAAGCCCTTATCTTGTGCTTTTGTGACTGTAAAAACTGTTATACCTTTTATCTGGTCATTTTCTTGTAGGACAAAGGCTTTAAAACTAATGAAGAATTTGAAGACAGTCATTATCTATTTCAGCCCCAGACATTTGTAAATTGTATCAGCTAGACTTTTGCTATTGAAAGATAACTTGTCTCCCTACCTTTCAGCTTGCACCTTTAGTATTTAAGTGCTAGCCCTAACACCCCTCCTTTCAGCTTATGTTCTATTGAAATGATAATGCTAACACTGCCTCCTTTCTTGCTTAGAATTTGCTATCTGAAATTTTAATGACCTCATTTCCCCTTGCTAAAATCCTTGAAAATCTTGAACCCCCTAAATTTGGAGAGGCAGATTTTGGGCTGCTCATCATCTATTCTCCTACTATGCACCAAGTAATAAACTCTTTCTCTCTTGGAAACCCCAGTGTCTCAGGAATTGATTATTGGGCGTCAGGCAAAAGAATCCATGGCCTTTTCCAGAACATACATACCTGTGTTATGTATGGGACTTTCTCTCCTTCCTCTTACCTCTCTTATCACTACCCCCCTTTCAGCACAATATTTAATTTCTTTGTTGTGTAAGTCTGGAAACAGCACAATAACCTAACAATGTAATTAACACGTAAAATGTCAAATGCTAAAATACTTGCAATTGTTACTCAAGACAAAGGACTGTGGTGGGGCTGGGGCTTCTTTTTAGTTTTATTGCTCCATTCTCAATCTCGTGAAATCCGTGCACCTGAGTCTCAGGATTGGGGCTTGCTCAGATTTCCTGCTTCTCCTTCTGTGGTAGCCAAACTGACATACTTTGGGTGAGGCACTTTGGAATCACTTTTATCTGGGTATAAATTTAGTTATCTGGAATTAATTGGTGTTCTAGTTTACTAGCTGCCAGGATGCAATATACCAAAATGGAATGGCTTTTAAAAGGAGGAATTTAATAAATTCCAGGTTTACAGTTCTAAGGCCCTGAGAACGTCCAAACTAAAGCAAGTCTATAAAAATGTCTAATCAACGGCATCCAGGGAAAGATACCTCTGTTCAAGAAGGTCAATGAAGTTCATTTAGAGATATATGTACTTCAGAAAAACATGTCCTGAAATTTAATCCATCCCTATGAGTGTAAACCCATTGTAAACAGAACATTTGATGAGTTTATTTCAGTTAAGGTGTGGCCTACTTCAATCAAGATGGGTCTTAAGCCTAACACTAGAGTCCTTTATAAGTAAAAAAGGGAAAAAGCAATAGGAAACTAGAAGCTGAAGATTAACAGAGCCCCAAAAAGAAAGGAGAGGCCAAGAGAAGCCCATGTGTATTTCCGTGGAACAGAGGAGGTGAAGAACAAGGATCACTGTCAGCCATCCCCAGAAGGCATCTAACTTTCAATAAATTTTCTGAAGGTGTTTAATACGCATTATGAGCTAAATAAAGTTGAATCTGAGTAAGATGTCATTGAAAATATTTTAAAGCATTAAAGACTACAGCTTAGGATACATGTGCTTTATACCTTGGCATGTATGCATTTAAGTATGACTTCCAGTCTTTTCATTCATAAACTGACAAGCTTAGAGGTTTCTTATCTTTCCTAACATATTTTTCACTAAAGGAGAAAATTAGTGGTAAGGACTCAGAAGTAACAAATCAAGTCAGGAAATAAAAATCAAGAGTACTTATGTAAAGAAAAACAATCTGACACAGTTACACTATAAGGGGACAAGAGTTAGATACAGAAATAGACCAATGGATAGTCATAGTCAGCCAATTAGAAGTGGCTTTTAAATATGCTCTTTCTTTCGAAACCAAAAGCTTCCTACACCTGGACAATACATTGGTAGCCCTGCTCAACCGAAGTGTCTTTTAAAGAAACAGAGTATGCTGGAAGTTGCTTCTTTGGATATAGAAAAAAAAAAAGCATAGCACCATAAAAGCAATAAAGAATAGGAATCATTGTGTTGATTTAGGACAGAATATGAAGTTTCTCAATGAACATATTATTAAGTGTTCTCTGATGGTTTTTAGGTGATACCCATAGTTAGCACAGGGTGAAGTGTGCTGCTTTTGGATATCCCTTAGCTGTTCACTTGATTAGCCCAATGACCCTTGAAAGGTATGTCTGGAGGCACTTATCAAACTTAATCAGAGGCACTCCACCTAACACCTTCAGAAATGGCTAAAAAATAGAATGTGTTTGGCTGCTATGAACTAGAGAAGGAAAAAGGAAAAGATTTTTCATCATGAATAAGTCTTAGTTTGAAAGAGTTCCAGAAACTTTGCCTGAACTACTGCAGGTTTTATAGTTATGCTATAGGCACTTTGTTAGTAGAGGTTTCTGGTATAAAAGTCCCTGGATTGAATAGTGTTACCCATAAAAATATTATTTTCTCACATACAAGTGAGACAATTTAATGTTATTAACACAGATAGACTTTTTCTGATGCATATTGTAATAAACAGAGGCATTTTAAACAGGGCCAACTAAATTGAAGAAGATTTAAATTTTCTTTTAGGTTGATTTTCAGGTTGAATGAGAAGATTTAAGGTATTCAGTTCAGCCTTCTGACACTACACTTATTTAACCATTTTTTAGAGCAGATCATAATGTCCAATTCAACAAACTCTGATCTCCATGGCAACACTTGCACATGCTGAAAGCTCACAGGGTTGTGAAACTTCTCGATTTCACATTCTTGAGTTAGGGATTAATCAGTTCTCTACCCTTTCGGAAATAGGAGAAATAGGAGAAGCATAAAGGAGTCAGTATCTACTGACAGTTGCAATCTTTTACTTTCATTTTCTTGAAGGCTAAATAATAAAGACTTTTCCTGGACCAGATATTGGGGTTTCAAGCAAAAAGTTATCTCTTTTGCTGGCTCAGGTAAAAGGCTGGCATACTTTCTTACTAGAAAAGGAGATAACTGTCAGAAAATTTCAAAGAAATTTCCCTTCTCCAGTTCATTAAATTATGCCATTTCCACAATGAACAGAAGATCTCAAAATTATTGATAGACTTTCTTAGTAGGACTGAAATTATATTGGACAGAATATGTATATGTATATTCATGGATGGATAGATATACTCTATTCAATTCTAATCTTTATTCTATTTTATTTATTCGTTATACATATAGTTGCAACTTGCCCCAACTCTGCAGCTTTCCAGTTAAGGCAGGATCATAAAATATACATAAGAGCAGAGAGGGGGTCACCACAACATTTTGCCATCTTAGTATTTTATTCAGTCTTAATTCTTCAAGAACAATAATGATGTAGGTATCAACTCATCCTAGATTTATGTCTGTGAGATACTATAAGCAGGTAAGTTTTTTTTTTGTTTTATTTGGGTTTTTTTGGTGGCTAGCAGACAAAATGTGGTATTTCTTCCATATCACAAGCCATAGCAATAGCAGAGTTCTGAAGTGAAGTAAATACCCAGTCTTTTTTGGTATGTTTTTAGGAGTTATGATTTTAGGAGTTGTGATTTTGGTGAAACCATAAAATGTTGCTTAAGCATTCGTTTTCTACAAATGCTTGCACTATGTTCAAACTTGATAAGTTTTAATATGTAACCACTAAATTTTAATAAAGAATGTTTTTTTTTTTTTTTTTTTTTTTTTTACATGGGCAGTCACTGGGAAATGAACTTGGGTCTCTGGCATGGCAGGCAAGAACTCTGCCTGCTGAGCCACCATGGCCTGCCCAAGAACGAATTTTAACTGCAGATATAATGAGGTCATGGAAGAACCATGGTTTTCTATTAATCTGTAGGTATTAAGCATGGGATCTTTGGAGAATAAGCATAAGAGTATAGTAATATTCTATTTTAATTTAAAGCTTTGATGTTTGAATCCCCATTTCCTTCATTAGGTATCACATTTTGTTTTTATCAGTAGTTTCACTGAATATCATTTGATAATTTAATAAGATAGGACTTTGAATTGTGGTGCTGATGAGGCCAGATGATTCCTTTCTTCAGAAAGCAAGAATAAAAATAGGCAAAATGGTCAAAAATAACCATGTTGAGTATTGGAAATCAAACAAAAGCCTATAACAAACTGAGAAATTTTTCTTGAAATCATTGCAAAGGCTTCAAAGAAGAATGCTTGGAGTCTTCTTGCCTGAGGCTGCTTCTCTTTCCCCTCTCCCAGAAATACATTTCCAGCTCAGTCTGGAAGAATTATAACTTTACCTCTAGAACAAGAAGCTTTCCTGACACAGGTCGACAAACTGGATTCTGGGGGGGCAGAGGTTGGGGTGGGAGTTGTTTGTAAAAGCTTCCAGAATGTAATATACCAGAAACAGGATGGATTTAAAAAGAATATTTATCAGGTTGCAAGTTTACAGGTCTAAGGCTATGAAATGTCCAAATGAAGGCAAGGCTATAAAAATGTCCAAATTAAGACATCTAGTAAAAGACACCTTGGTTCAAGAAGGATGATGATGTTCAGGGTTTGTCTAGCGCTCTCATATGGCAACATTTGCAAACTTTCTCTGCAGTACTCTTCACTGGCTTTTCCAGGGCTCTTTCCATCCCATTGACTCTGTGGGTTCTGGTGGTTTTGAAGCTTTTTCCAAAATGGTTCCCTCTTAAAGGGCTCCAGTAAGCAACCCCACCTTGAATGACTAGAGACATATCTCTATGGAAATAATCAAAGGTTACCACCTACAATTGGGTGAGTTACATCTCCATGGGAACAATAAAAAAGATTCCATCCAGCAATATTGAATGAGGATTAAGGGACAAGCTTTTTCTGGGGTACATAATAGCTTCTAACTGGCACATTCCACCCTTTGGAACCCCCAGACCATATTCTTTCCAAATACAAAATACATTTATTCCACAACAATATCAAAAACCTTAAACCATTTCAGTAAAAATACAAAGTCTGAAACAGTACAAAATCTCAATGAAGCCAGCTACAGGCAGGGTCTGTCCCAAGGCAAAATTCTCCTCTGGCTCTGGACCTGTAAGACTTAGAACAAGTTATCTGCTGCCATACAAAGGAAAGAAAGTCATAGGATACATATTCCTATTTCCACTGGGAGAAATTGGAAGGACTCAGGGGTCATGGGACCCATACCATTTCCAAAAGCCTGCAGGACAAACTCCATTAGATTTTTCAAAGTCTGAGGTCATTTATTTTCAGGGCTTTGGAAAGCAGAAGTCCCACCCTTTCCAAGGGCCTATTCAGTGGCCCACCTCTCTCTCTCTGAATGTAACCTTGGGGAACATTGAGGAGACCACCGTTTTCTTGGCTCCACCCTCTCAGACCCAGGCTCTTTGCCACCTCTGAAGCACACACTCAAACCCTCTAGAACAATGAGATGGTGGCCAGGCTCTCCCCAATTTCCAAAGAATGTGCTCCATCCTCTCCAAGGCCTGGGATACACTCTTCCCAAACAGAGAGGTGGAAGGCCTGTCCTCTGCCTTTGGGGCAAACTCACCCTCTCCAAATACTTGGGTGATTCAGCTCTCCTGGCTGGAGGTTTCCTAACTTCAGACCTTAACTTCCATAGTTCTGCCTCTGAAGTTATTTTTCCTCTAATGTGTCCCTTTTCTGTCCCTCTTAGTCCGCACTGGCAGTGATTCCATTTATATTGATCTCACAATAGTCTTGTTGGCTTTCTATGTAATAGGCAAGGATCATAACCATCTTACAATAGCACTTTCCACATATCCTTCCTGAATAACTCCATCCTAAATTCTGTCTTTTTTCTGAAATGGCTGACTGATTCCACATTTGGTAAGATCCTCATATAAGACACAATTCTCTGAGGTCTTCCTTTCCGTGAGCCCACAATTTTCCAGACCATCATTTTCTCATTTCTTTATATCCAAAGGTTCAGTTCTCAGCTTACCTCTTTTGTGTTGCATTTCACCATAAGCTGCAAGGAGAAACCAGGCTGCACTTTCCACATTTAATTTGGAAATCTCTTCTGCTAAATATCCAAGTTCATGACTTTTAAAATCTGCCTCTATAGCCAGTCAATTTTGCCAGATTCTTTGCCACTTTAAAACAAGGATTACCTTCCTTCCATTCCACAATAACACATGTATCATCTCTATCTAAAGCCTTATCAGAGATATTTTTAACGTCCAAAATTCTACCAACAGTCTCTTCAAAGCCCTATAGGTTAAGCTCCTCACAAGTCTTCCCAAATCATCCCCTTATTCATTCAAAAAGCTGTTCCAATATGTTTGGTATTTCCAAACCACAGCACCCCACTTCTCTGTTACCAAAGTCTGTTTTAGTTTGTAAAGGCTGATGGAATGCTATATGCCAGAAACAGAATGACTTTTAAAAAGGGGAATTTATTAAGTGCAAGTTTACAGATCTACAGATGTAGAAATGTCCAAATTAAGATAAGCCTATAAAAATGTCCAAATTAAGCATCCAGAAAAAGATACCTTGCTTCATAAAGGTTGATGATGTTACGGTTTCTCTCTCAGCTGGAAGGGCACATGGCGAGGTCTGCTAGCATTCTCTGCAGGCGTTTTCAATGGATTCCCTGGTGCTCTGTCTGTTCTGTGGGTTCTGGTGGCTCTGAAGCTTTTTCCAAAATGGTTCCCTCTAACATTGCTCCAATACACAATACCACCTTGTGTGTTTTGAGACACATCTCCATGGACACGATCTAATCAAAGGTTACCACCCAAACTGGGTGGGTCACATCTCCATGAGAACAATAAAGAAGATTCCAACCAGTCATATTGAATGAGGATTGAAGACAGAGCTTTTCTGGGGTACTTAATAGCTTCAAACTGGCACAGGGGGTGAAAACCCTTAACTTTCTGGCTTAAATTGACAGATTTGGCTTGGAATTGACAGGGAAATCCTGCAGTATTGCTAGCCAAAGGTTGTATTCTGGTTCATTGTAAGCCACAGGCCAGTAATTTATTGGGAATGACTCAGAAGGGGTGTTATAACCTCTTCATACATCACTGGCTAACTGCAAAATTTTGTATTTGTGAGGGAAATTCTTGAAAGCCTGGAAAAATGTGAACTCTGAGGAAGATGGACTATAACTTTGAATATATCTTTACTCACATACAGCTCTTTTGCCAGAGAGCGGAAATCTTACAGGTTTGACTTGCTCTGAGCACTAAACTAGGAGCAAGTCTAAAAAGTAAAACTAAGAATATAAAACTGCCTTTTCCTGTTGCACACCACAGGCAAAGGCAAATTTATCTGAAAACTAAATCAAATTCAGTATATTTTCTCAAGAATGTTCTGTTTTCTATAAAAATCTTTGAAACATTTAAGAAACAAACAAACAACAAAAAAAACCAAAAGAAATGTGACCTTTTCTTGTAAAAATAAATGAAAAAGTTTTCTTTGAGTGGGCACAGAGCTTAGATTTAGCAGACAAACACTTCTAAGCACCTTTTATAAATATGTTTGAAGAATTAAAGAAAAATATGTTCAAATGATTAGACAATATACTATCAATGAATCAACAAATAGGTAAATACTGTAAGAAGAAACCAAACATTGAAAATAACAAGAGCTGAAAATACAAAAAGTATTAAAAACACAAAAAAACTGAAAAGTACAATTAAAGTACAAAAATTCACTTGATAGTCTTAACAGCTGATTTGAGATGGTAGAGGAAATAGTCGGTGAATTTGAATTTATATTAACAGAAATTATCCAGTAATAAGAGTAGAGAGCTGAAGACTGAAGAAAAATTAATGCGGCCTCAAAGACTTATGGGCATGTACTGGGAGTTCCCATTAAGAAGAATGAGAGAAAGGAACAGAAAAAATAGTTGTAGAAATAATGATCAAAAACTTCTCAAATCTGATGAAAAAATTGAAAACATTAGCTAACAAATTCTAGAAGATCAATGAAACCAAGGAGACCCACACTTAAGGGCATAAAAAACAATCTTCTACTAGGCAAAGGCAAAGAGAAAAAACATCATTTAAGCTGCAAATGAAAGACAACTCATCATATATACGGTGACAATGTGATTATGGACTGATTTCTCATTAGAAACAATGGAATCAAGCAGGCAGTAAATGAGATATTCAAAGTGTTGAAAAAATATGTTCAAAATTCTATATCCATCAAACAAACCCTCAAAAATGAAGTGAAAATATAAACAAAACAGAAACTAATAATAAGTTTTGCTAACAAGCATTCACTACAAGAAAATATGGAAAGCTCTTAGGGTTAAAAGAAATAACAGCAGATGGTATCACAGGAAATGATTGGCATTGCAGGAAACAGTTAAGGAGCACTAGGATATTGTATATACGTAGATGAGTATTTGCATGTATAGTCCATACATGTATGCAAAATATCTCTATATATGTAGGTAAAGTGTGCGTGCATATATATATATATATATATATATATATATATAATACTTGCACAAAGGAAGGATGACAAAGCTAATCTGATTCAAAATTGATAGATTTTACCAGAATTAAGTCAGTATTAACAAAAAGTAGATTGTATAAATTAAAGAAGTATATCACTAGATTAACTACTATAAAAGAAAAAAATCATATCTAATAAAACAGCAAAATTACATTACCATTGAGCAACATTAAAACATTTACAACAAAAAGAGGAAGTATAGGAGAATTGGAGGGACATTAACAAATAAGGGACATAAAAATCAAATAGTTTAAGATGACAAACATAAATTAAACTATATCAATAATTACATTAAATTTGAACGTACTAAACATGCCATTCAAAAGTCAAAGATTTTCAGACTGGATAAAAGCTATATTTAAATCTATGTTTTGTAAAAAAAGCACGGCCTTTATTTCAACAACACAAGCAGGGTGAAAGTAAAATGATGGAAAAAGATATACAATGGAGACAGTATTCATAAGACAATTGGTATGAATATATTAATATTAGACAAACAATGTTAATAACAAGAGTATTAATATTATCAAAGACAAAGATAGCCTTTCATAACGATACAATGTTAAAGAAAAAATAATAATTATAAATGTATATGCCACTGAATACATAACTTAAAATACTTTGGATATCATTTGTAAGAAGTACTAAAAAAAGTGGGGGCCATAGAGATATAGGAAAAGTGTATATGTATATATACATATACTTATGTGTATTTGTATGTTTCAAAGAAAATATGATTGCTATAGATTTAGGATGTTAAACAGATGAGAAATACATTCAGAAAGCAATGAAAAGTGTCTCAAAATGGTACAATGCAAAAAGCCAAATAAACAGGGAGGTAGGTGTTAGAAACCAAGTAAGCAGTGGGTTAGGAGAGTGCATGTTGAGGCTGGGAGAGAAGCAGAAGACATCTGAACACCTCACTCATTCTGCCAGATAATTAACTATTCTCACATAATATGGTTTAAATGCTTTTAGATCTCTTCATTCATTCACTCATCCACATACCAATACTCTGCATGAGCAGTAGAAGAATGCAAATACAATGAAAGAAAAACACGAAGAAAATAACTTTTTAATTATAATTTGACTCTATCTTGATGTGTCCACCCTTACTACTTTTAAAATACTACAGACTTTTAAAATTTCCTTGCAGAATTGGGCCTAGAGAGAGGCCACATCTGAGCAACAGAGATTTCCTGGAAGCTACTCCTAGGCTTCACCATGGTCAGTCTTAGCTTCTTCCCCACAGAAACAAGTTTTGTCAGAGCAATCCTCAAAATCTAGGCCTGTTCATTTTCTTGGCAGTCCCCAATGATTGAGAGGGTACCCAGGGCTTCCCAGATGGGAAAATCCAATACTTCCATATATATATATATATGAATATGTATATATTTCCCTTTGGAGTCCACCAACACTTCTGAATTATCACCCCACCACAGTCTGAGATGTATCCTGGTATTACCCCAAGCTACACAGAACTACAAAGCTTTGTTCCTGCTCTGGACCCCAGGAGTCTAGGTCATTCAAATGAGCTATCCAAACAGGATGGTTTAGATTGTATGTTACAGAAAATCTAGGTTCTAGACATAATGAACCTCTCTGCCTTATAGTAAGTGAAGGTCTAGAATACATGCACCATCATCTTTTGTCCTGTATTCTGATTTGCCTTAGACCCAGCCAGATTGGATTCATTTTTAACTCTAATTGAGATCTGATCTCTTCTTTGGTTACTTTAACTGTTACATATAGCTATGCTAACCTTCAGGGCTGCAACATTCCATAACTGGGTCCCAGGTGTCACAGAGTTACTCAAAGTCTGAGGGAAATACCAACTGAATGCCAGTTGATACACATAGAGCTCAGCATCTCAGCATCCAGAAAGGCATTTTCAACTTCAGACTAAGTGTGGCTGCTCTAAGGACTTACAATCTAGGTCCAATTTTCTTCTAAGTATTTTCTGAAAGAAACCTTAGCAAATTTGTTCTTTTGTTTCTGATTTATTTTACCAGTACATTGTCCCCAATGTTTATTCAGTTTGTTGGGAGCCTCTCAACATCCTTCCTTTTTGTAGCCACACTATATTCCATTACATAAATGTATCACAGTTCACCATTCTGCTTCTCAGTCATTGTATTCTTCAGCTCCCTCCATGCATTGGGTATAATAGAAAAAGTCCAAAATAAACCAGGTCCTACAGTATCCTCACCTGGTTTTATAATCAGCAGCACTCTTAATTTTAGACCATTTTCATTGGTTCATAATGACAAAGAACTGATGAACACAGTGTCAAAAAAACTGGCAAATCAAAACTACCCCTGATCACTTGTCCCTCCCCCACACCCAATTAGTTTCCTTTGGTACTGCCATAGTACTGCTGATTCCTTTCTGTTAACTATTGGCCATAGTATGCACTTTTTAGCATCCCCCATACCCCACTTGTATTAACTCTTTGTCCACCATCGAACCATTGAAATAGTTCATGCAAGAACTTATTTATAATTGTAGATTTAATCAGTGGTGTACTTGGCACTATACATCCTCTTGCAGTAATATTCACCTTCAATATGGCAATGTTACTTATAACCCCACTAATTAGTTACCGTCACATCTATCCATTCCCTTGCATTTAGGTTCAACCTCTTCGGACAGCTTTCCCCTGTCTCTAGCTTTTATGTATCTCTAGGTCTGCTATGTTATACAAGGTAGCCTCTGAGATGATCTTTATCATCTCACAATAACAGAATCATGCGGTATCTATCCTTTTGTGTCTGACTTACTTCACTTAGCATTATGTCCTCAAGGTTCATCCACTTTGTCATAGGTTTCAGGAACTCATTTCATCTTACTACTGCATAATATTCCATCATATGTATATACTGCATTTTGTTTATCCACTCATCTGTTGATGGGCACTTGGATTGTTTCCATCATTTGGCAGTTATGAATAGGGCTGTTATGAACATCAGTGTACAAATATCTGTTCATGTCACTGCTTTCAGCTTTTCTGACTATATACTGAGTATTGGTATTGCTGGGTCATAGAGCAGCTCAACGTTTAGTTCCTGAGGAATTGCCAAACTGTCTTCCACAGTGGCTTCAACATTATATATCCCCACTAGCAGTGCATAGTGTTCCAATTTCTCCACATCTCCCACATTTGTAGTTTTGTTTGTTTAATAGCAGCCATTCCTGTAAGTGTGAGGTGATATTGTCATCTTGACCTGCATTTTCCTTATAGATAATGAAAATGACCATCTCTTCATGTGCTTTTTAGCCAACTGTATTTGCTCTTCAGAAAAGTTCCTATACACATCCTCTGAACATTTTATAATTAGGTTGTTTGCTCTTTTGTTTTGGAAATGTATAATTTCTTAAGTACACAGGATATCAAGCCTTTATCCGAAATGTGATTTCCAAATATATCCTCCCATTGAGTTGGCTGCCTCTTGAGGCACAGAATGTCTTAATCTTAAGCAGTTCCCATTTGTTTAGAATTTTTATGGTACTGTTTTTTAGGTTTTTAATCCATTTCTAATTACTTTTTGTATTGGGTGTAAGATAGGGGTCCTCTTTCATTCTTTTGGTTGTTGATATGCAATTCTCCCATGCCCATTTATTGAAAAGACTATTCTGTCCCAACTCAATGGATTTAGAGGCCTTATCAAAGATCAACTGTCCATTGATTTTGTGGTCTATCTCTGCACACTCAACTTGATTTCATTAGCTGATACGTCTATCTTTGTGTCAGTGTTATGCTATTTTAACCACTGTGACTTCATATTAAGCTTTAGAGCCCCCCCATTTCACTCTTCTTTTTTAGGATATCTTTAGTTATTCATGATATATTTCCCTTCCAAATAAAATTGATAACTAGTTTTTCCAAGACTTCAAAATATGTTGTTGGAATTTTTAATGGTATTGCATTGAATCTGTAGATCAATTCAGGTACAATTGACATCAAAGTGATATTCAACTTTCTATCCCTGAGCATGGAATATCTTTGCATCTATTTAGGTCATTTTAATTTCTTTTGGCAATGTTTTGTAATTTTCTGTGTACAAGTCCTTGGCATCCCTGGTTAGGGTATTTTTGATTCTTTGGTCACTATTTTGAGTGGAATTTTTCCTTAATTGTCTCCTCAGATAGATCATTGCTTGTGTATGAAGCTTTACTGTATTTTTTTTTGTTTTTTTGTCTGTTTGTTTGTTTGCTTGTTTGTTTTGTTTTGTTTTTGGTGCATGGTATGGGAATCTGCACCTGGGTCTCCTGCATGGAAGGCAGGCATTCTAACCACTGAACTACCCATGCAATCCACATTACTGATTTTTGTTCATTAATCTTGCATCCTGAAACTTCGCTGAATTTGTTTATTAGCTCAAGTAGCTTTGTCACAGATTTCTCAGGGTATAGTATCATGCCATTTGCAAGCAATTGAAGTTTTACTTTTTCCTTTCTGATTTGGATGGCTTTTATTTCTTTCTCTATCTAATCAATCCAGCTAAGACTTTTAGCACAATGTTGAGAATGGACAACTTTGTCTCATTCCTGGTCCATTAAGTATGATGCTGCTTATGGGCTTTTCAAATATTCCCTTTATGATACTGAAAATGTTCCCTACCTTTTGAAGTGTTTCTATCAAGAAAGGATGCTGAATTTTGTCAAATATACTTTCAGCACTGATCAATATGATCATGTGATTTTTTTCCTTTCAATTTACTAATGTGTGGTATTACATTTATTGATTTTCTTGTGTTGAGCCATCCTTGCATTCCTGGTATAAACCTCACTTTGCTGTGACATATAGTTATTTAAATGTGTTGCTAGATTTGATTTGCTAGTATTTTGTTGAGAATTTTGTATCTATGTTTATTAGGGAGATTGGTTTGTAGATTTCCTTTCTTGTAGCATCTTTATCTGGTTTTGGTATGAGAGTGATGTTAGCCTCATAAAATGAGTTAGATAGCCCATTCTTTTCCTTAAATATTTGGAAGACCTTGAGCAGGATTAATATTAGTTCTTTTGGGAATGTTTGCTAAAATTCCCCTGTGAAGCCCTTTTGTCCTGGGCTCTTCTTGGTGGGAAAATTTTTGATGATTAATTGAATTTGTTTACTTGTCATTGATTTGTTAAAATTATCTATATTTTCCCAAGTCAATATCAGTAGTTTGTGTGTTTCTAGGAATTTGTCCATTTCATTTATGTTTTCTAGTGTGTTGGCATATAGTTCTTCATAGTATTCTCTCATAACTTTTTAAAATTTCCTCAGGATCCATGGTAATGACCATCTGCCTTTCATTTTTAATTTTCTTTATGTGTATCCTCTCCCATTTTTTTTTTGTTAGTTTAGCTAGGTTTCCCTAATTTGCTTGATCTTCTCAATGAACCAACTTTTGGTTTTGTTGATTCTTTCTATTGTTTTATTGTTCTCCCATTCATTTAACTTCATTTTAATCTTTGTTATTTCCCTTCCATTTGCTTTAGTTTGCTATTATTTCTCAAGTTCCTCCATGTAAGAAGTTAAGTTCTTAATTTTTGCTCGTTCTTATTTTTTAATATTGGCATTTAGGGCAATAAATTTCCCTCTCAGCACAGCCTTTACCTACATCCCATAAGTTCTGATATGTTGTATTCTAATTCTCATTTGTCTTCAGATGTTTACTAATTTGTCTAAGAATTTCTTCTTTGACCCACTGATTATTTAAGAATATATTGTTTAATCTCCATATGTTTGTGAAAGTTCTGGGTTTTTTCGTGATTATGAATTCCAGCTGCATTCTGCTGTGGTCAAAGACAGTGCTTTGGATAATTTCAATGAATTTTATAAAGACTTTGTGTCCCAGCGTATGATCTGTCGTGGAGAATGCTCCATGTTCTCCCTTCAATTTTGCCATTGTTTGCTCATGTGCTTTGGGGCTCCTTGATTAAGGGCATAAGCATTCATTATTACTACTTCCTCTTGGTGAATTGTCTCTTTTAGTACCTTCTAGTGTCCCTCTTTGTCTCTTGTAACATCTTTACATTTAAAGTTTACTTTACATGATATTAATATAGCTACTAATGTAGCTACCCCTATTCTTTCACTTTCAATCTAATTGTGTCTTTGGGTCTAAGATGCATCTCTTGTAAACATATAGATGGATTATGTTTTTAAATCCATTCTGCCAGTCTGTAACTTTTAACTGATGACTTTTGTCCATTAACATTCAAAGTAATTACTGCAAAAGCATTTCTTGACTCTATCTTTTTAACCTTCAATTTTTAGTTGTAAGATCTATATATTCTTTTCCTTCTCTTTCATTTTATCCTTTAAATTACTTTCATTGGTTTTGTTCAATTCTGTGCTCTCCACCAGACCACTTCTCTAGCTTTTCTTTCAACAAATACACTCCCTTTCATATTACTTGTAGGGCAGGTCTCTTCTTGACTAGTTCTCTCAATCTTTGTTTGTTTTTGAATATTTAAATCTCTCTCAATTTCAAAGGATAACTTGGCTAGATAACGAATTCTTGGCAGGAAGACTTTCTCATTCAGGATTTTAAATATATCATACTCTGCCTTCTCACTTCCCTGGTACAAGTTGAGTAGTCCAAACTCAGTCTTATGTGTTTTCCATTGTATGTAATAGATTGCTTTTCTCATGCTGCTTTCAGGATTCTTTGTTTCTCTTTAATATTTGACAGTTTGATTACTTTGTATCTTGGATTAGGCCTATTTGGATTTATTCTATTTGGAGTTCATTGGGCCTCTTTGATTTGCATATTTATGTCTTTATAAGAGTTGGGAAGTTTTCCCTGATTATATCTTCAATTAACTTTCCAAGCCCTTTACTGTTCTCTTTTCCTTCTGGGACATGAATGATTCTTATATTTATGAGCCTCTTTTGTCCATCATATCCCTAGTTCCATTTTTCAGTCTTTCTTGCTCTTTGTTCTTTTGTGGACTCTTGTTCAATTGTCCTGTCTTCTAGTTCACTTATTCTTCTACTTTCCAAATTTTCTATTGTGTGTCTCCAGTATATTTCTAATTTGGTGTACTGTATCTTTCATTTCTGTGATATTTGCCATTTTTCTGTCTAATCTTTCAAATTCTTCTTTATGGTCTTCTAGTGTCTTCCTGGTGTCCTTTATTTGTTTATTAATATCCTTGTGCAGTTGTTCCAAGTTCTGTGTCCCCTCTAGAGTTTTGATTTGGTCATTCAGTTAGGTCATTACTGCTTGGATTGTCACATACTTTGTGATTTTCTGTTGTGTTCAAGGCATTTGATTATCTTAGTAAGGTTATTTTGCAAGTTGGTTTCCTTCACTCATCAAAAGTTTTGTATTTACTTGGTTTTCCATTCAAACTTTCCTTTTGCACTTAGTTTGTTAAGAATTCCCTGCCAAACCAAGGTCAGGATCACATGTAGGGGGTACAATTCTACTTGAAGTTCTATTAAAAATTAGGCTGGGGTGCACATGTACTTCAGTGGCAGTCAATGGCAGCATTCTAACTGCTATGTGGGAGACCTAGACTCCATTCTTGGCCTATACAGCAATAAAATAAAATAAAATAATAAAAATAACAAAATATGTAAAAAAAAAAACAACAGCAACACTCACCTCACTAGTAGTAGGCCCCAGAGTCAAAGGTCAACCAAGATATATTGGGAATGAACTAAGATTGGTGCCTTCAGAAGGGAGAGAAAATAATTTTTTTAAAGTAAATAAATAAAATAAAATAAATAATAAAAATAAGAAATAAATAATATAAAATAATAAAAAATAAAAAATATATAGTAATAATTCTACTAATAAAAATATATGGAAAATATATATTAAATAAAGAAGGAGAAAAATAAAAAAAAAAATTTTTACAACCTAGGCAGATAGGGAGTCCACTTGTCTGCACTTATCACTTCTCATCAGCAGGTAATGCTCCTGAGGTACATCCTCCCTCAGGCCAATGTCTCTCTGACTGCAGCTGTCAGCTGGAGAAATGGCATGCATGGTTGGGAGGCAGCTGCTCCCAATGGTGGGATGGTTGGTCCTGGGGTGTGTGGGGGGAGCTGATAAGCACCTGGGAGAATCAAACTGAACTGCAACACCCAATGCCCAATTGTGCCACATGCTGCACCCAACAGGTATTCACAGCATCTGGCAGGGCACCAATCCAGAACCTAGGGGTGGCTCTTTGCGGTGGTCAATTGGGCCAGACTCCAGGCTCCTCATATGCGCCTCCAGTTTCAGAGCCACTCAGGAAAGTCCCCCTAGCTAGTTGCTGAGACAGGCTGGAGAAGAGGGATGGTCTGTTCCCTCCTATCTGACCATCTGCTGTCCCCATCCTGATCCCCCCACCTCTCTCCTTCTTCCAACACTCTGTCAACTCTTTCTGATCGCTCACTTGCCGGAACTACAGTCCCAGTCAGTATCTCTCCATCATCTATCTTGTCCCATGGAGTATGGGTGAATTCAGTCCATCCCATTCTGCTATCTTCCCGGAAGTTCTAAATTACCATTATTTTCATATTTATGTACTGAAAACTACTAAAAGAGAGGAGAAAGATAGTAGTTTGCTAATCTTATGCTTTAAACTTGTCTTTGCTTGGCAGCTTTAATTCAATGACTTGAATCTTCAGTATCCAAATAATTAAATAACAGAAATCTCTAACATACACTGAATTTACTGAAAAGTTACAAAATACAATGTGTTTCTGCCATGAAGAAAATATATAGATTGATGGGATAGAATTGATAGTTCAAAAAGAATCCTTCACATCCATGGCCAATTGATTTTTCACAAAGATGCCAAGTCCTCTCAAAAGGGAAAGAATGCTTTTTCAGCAAATATGGTGCTGGGAAAACTGGAGATCCATATGCAAAAGAATGAAGGTGGTTCTCTACCTCATGCCATATACAAAGAAGTGCCTCAAAATGGATTAAAGATTTAAATATCAGAAAAAATCTATAGACCTCCTAGAAGCAAATATAAACATAGGGAAATATCTTCAAGGCCTTGCATTAGGCAATAGTTTCTTAGATTTTATACAAAAAGACCAAGCCATGAAAGAAAAAAAATAGATAAATGAAACTTCAAAATTAAAATATTTTATACAGCAAAAGGTTTTATATAAAGTAAAAGTCAACCCACAGAATGGGAGAGAGTATTTGGAAACTATATCTGATAGGGGATTAATATCTGAAGCAACTAAAAGACAAAAAACAAAAACGTTAAAAATTTACAAACACCTTGAATAGAAATTTCTACAGAGAAAATATACAAATGGTCAATAAGCACATGAAAACATGCTCAGCAGCATTAACCATTAGAGAATGAAAATCAAAATCACAATTAATACTTAAGGGATTTGGGATTTGAAGACAGCAGGAATATACCAAAAGAATATGCTCCCCAACTGGAGAGAAAGTCCCACACACCTCTTTTACCAGTTTATACTTCATCTGGGGTGATTTGATTACTGCCCACCTCCCTGGCAAGGCTAGAGTCTCCACCAAGGCAGGGAGGAACCTTATATCCCCAGAGAGAGCAACATCCCTAGAGACTGTCAGTGACTTAGCAATCAAGAGATATCTGTTGAATGAATGAATGAACCATGGCTCCCTAGCCTATGAATGTCTCTCCTACCTTAAAAGGCAAGCCCATATGTTTCCATGAGACAGGGGAGGGCAACACTGGGTTTCCCCCGCACACCTAGGGGCCAGGTTATTCTGTGACCTGCCAAACCTGACAGTAAGCTCTGACTCCCCCTTTTAAAGACAGGTAACATGTCCTTACCACCACCACTGAGTGAAAAGAAACATAAAAACAAAAATTTATACCCTAGAATGACTACTAAAAGAACAAAACAAAATAAAAAAAACAAACAGTAAGTGTTGGAAAGAACGAGGAGAAACAGGGATATTTGTTATACATCAAATGATCAGCCTTTGTGGAAAAAAGTTTGGCAATTCCTCAGAAAGTTAAGAATAGAATTACCATATGATCTTCCAGTAGCTCTTCTAAGTTTATACCAAAAAGAACTGAAAGCAGGTACTTGAAGAGATACACTTTTTTGTATGCTGTATGGCAGGGGTCACATTTCATTCTTTTTCCTTGTGAGTATCCCTTTATTGTAGCACCATCTGTTGAATTTGTGTCTGTTTTGCTTGTTAAGGGAAGTGCAAGGGCCAGCAATCAAACCTGGGTCTCCCATATGGGAGGTAAGAATTCTGCCACTAAACTACCTTTGCACCCCCTTGAAAAGATATTTGTACACTAGTATTCATGGCATTATTCATAGCTATCAAGAAATGGACGCAACCCAAGTGTCCATCAATAGTAGAGTGGATAAACAAAATTGGAATATGCATACACTGGAATATTATTCAACTGTAAAAAGGAATGAGGGACTGATACAGAAGACAACATGAGGGAACCTTGAAAACATCATGTTAAGTGAATTAAGCCAGACATAAAGGGATAAATGTTGTATGTCCTCACTTATATGAAATAATTTAAATATACATATTCATAGAGCCAGAAACTAGTATACAATTTACCAGGGGCCGGAGTGTTTATGCTTAATTGATACAGAGTTTCTGTTT